>NC_044311.2:92474450-92778450 GCF_007474595.2 Lynx canadensis
TTCTATTATAATCACTATGGCTAAGTACAATCCTCATCTCCTCAATGTCCCGAGCCGAAAACAGTTGTCTTCCCTCTTTTCTTCCTGTACAGGCTTCCAAGATAGGCAGTTAAGAGCCCTAATTTACTATCATATCTTTCAAATCCTCCACTTTCTTTAATATCCCCTACATACCAGCCATATTGGAACGTCTGCCATTTCAGGGCAATACCCTAAGTTTTTCTTCCGTAGTGATTTATGCTCTTTCATCTACCTGGAATTTTCTTTTTCCCTCACAAATATTCACTCATCCAAATCCCACTCATAATTTAAGACTCATCTTAAATACCACTTCCTTCATTTATCCCTTTCAATATTTCCCGGAGTATTTGAGAATAGGATCTATGTCTCCATCATCTTCATATGACCTGAAGTGTTCAGCACATGCCTTATTCCAAATAGTAGAATCACAAGCATTTATTGACTTGACTCCCTGATAGTTCAGATCCCATCATCCTATAAACAGACTAGATTGCATTTTCCTAAATTCACTTACTTGTGTTTACCAATATTACAGTGCACTTTGCTCCCTTCAGCCCTTTGGGACAGCTTGCTGGCTCTTTTTAGAGTACATCTGCATCAGCTTACATTTAACTCCTTGGAAAAATGTTGGAGCTTTCTGAAAACCAGATTATTTCATTGTGCATATCTTTTATTTCCCATGTATAAGAATGTTAAATAGACTCTGTGTCAGGAAACATCTTTGAGTGAACATTCCTGTTTATATTTCTCTTCCAAAGTCATTTCTACTTACCTATTTCCTTATTTTCCTATCAGAAAGTGCCCACACTTCCAGGGTCTTCTGTAATAGATTCCCTAAGGGCAGAGACTGTCATGTTTATCTCCAGCACCTAGCATAAAACCTGACACACAGAGAGGTCCAATCAGTCATTTGATTGAATTAATATAAGGGGCTTGAACAATAATACTGACACCACAGGACCTTAGCAAGTTTTGGGTCCCAGGAGTCAGATTGGCCCAGGGCAACTTAGCACTGAAGGAGCAGTAAATAAGGGTGAGATTGGAAGACCAAGTCTAAGACCATTAAAGGAAGGCAAACCCTGAGTTCAGGAGCCAAGCAGAGCACGAATAGTTTGGGAAGCAAATCAAGATAGGCTGAGATTAAAGGGCTCAGGGTATAAGTTACTAAGAGAGACTGAGAGAATGTTGGTATCCATTCTTAGCAGAGAAAACTTCTCTAAACCACCAATTCTTTCATTTCTAAAATAGAGATGACAATCATAGGTGTTTCAGAAGGTTGTTGTGAGAATTAAATGTCATCCAACAAATATTAATTGAGTGACTACTATGTTTCCTGCTCTACATGAGGTGCTGAGTAATGGATATAATGCTCTTAGTTTTACACTCAAGGGCAAGGTCAAATGGGAATCCAGGTTTCTATTTATGAAAAAAATGTCAGTCAAATCTCATGAAGTCTCATCATTTTTGTGGCTTCACGAAAGACTTTGGAAAGTCTAAATAAAGTATAGTGACTTGAATCCTCCTTACCTGAGCTCTTGCCTATTATCTCAGAGAACTCCAGTGGGCCATTCAAAGCCTGATTTTTCTCCACATAAATCATGTTGGCTTTTCTCTTAAATTACTAAATTTGCTGAAGAATTCAGTGAGCCACTGTTTTATTTTATTTACCCCACACACAAATACACACACCTTCCCTAGTCTGGACTAAAACTCACTGTAGAGTAATAGCCCGGGCCTCTCCTAGCCCATGCCTACTGGTAATAATTGCTTATACACTGTGATCACTCTGTATCTACAAGTTACTCCAAAATTCTTGGATAGACGGTATAGACTTCTAAAGATATGTCTACCTCTAGTCAGCCATTGTTGTTGAGAGTATCTAACTCATCCAATCTAATTGAGTCCCAGGCAATTTTGGAGGAAATTTAAGTAAATAAAAGAATCTTAGTGTTGAAAGTGATATTCAGACATTCTAATCCAGTCCAACTCCTGATCTTCTGACTCTGGAAACATTGAGGCCAATTCTCTAATTTTCTTTTCATTCTTGAGTATGCATTTCAAATTTTGATCACTAAATGTTGCCACTAATTCTCTGTTTTTCTCCTTTGGTGACCTTAAAAAATATTTAATTCTGGGGTGCTTAGTCACTCAGTCGGTTAAGTATCTGAGTCTTGATTTCAGTTCAGGTCATGATCTCACATTCGTGAGATCAAGTACCACATCAGGCTCTGTGCTGACAGTGCTGAGACTGCTTGGGATTCTCTCTCTCTACCCCTCCCTCACTCATGCTCTCTCTCTTTCTGTTTCTCTCTCTCTCTTTCTCAAAATAAATAAACTTAAAAGGCATCCATTTTTTTAATGTCTAATTCTAAATTTTTAATTCCCTTGAAGATGCTTTTCAAATTATTTCTAACCATCTCATTTCTAGTAAGTAAAAGTTTATTTTCCAATTGAATTTGGAGAATACAGTACAAAATATGTGGAGCAATGTTAGAACTGAAAGGAGAAATGGATAAATTCACAATTATAGTTATAAGCTTCCACATCTCTTTCTCAACAATTGACAGAACAACTAGACAGAAAATCAGAAAGGATATGGAAGAACTGAGGATTTCTCACACATATAAAAATTGACTTACATTCTAGAAAAACATCTTTAGACTTTTAGAAATGTTTGCCAATTTACTAACTATTGCCTGAATGTCATTTGACCCAAGTAATCTTACAAATTTGCTTTAGTCTTATTCTTTGACATTTTGACAATGTTCTTAGTGCCTTATATTTATTTATTCATAGATTCAACCATTCAACAGAAATTTATTAATATCTTCTATAGTCAAGGCATTGCATTGGGTACTATAATTGATTTTCACTGTTTTTGAAAAGTTTAATATTTAAATTCTGGGGGGGGTTATTTAGCAATAATATATAGTAGAATAAAATTGTTAAAAAAATTTATGGGACTAAATCAATTAACAAGCACTCTTTATCACTTTCAGAAGCTCCTCTCTGAAGAGAATTCTGGAATTATAGTTTCCTCTAGCACCCCACTGTTATATGCAAGAAGAGATACAAAATCCAGAAAGAGAAAATTACTTGACTGAGGCCACAGAATAAATGGAAACAGAGGCAGTAGCAGGATCCAGGTCTCCTCGCTGGCTCAGCCCAATGCACAGCCCCCTTGGGCTGGCCTTGGATCAGTGGGTTATTTTTCCACACCATGAAATTAAGCTCAACATCTAGCTTTAGCAAGAGATATTTCTACCCTCCACTTCATGGGTTCTTCCCGTTTATCCTCTTCCCAAATCTCCCTCCTCGCATTCAACAACATATTATACTGAAGCTCCTGACACAAATCTCTAGCCTGAAGATCAAAAGCTTCTTCTTGTTGGCACTGGGTTTATCAGAACCAGCTTGAGCTTTTATTATCCTTCATAATACATTGAATATAGACCCCGTGCAATCTACTGCCATCAGACTCAGCAGATAAATTACTTCTTTCCCATACCATCTCTATCATTTGAAGGGTATTATTTTGTGCATTAGAGAAGGTCCTTCAAGGTAGTATGAAGGAAGTAGTTCCTCATCTAGTATGTGGGTCCTGTTGAAGCCATGCTCCGCACATCATCATATAGGTGCCTTTACACCTGCCTCCCCCAGCTCTCTCCTCATGACTTGAGAGCTGATATGCTACAGAAAACTGAAAAACTGACCAGCACAAACCACCCAACCAACTTCTCAACCTCTCTGGTTCAGTTTTTCCCACTCACAAAAGACAAACCTCTTCTTTAGGGGTCAGGATTTTATTTCTACCCACAACAGGTATTTCAATTTCAGTAAGATCTACAAAGGTGTTGCTTCAGTGCAACGAATCAGACAGTTCTCCTATTACTGGAATTTCTTCTCTCTCTCCTCTTTCTTTCTTTCTTTCTTTCTTTCTTTCTTTCTTTCTCCTTTTTTCTCTTATTTATTTCTCTTGCTCTTTTTTCTTTTTTTTTAACGTTTATTTATTTATTTATTTATTTTTCAATATATGAAATTTATTGTCAAATCGGTTTCCATACAACACCCAGTGCTCATCCCAAAAGGTGCCCTACTCAATACCCATTCCCAACCCTCCCCTCCCTCCCACCCCCCATCAACCCTCAGTTTGTTCTCAGTTTTTAAGAGTCTCTTATGCTTTGGCTCTTTCCCACTCTAACCTCTTTTTTTTTTTTCCCCGTTCCCCTCCCCCATGGGTTTCTGTTAAGTTTCTCAGGGTCCACATAAGAGTTAAACCATGTGGTATCTTTCTTTCTCTGTATGGCTTATTTCACTTAGCATCACACTCTCCAGTTCCATCCACGTTGCTACAAAGGGCCATAGTTCGTTCTTTCTTATTGCCATGTAGTACTCCATTGTGTATATAAACCACAATTTCTTTATCCATTCATCAGTTGATGGACATTTAGGCTCTTTCCATAATTTGGCTATTGTTGAGAGTGCTGCTATAAACATTGGGGTACAAGTGCCCCTATGCATCAGTACTCCTGTATCCCTTGGATAAATTCCTAGCAGTGCTATTGCTGGGTCATAGGGTAGGTCTATTTTTAATTTTCTGAGGAACCTCCACACTGTTTTCCAGAGCAGCTGCACCAGTTTGCATTCCCACCAACAGTGCAAGAGGGTTCCCGTTTCTCCACATCCTCGCCAGCATCTATAGTCTCCCGAGTTGTTCATTTTGGCCACTCTGACTGGCGTGAGGTGATATCTGAGTGTGGTTTTGATTTGTATTTCCCTGATGAGGAGTGACGTTGAGCATCTTTTCATGTGCCTGTTCGCCATCCGGATGTCTTCTTTAGAGAAGTGTCTATTCATGTTTTCTGCCCATTTCTTCACTGGGTTATTTGTTTTTCGGGTGTGGAGTTTGGTGAGCTCTTTATAGATTTTGGATACTAGCCCTTTGTCTAATATGTCATTTCCAAATATCTTTTCCCATTCCGTTGGTTGCCTTTTAGTTTTGTTGGTTGTTTCCTTTGCTGTGCAGAAGCTTTTAATCTTCATAAGGTCCCAGTAATTCATTTTTGCTTTTAAGTCCCTTGCCTTTGGGGATGTGTCAAGTAAGAGATTGCTACGGCTGAGGTCAGAGAGGTCTTTTCCTGCTTTCTCCTCTAGGGTTTTGATGGTTTCCTGTCTCACATTCAGGTCCTTTATCCATTTTGAGTTTATTTTTGTGAATGGTGTGAGAAAGTGGTCTATTTTCAACCTTCTGCATGTTGCTGTCCAGTTCTCCCAGCACCATTTGTTAAAGAGACTGTCTTTTTTCCATTGGATGTTCTTTCCTGCTTTGTCAAAGATGAGTTGGCCATACGTTTGTGGGTCTAGTTCTGGGGTTTCTATTCTATTCCATTGGTCTATGTGTCTGTTTTTGTGCCAATACCATGCTGTCTTGATGATTACAGATTTGTAGTAGAGGCTAAAGTCTGGGATTGTGATGCCTCCTGCTTTGGTCTTCTTCAAAATTACTTTGGCTATTCGGGGCCTTTTGTGGTTCCATATGAATTTTAGAATTGCTTGTTCTAGTTTTGAGAAGAATGCTGGTGCAATTTTGATTGGGATTGCATTGAATGTGTAGATAGCTTTGGGTAGTATTGACATTTTGACAATATTTATTCTTCCAATCCATGAGCAGGGAATGTCTTTCCATTTCTTTATATCTTCTTCAATTACCTTCATAAGCTTTCTATAGTTTTCAGCATACAGATCTTTTACATCTTTGGTTAGGTTTATTCCTAGGTATTTTATGCTTCTTGGTGCAATTGTGAATGGGATCAGTTTCTTTATTTGTCTTTCTGTTGCTTCATTGTTAGTGTATAAGAATGCAACTGATTTCTGTACATTGATTTTTTTTTTTCTGTACATTGATTTTGTATCCGGCAACTTTGCTGAATTCATGTATCAGTTCTAGCAGACTTTTGGTGGAGTCTGTCGGATTTTCCATGTATAATATCATGTCATCTGCAAAAAGCGAAAGCTTGACTTCATCTTTGCCAATTTTGATGCCTTTGATTTCCTTTTGTTGTCTGATTGCTGATGCTAGAACTTCCAGCACTATGTTAAACAACAGCGGTGAGAGTGGGCATCCCTGTCGTGTTCTTGATCTCAGGGAAAAAACTCTCATTTTTTCCCCATTGAAGATGATGTTAGCTGTGGGCTTTTCATAAATGGCTTTGATGATGTTTAAGTATGTTCCTTCTATCCCAACTTTCTCAAGGGTTTTTATTAAGAAAGGGTGCTGGATTTTGTCAAAGGCCTTTTCTGCATCGATTGACAGGATCATATGGTTCTTACCTTTTCTTTTATTAATGTGATGTATCACGTTGATTGATTTGCGAATGTTGAACCAGCCCTGCATCCCAGGAGTGAATCCCACTTGATCATGGTGAATAATTCTTTTTATATGCTGTTGAATTCGATTTGCTAGTATCTTATTGAGAATTTTTGCATCCATATTCATCAGGGATATTGGCCTGTAGTTCTCTTTTTTTACTGGGTCTCTGTCTGGTTTAGGAATCAAAGTCATACTGGCTTCATAGAATGAGTCTGGAAGTTTTCCTTCCCTTTGTATTTCTTGGAACAGCTTGAGAAGGATAGGTATTATCTCTGCTTTAAATGTCTGGTAGAACTCCCCTGGGAAGCCATCTGGTCCTGGACTCTTATTTGTTGGGAGATTTTTGATAACCGATTCAATTTCTTTGTTGGTTATGGGTCTGTTCAAGCTTTCTATTTCCTCCTGATTGAGTTTTGGAAGAGTGTGGGTGTTCAGGAATTTGTCCATTTCTTCCAGGTTGTCCAATTTGTTGGCATATAATTTTTCATAGTATTCCCTGATAATTGTTTGTATCTCTGAGGGATTGGTTGTAATAATTCCATTTTCATTCATGATTTTATCTTTTTGAATCATCTCCCTTTTCTTTTTGAGAAGCCTGGCTAGAGGTTTGTCAATCTTGTTTATTTTTTTTTTCGACGTTTATTTATTTTTGGGACAGAGAGAGACAGAGCATGAATGGGGGAGGGGCAGAGAGAGAGGGAGACACAGAATTGGAAACAGGCTCCAGGCTCTGAGCCATCAGCCCAGAGCCTGACGCGGGGCTCGAACTCCCGGACCGCGAGATCGTGACCTGGCTGAAGTCGGACGCTTAACCGACTGCACCACCCAGGCGCCCCAATCTTGTTTATTTTTTCAAAAAACCAACCCTTGGTTTCGTTGATCTGCTCTACAGTTTTTTTAGATTCTATATTGTTTATTTCTGCTCTGATCTTTATTATTTCTCTTCTTCTGCTGGGCTTAGGCTGCCTTTGCTGTTCTGCTTCTATTTCCTTTAGGTGTGCTGTTAGATTTTGTATTTGGGATTTTTCTTGTTTCTTGAGATAGGCCTGGATTGCAATGTATTTTCCTCTCAGGACTGCCTTCGCTGCGTCCCAAAGCGTTTGGATTGTTGTATTTTCATTTTCGTTTGTTTCCATATATTTTTTAATTTCTTCTCTAATTGCCCGGTTGACCCACTCATTCTTTAGTAGGGTGTTCTTTAACCTCCATGCTTTTGGAGGTTTTCCAGACTTTTTCCTGTGGTTGATTTCAAGCTTCATCGCATTGTGATCTGAAAGTATGCATGGTATAATTTCAATTCTTGTATACTTATGAAGGGTTGTTTTGTGACCCAGTATATGATCTATCTTGGAGAATGTTCCATGTGCACTCGAGAAGAAAGTATATTCTGTTGCTTTGGGATGCAGAGTTCTAAATATATCTGTCAAGTCCATCTGATCCAATGTGTCATTCAGGGCCCTTGTTTCTTTATTGACCATGTGTCTAGGTGATCTATCCATTTCTGTAAGTGGAGTGTTAAAGTCCCCTGCAATTACCACATTCTTATCAATAAGGTTGCTTATGTTTATGAGTAATTGTTTTATATATTTGGGGGCTCCGGTATTCGGCGCATAGACATTTATAATTGTTAGCTCTTCCTGATGGATAGACCCTGTAATTATTATATAATGCCCTTCTTCATCTCTTGTTACAGCCTTTAAATTAAAGTCTAGTTTGTCTGATATAAGTATGGCTACTCCAGCTTTCTTTTGGCTTCCAGTAGCATGATAAATAGTTCTCCATCCCCTCATTCTCAATCTAAAGGTGTCCTTGGATCTAAAATGAGTCTCTTGGGGCGCCTGGGTGACTCAGTTGGTTGGGCGACCGACTTCGGCTGAGGTCATGATCTCACGGTCCGTGAGTTCGAGCCCCGCATCGGGCTCTGTGCTGACAGCTCAGAACCTGGAGCCTGTTTCAGATTCTGTGTCTCCCTCTCTCTCTGACCCTCCCCCATTCATGCTCTGTCCCTCTCTGTCTCAAAAATAAATAAATGTAAAAAAAAAAATTTTTTTTTAAATAAAAAAAAAATAAAATGAGTCTCTTGTGGACAGCAAATAGATGGGTCTTGTTTTTTTATCCATTCTGATACCCTATGTTTTTTGGTTGGCGCATTTAATCCATTTACATTCAGTGTTATTATAGAAAGATACGGGTTTAGAGTCATTGTGATGTCTGTATGTTTTATGCTTGTAGCGATGTCTCTGGTACTTTGTCTCACAGGATCCCCCTTAGGATCTCTTGTAGGGCTGGCTTAGTGGTGACAAATTCCTTCAGTTTTTGTTTGTTTGGGAAGACCTTTATCTCTCCTTCTATTCTAAATGACAGACTTGCTGGATAAAGGATTCTCGGCTGCATATTTTTTCTGTTCAGCACATTAAAGATCTCGTGCCAATCCTTTCTGGCCTGCCAAGTTTCAAGAGAGATCCGTCACGAGTCTTATAGGTCTCCCTTTATATGTGAGGGCACGTTTACCCCTTGCTGCTTTCAGAATTTTCTCTTTATCCTTGTATTTTGCCAATTTCACTATGATATGTCATGCAGAAGATCGATTCAAGTTACGTCTGAAGGGAGTGCTCTGTTCTTGCTCTTTTTTCTTAGGTGTATAAATCCTTATATTATTTAAACATTCTTGCTGTTTGGTAGCTGGCATGTTACTACCACATCTGGCCAAAGTACCACAATTTAGTTGACTGATTAAATGGTTGATTGGTTGACTTAGTGGACTTTTCTGAACATGATGCTTGGTTCAGCAATATGAGAATCACAGAATCTCTGGCTGGGTGTGCCAATTCTTAAACTGTAGCTGCCCCATTAGAAGAGCTTTTATAAAATACTGAACAGATTCTGATCTAATTTGGTCTTGGGTCTCAAAGACCTTCTGGGTGACTTATGGATAAGCAGGTTTAGAATCTCTGGATAGGTCTAAAGGTTACCCAGGCAATCATTGATCTGATGGTTAAATCCCTTCCATTGGGAAATCTGAAATGATAACTCTTCTTGAGACAAAGATGCTCAGTAGTCTAATCTTCCAGACAATCTTCCTGGGTTTACAAACTCTGCACACTGCTACTATAGAGGGAAGCAGCATGTAGTGGTTAGTAGTAGATCAGAACCTCCTCTCAAAAAACTAGCAGTGCTTAGCTGTGGCCCTTCTTAATGTCAGGGGACTATCCTCCCAGGTCAGTGGTTTTCAACCAGGGGAAATTTGTCCCCCAGATGACACGTGACAACATACGGAGACATTTTTGGTTGCTACAACTTGGGGAGTGCTACTGGCATCTAGTGAGTAGCAGTCAGGGATGCGGCCACACATCCCACACTACATAGGACAGCCTCCCACAACAAGGAATTATCCAATACAAAGTGTCAGTAGTGCCAAGGTTGAGAAACCCTTTCCTAGATCCTTGCTCTCAGGTTCTCCCTCCTGCCCCAGAAAACATCATCTTTAAAGGAATTCATCCTAAACCTTTTCCTTCTTTCTGAGACATGATTTCAACAATGTCTTCCAAATCAACATTTTACAACCTTTTTAAGTAGTCCCCAAATGAGATAATTCTGCTTTGCTTTTAAAAAATAAAGACTCCTGCCCAACTGTGTATGTCAGAGAGACAGAATAATCCCAACTTTTCCACTTGCTGCTTCCTTTCCCACTTGGCTGCCTTTCTGAAATACAAAATGAGCTGAGCCTCATGACCGAGCAGAGGCCCTGCCTCACCTGCATTGACCAGGTGCCACAGCCAGTGGAGCCAGCCATCGGGACACAGGTCACCCCATGCAATGTCCTGAGGCTCCTCAGTTTATCCGCTGCCAGCCTGGCTGGGTCAGGCTTGCTGCCAAGTTGATTAATAAGTGCTGGGCCAACACTTCTAGTAGGTCCTAGACCTGCTTATTTTTCTCCCCAACTTCCTTAGATCATTTCATTATTAAATTAAAGATTGTTGTGATTTAAACTGAACTGTCAGGCAGCCTGGAGACAAACGTGGGGTTTGGTGAAGAAATTGAACCTTGGTGCTGCATTTACTAAATCCAGCCTCAGTTGGGTGCTTTCTCTTTCTCTTAAAGAAGTAATTCAAACCTCCCAGGGCTGGAAGTAGAAGCAGAACCTTCCCCTGCAGTGTCAGGAGCCCACACAGAGAGGCTGGCATGCCAGGAAAGGAAGCCGATTATAAATAGCAGAAAAAGCAGCATCAGTCAAAACTCACTGATGTGCCTGAGAAAAATGTTAAGGGAAACAAACAGCTTCTGAAATAAGAAGCAATGATCTTTTTTTATTTTTTTTTTAATTTAAAGTGCTAAAGAATGAAAACAATATATATACATATAGGTTAAACACACATACACACACACACACTGCATACACACAGAGAACCCAACTGAGACCCTTTAGGAAATAATGGGTAATTATTAATTGTAAAAGAACAAAATTACAAGTAGTCAGAGCCACACAGAAGAAACAGCTGTCCTTTCTCTGTGTAGTCAATGCTATTTGTTTAGAAAGTCTATGGTTTCCCCTTCTAAAATAATTTTCCTGTTATGTGTATCTTTTTTCCAGCTTCGATGGAAACCATTTGAGATTCCAAAAACGTCTCAGAAGAAAGTGGACTTTGTGAGTGTAAGTCAACAGCATCCACACCTGCCCTCTGCTCTTTCTTCCCCAGTGAGTGATCCAGCCATCTTCAGGCTGAATGCCAAGCGGAAGCAGACTTAGAGGCAGGCAGCAGAGACAGAACCACCTGCCTCTGTTTTCAGGGCTGGCCGAGCGATGTCTTACTTAGGCACCATATGGCCCCTGACACCAAAGGGCACTGGTAAGCTATTTACAACATCTCTGAATGGCCAGTGGAAATTGAGCATTGACCTACCTGAGGTTTTTTGTTTTTGGCTAGAAAAGGGTTCTTAGCCTTTTTCCCCCCATGGACTCCTTTAATAGTCTGGCAAATCTTGTATTTTTAAATGCATAAAATAAATTCCATAAAATTACAAAGAAGCTGATTATATTGAAATACAATGATTAACATATTAAAATAACAAATTTGGTTTGGTTTATAGTAACATATATGCTTCCTTATTAATGCACTACATCACAAGATCTATGAAAATATCTAATAACTATGGTTGTTAGAAGTATGAACATAAATGATACTCTGGAATAGCCATAATAACTATAATGTGATATAAAGAACCCATGATTTCTATCAGTGGAAAGGTTACAGGCACTTCTAATATTTCTGTGGGTTTTTGCTTACATTCATATTAATTGAAGCAAATGATACATTTCAGAGATTAGTCAAAATAAATATATAATTTTGTCCCCATCCAAGTTCATGAACTTTCTGAAATGGACCCTTGGGCTAGAATAGCATCAACTCAGGTCAACAACTCTAGTTAATGCAATGCTGGTCACAAGTTCTGCTTGGTAGTTATAAGGGCTGGGAGTATTGGAACACTTGTGCTCAGAGCAAACATTGTAGGGGAGAAGGAAGGGAGCTACAATGAGGAGGGGCTCAAAGAAGCCAGTGGAGGCCTTTGCAGACCAACCTCAGCCAATGGCTTACTTAGGGAGAGTCCAGGTGCCCAGCCATAAGCCAAATTTTCTGGATCATGCAAATTCCTTGTCTATATTCAATGCTCCAAGCTCTGTGTAGACTCATCTAAATAGACCCCAAACTGGCAAACTGAGTTAAAATACAAAAATAAATCCCCCACTGTGGGTGAATTGTGGATATCTGAAGGAGCAGAGCTCCCTCCTTTCAGGCTTCTCATCTGCAGGTTGGGGCTGAGAGTTTTGAGAAGACCCAGGTGTTAAGGTTTCTTGGACTGTGGATTATCAGCAGAGAGGATTACAGTTGGTCAGAATGCTTCCACTTCCCTGTTCTGGAAACTATAGGGCTGACCCTATGTATAAGCACGGGGCTGCCTACCTGGTAAGGTGTATTTGGGGAACACTGATGTGGCAACCTTCCTCCCTAGGCCTCCTAGGTGCCTAGTTTTACCTCCAAAAGAAACTCTCCTCTAGGTTGATCTTAAGCACAAAACTGATAAAATGCCAAGTAAAGTGATCTTAGCCACTGAGACAGTCCAAATCTAGGGCCATGGCTGGCAAATAGGGTGAGCCACCACCTACTAAACATAAACAGTAAACCTCAGGCTCCCCAGAGGCAGGCTGGACCCCAAATGTCTCACTTGTCCCACAGGGCAGACCCTGGTAAAACCTTGCCACATGGCTCTCAGGGACCAGGAGGAGGGCTGGCGTCTTGGACAATACTCACATTCACCCCTCCTTCTCCTGCGGTCTCTCCCAGGGCCTGCACACCTTGTGTGGAGCTGGAGACGTAAAGTCTAACAATGGGCTTGCCATCCATATTTTCCTGTGTAACACCTCCATGGGGAACAGGTAAGTGGCTCAGTACTGGGGCAGAACATCCCCATTCCCTAAGAGCTATTGGTGAGAGGGTGAAAGCCAGGTTGTTGTTTTATGTTATTGTTTTTTCCCCAGAGCAACATTGATATACATTAATTAATAAAAATAAGTGAGGGCTTCAAACTTGACTGACTCCTATAACATAAACAAAAATGTCACATAACAATGTAAATAGAAAACAGATGATGGGCATTGGGAAGGTGGAGTAGTCCAAGAGGCATTTTGACTTTAACCAGGTTTGGGTCAGAATATCTCTAATTTCTTAAAGTTCCCCAGGACTGTTTTTGAGCCCAAAGTCATACTGCATGAGAAGCCATTAAGGGCCACAAGTTGGTGGTAGGTCAGGCTGACAGTCTTTGGCTTCAGGTAATAATTGTGCAAACTTAACATTCCTCAATAGAGGAGCTTAAATTTTTGAACCAGAAAAATATATAAATGGCATTCTGCCTTTTCTTGGGGAAGCAGAATCTCATGGCAGTTTTGCACTCTACCTCTGGAACCAGAATGTTACATCCAAACCCAATTCCACTCTTCCTAGCTGAGTAATCTTGGGCAAGTCATTTAAATTCTCTGAGCCATGACAAAGCACTGAAGATGTACCTTTGGGTCCAGCCTCACATCATTCCACCTTCTCTCTTTTCACTTGAGCCACAGTAGTCTTCATACAGTTCTTTCAACCTGCCATGTGTTCTCCTGCCTCACAGAATTTATTTGCATGTGCTGTTGTTTCTGTCTGGAATGTTCTCCCCACTCCCCAAACTCTTGCCTAGATAATTCCTCCAATGCTCAGGTCAAATATCTCTTCTTCAGGGAAGCTTTTGCTGACCCCTCCCATTAGAACAGGTTCATTTTTCTTCCATTCTCCTGAACTTGACTTTCATAGTGCCATGACAGTTTATGATGATATTCTATAATTATTTGATTGCTATCTGACTTCCTACTGTAAGCTTCCTGACTGTAAGCTGCATGAGTGCAGAGATTGGGTCATTTTACTCACCAGTTTATACCCAGTACTGAGCCTGGCACATGGTGGGTAGTAAACAATTTTGTGGTGTGAGTTAATTTGTCTGAACATTGTTAAAACTGAAAAATCACAGGGGCGCCTGGGTGGCGCAGTCGGTTAAGCGTCCGACTTCAGCCAGGTCACGATCTCACGGTCCGTGAGTTCGAGCCCCGCGTCAGGCTCTGGGCTGATGGCTCGGAGCCTGGATCCTGTTTCCGATTCTGTGTCTCCCTCTCTCTCTGCCCCTCCCCCGTTCATGCTCTGTCTCTCTCTGTTCCAAAAATAAATAAAAACGTTGAAAAAAAAATTTTTTTTTTAAAAATAAAAAAAAAAAAACTGAAAAATCACAGGAATTATTCTTTATGTTTCAGATGTTTTTACAATTCAGATGGGGACTTCTTAATTGGTAAGTTCTGAAGATTTCACTGTGAATTGGTCCCCAATCACAAGCTACTTTTCTATTTTATACATATTATTTTCCTTTATCCTTCAGTCTGTCTTATGTAGTCCAATCTGCAGACTGAGGTCTAGAGGTCATTGGTGGTCTGGAACAGATTCCTGGTGTACCTCAAAGTCCCTACTCTATTCCATAGTCTCTCTGCCTTTGCCTATCTCTGCTGGGCCTTTATAACATGGGAGATCTGGCAACTAAAAGGAAATAAAGAGTAATACCAACCTGTGATTAATTTACTAAGATAACTCTATTTGCCTTCAAACCCACTCAATAATATACCTTCTGTTATCAATATCTGCAGTTTAAATAGAAATTTTCATGATGCCATCTAAAACAGAATGTCTTTTAGAGATTTCTTTGGTCTGCCCATTCTATTTGATGGTTTCAGTATTGATATTTTGAAGTCAACATTTTGGTGTAGACATTAGATATGCAAATACCAGACTCTTGCTGGAACTACCAGAAATGAGTGGTTTTCCATCCTATTTCTGCTGCCCTTTTTGGTCAATCCACAAAACTGTGCGTATACAAACTGTTTTCCTGGCAACCAAGAGTAAACAGAGTCAACTTTTTTCTTTCACTTTCTTCTAGGTAGTAAAATTGCTAACCTAAGTTGTCAGAATATCCATTTCCCTCCATGAGACTCAATAAAGCTCTTTTCTTTTGGAATGAAAAATCAAATGCAGCCCTTAAGCCTTTTACTCTTCATGAAGTGGTCCTCACATGGGAAGAATTGCTCACTGCTGCCCTGTCTTTTTTGTTAGTTCCCCAGAAAGGGAAACTTCTCATTTACACTGAGTTTGGCAAGATGCTTGTGCAGCCCAATGAGATCTGCGTCATTCAGGTTGGTGATGTGTCCCCTCTCCCTTGCCTCTCCCTAATTTGGGAGCAATCAGATGTTGCAGCTGCTGTTATTTCCAACTCTAAAATTTCTTGGTGGATCGTGTCTAAGCAAGGAGAGGGAGTTTTAGTCATGCAGAAGGCTCTTGTGCCGAAGGGTAAGCAGGCTTGGGTGCCTGGTTTGTTTTAAAATAAGACACCATCACAAAGCAAAGAGCATTGTCAATTTGCTTTCTGAAATACTTATATATACTTTAGACAGGGTTCTGTTCACATGGATTGGGGGAGGGGGTGCAGTGAATATTAATTTCTTAAAACTGTGGCTATATCAGAGCACTGGGATCTCTGAGTCCAATGAGAGATTAGATTAGAATTGGTTTGGGTAAGGGATGCCTGAGTGGCTCAGTTGGTTAAGAATTGGTTTGGGTCATAGATGTGATTAGGAGTTATACTTTTCCTTTTTTGTTTGTCTGTTTTAAGTAATTATTTATTTATTTTTAATTTTTTAAAAGTTTTTATTTATTTTTGAGAGAGAAAGAGCATGCGCAAGTGGGGGGAGGGGCAGAGAGAAAGGGTCTAAAGCATCTAAAGCGAGCTTCACCTGGACAGCAGAGTCCGATGCCGGGCTCATACTCAGGAACCATGAGGTCATGGTCTGAGCCGAAGGTAGATGCTTAACTGACTGAGCCACCCAGACGCCCTAAATTTTTCGTTTTAACTCATCTTTGAGCTGGTCACCTCTCAAACATACCTCAACAGACTATAGCTGTACTTTTTGCATGTGGGGCTGGCTGTGGCTCTGGGGCGTCTTCTTTATAGCTACAGGTATGATTTGGGAGTGCTCACCAGTGTCTGCTTCCCATTCCAGAGAGGAATGCGGTTCAGCATAGATGTCTTCGAGGAGACCAGGGGCTACATCCTGGAGGTCTACGGCGTCCACTTTGAGTTGCCTGACCTGGGACCAATTGGTAAATCTTCACTACAAGCTTTTAGGCTCCCTTGAGAGATAGGACAGATAATCTCATGAGAGTGACACACCCTTCTCCCCTCATTATCTCACTCAACTTTCAACTTTCCTCTCCAGACAACTTCTCTAGACCAAGTGTAGTTGAGAAGTTCAGAAACCTATTAGAACTCCCTAAGCAACCCCAAATATTTTTTTCAGACCTCTAAGTTCAGGGATTCAGTGTCATGGCCGACCCAACTGATGAAATAAAATCATTAATTAGTTCATCGGTATATCAATCCATCAGCTAGTCTTGGCTCTTGTGTTGTGCTGAGGGTACTGACAGGAATCTCATCAAGGGTAACACAAGCCTTTTCCCATAAAATACATACATAAAAGTGAACAACCAAAGCCAACATGTTCTAAATCTCTCTCTAGAGTAGTATATAGACCGTTGAAGAGCAGACAATGTAAAATAGATTTCTGGTTATACAGTGTATATCCTGAAGGATGTAGAAGTTTGGGTTACTGGGGGGCCAAGTCACCAGGAACAGCTTTACAGAAGACATGAGATTTGATTAATCCTTGACGAAGAGTTGAGGAAAAATAAAAGGAAAGGGAACAGCTTAAGCAAAAACATACATGTGGGAATGAGCTTTATGAATAGGAGGGAGATCATCTTCTTAAGTCAATAGGGTGTGTGTAGACGATAAAGTAGAGAAAAGCTATAACAAGGGCTATACTCCTATGGAAAGGGGACACAGGCTGAAGTGCAGATAGTCTACAAACTTCACATTCCTACTCATCACATTCCACAAAATCTACACAGTTAACTCAGAGCTATGAAGGAGCTAGAAACCACAGCCTCTATGAGGCAGATTAAAACTTTCAAAAGTGAATCAAGGTCCCCACCCCCGATTCTTCTGGCAAACTGGAGGCAGAAGATGCAGGAGAGAAGTGAAGGTGGTAGGAGTTGTTCTCAAAACATCTATTGGAGTGAAAGGAGTGGCTTGGAAAATGGGCCCTTGGTTTCATCTTTGGCATGTTTGCTGAAGGTGGTGGCCACACCTCCCAGTTCTTCCTTTCCTTGACAACAGCTTTTTTAGAGCAAAACAGGCCAGGCCAGCATGTGCCTTCTGGTCACTCCCCTGGGGAGATCCAAATAGTCAGAGGAAGGTGGGAGGCAGCAGAGAGGCAGCTGGAGCCACGGTGGGCCGTCTGTCATCCTGCTCACCACCCGCTCTTCCCACTTCAGTCTGGCTTCCTGCTGCTCTACAGCCAGCATAGCCTCCAGGTTCCATGGAACACGTACCCTCTGGAAAATATATATAATTTACTAACCAGCTGGGGGCTTATATTTTTTAACCCCAGGAGCTGGAAATGATAAAACACTCCCCAGGTCTCTCCTCTCAGAGTTAAATTATGTTTTTGCACTTAGACTTTTTATTTTTGGTCTTTTGATTTATTTTCCTTCTCTGGAGGGAACACTCGCTCCTAAGCAAAGGTAAGCAGGCAAGTCCTGAATACTTTTTTCCTGAGTGGCAGACAGATTTGTCAGGCTGGAGAGCAATTCTGCAGATTGATTCTGAGTTCTGTCTGAGGAGCAGAGGCATGCCTGGGGCAACAGTATGTAACCCTTCCTTTTTGAGATCAAGGACTGTAGATGAGTTCTAGAATCATCATGGTTTTCTTAACAGAGAAGTTCTAGTATTCTACCAGACCTTCCCTTTGCCTCTTTTCTAGCCTCATCCTCTCCCTCACCTGCAGTGATCCAGTAATGCCTGTAACATGGTTGATAAGCCATACTTACTCTACAACTTTAGGAGGTGATGCTGGTGATGATGATGATGATGATGATGATTTTCATGATTCTTTTTACTAATCATGTTTCCTAATCTTTTTCCTAATCCTTTACCTTCCTTTTAGGAGGTAAAAGGTAAAAAGGATTCCAATGAGCATTTGGACAATGAAAACAAATTATGGAATGGCTTTTGACATGGAAGAGAGCCCTTTCTCTTTGTGCAACCGTAGGCATCTTTCCTATATGATTTCACAAGTGTCTAAAAGACTTTTGGGTTGCTGTGTTCTAGGAGCTAACGGCCTGGCCAATCCTCGTGATTTTTTGATACCCGTTGCCTGGTATGAAGATCGCCAAGTGCCAGGTGGCTACACTGTGATTAATAAATACCAGGGCAAGCTATTTGCTGCCAAACAGGTAAAGTAAGAGGATGATTGGAAGACAGGAAGGGAATATTAAGCACCTACTGATTGCTAAGGCCAGTGTTAAGTACTAGACATATATTCTTTAATCTTTATAAGTACTTGACATATATTATATTCTTTAATCTTTACCATATCACTAAATAATTACAAATAAGGTACTATTTGTCTCATTTATAGTCATGAAAAGGGAATTACAAATAATTTGCCAAATGCCATAGTAAATGGCAGAACAAGCATTAGTACCTATATCTCTTTGACTCCAAAGGTCATGCTCTTTCTACTCACCAAGCAATAAAAATCCTGGCAATATAGTAGATCTCTATAAGTGGTGTATAAAATATAATATACAGGCAGGATAGTTTGTTCTGAAAAGGGAAATGAGTAAACAAGCAGGTCACCCAATATTTATATTATCAATGGCCACCATATTTCAAATACAAGCCATGAATGATACAAAACAAGTAGAACTCAGTTCATTAGCTTGACTTTGTTTATACCAACAGCCTTGTAAACTCAAAGACAAGCAAAGGCTTATCCCTTATTAGGGATATATTAACAAATAATAACAATATGTAATCTATAATATATCAGATATATTATATTATTACTTAATATATGGAATATATATTAGCAGAAAGTAATCATATAAACAAAGCAATCCAAAGATTTCTTCTGTTTACCATTATCTATTAGCATTATTTTTGCCCATTTGACATATTGCTTATATTTTTCAAGGCATATTATTTTTCTTGGACAGCATCTAGAGGGTATGCTAACTAGCAAAGGCCAACTAGTTTGGCACTTAAAATTAACCCTTGAGAGTTAATTGCCTGCCTTATTGACACATTGTCACCTTCATATTGTCTGGGTCAGGATTTCTCAGAATGTGGTTCAGAGATCATTTGCATCAGAAATTCTGAGGGAGGCTTGTTTAAAATGCAGGTTCTTTGGGGCGCCTGGGTGGCGCAGTCGGTTAAGCGTCCGACTTCAGCCAGGTCACGATCTCGCGGTCCGTGAGTTCGAGCCCCGCGTCGGGCTCTGGGCTGATGATGGCCCAGAGCCTGGAGCCTGCTTCCGATTCTGTGTCTCCCTCTCTCTCTGCCCCTCCCCCGTTCATGCTCTGTCTCTCTCTGTCCCAAAAATAAATAAACGTTGAAAAAAAAAAAATATATTTATAAAATGCAGGTTCTTTGATGTTACTCCAGCCTAGCAAAAATGATAACTTCTGGGAACGGAGTGTGGAAACCTTCAGTCATTTTAAGCATGCTCCCCATATTATTTTTGACATACAGTTGAGAGAGAGCCATCATTCTAGAGGCAGCCAGCAGCTCCATGGGTTTCCACTTCCCAAGTGAACTCTGTGCTGGTTATTCCTTGTGTGACCTCCTACATTGATCCATTATCTCTTCTCTGCCACGATCTGTCACCTGAGAGCTTGACCTATATGGGCTCCCTAGGCTTTTGGTTAGGTTCAACCTGTGAGAGGTACTCACAGGAAATTGGAGGGCAGGAGGAAAGACAAGTTGGGGTTTTTCTTCCCCTGCTTCTTCCCTAGATGGGACTTCATCCCTCCATGATCTCAGCTCCTGTTGGGTAGCCTCGGTGGTGTGCTGAAACCAGTTCATACTGGCATGAGAGAGCTAATATACACATTCTTCCCAGCTTTGTGTTCAGCAACATCATGTTAGTAGATGAAAAAATGATCATGGTGAGAGTATTTATACCCCAGAAATTAGCAAATGCTATAAAACAGAGCTTTTTAATTTTTTCCAGAGAGGCAGTTGGTGTGATGTATATACCACCACACCACTGAACAGCCCCTTCTTCGTGGTTCTAGCTCTTGCTTGAATCCTATAACAGCATTTTCTTCCCATATCCCTCAGGCCTAGGAATGGCAATGTCTTCCCACTGTTGCTAGACTCAGAAACCTCACCATCTCTAGTCAATTCACTTAACTCTAATCATATCTGTCTGAGTAGTCCCTTCAGTAAAGTCTTTAGAACATTCTGAATTGGGTTCCGTTTCCAGAACAGATGCATAACTACAATGGGGACTACCTTCCTGTAACAGAGCACTGATCCTCTCCTACCCCAGGGCAGGCCCAGGAAGCATCACCTTAGGATTGTTCTGGAAACTCAAGTCCTTGAGTCCTAAGGGAACTCTTAGATCCCTTCTCACCCTCCTGCACTTACCAACCCAGGCACTGCGTGTACCAGAAGCTCCTCTAGATAGCAATTACCTGGAGAGCAGTCACAGCAAGTGCACCGGGAAACCCAGACGGTGGCCCAGATTGTCTGAGAATTGCTGACATTCACAGATTCTCACAACTGTGTTAAAAATTGTTGAAAAGGCACTACTTGGAGAATGCATTGTGCTTCTGCTGCACATGTGATCTGAGGCAGCTGCAGCTTATGAACTGGAAAAATAGGGTTAGTGGCTTAGCAAGGGACAGTCTGTAGGCACGTGAAGCAACCACAACATGATTCGGGGTTATACTTCTCCCAAAGGATGGTATTATTAGATTATGTGAACAAAATCAAATCAGGAGAGACAGTGATGCCAAATACAAACTGTGGAATCACAGCTACAAAAGCATTAAGTACTAAGATCACCCTTTCCTGCTTTTTTTGTGTTTGTGTGATCAGGATGTCTCCCCATTTAACGTTGTGGCCTGGCACGGGAACTACACCCCCTACAAGTACAACCTGGAGAACTTCATGGTCATTAATTCAGTGGCCTTTGACCACGCAGTAAGTCTGAACCATGGAGGGGCCTGGAGATAGGGTAGCTCTTGGATGGGAGGGGTCCATAGTAGTCCCCTGACGTTCACAGATTTAACGTTTCCAGTGTCACCCTTGGAAGGCCACGATATAGTCATTCATCATTATGCTGACAGGAATTTGAATCATCTACAGCAAGGCTTTGGTGAAGGAGTAAATAACAAGCTAGTGGGAGAGCCAAGCCTTCCATGTAACACTCACCCTTGAACACAGCCCGGTTCTCACACAGAGGATCACAGCAACCCCAATAGATGGCTAAAAACTTAGTTTCTTCTTGGAAAAGGCTAATATTAGTGATAAAGTGATAAGAAAGGAAAATCTCTGGATTTGGAAAGTTCTCTGTCCTGCTTACAAATGCTGAGTCTGCTTGGTCTAGCTGCCTATTCCAGTGCTTCTACTCCTGGCTGTTTTCAGCAGTGATGGAGCAGACAGCCCTCTTCTAAAGTTCCTCAGAATGTTCAGTGCTTGAATTTAAACCAAAGAAAGTGAACTTGGTCATATTTTTCACTCAATTAGAGGCCCACAAATAGGTCCCTGGTCTACAGGGCAAGCTCCCAAAGCCCCACATTCATGATAAAGTGCTAGCTCTGAGATCCTGGGGGAAAGTTCATTTTGCAGCCTGGTTCATAATAGATTAACTTAACCCACAAGCTGACGGGATAATTAGAGCAGAAGCCAGAGAACCAGAGACAGGAAGATTACTCTGAGCCAGTTCAGTTTATCTCTAGGGGGACAAAACTACCTTTCTGAAGAGCAACAACTCGTAACAAAACCAAAAGGGAAAAGAAAATGAGGCATCAAGACCAAAACAGCATGAAAAAGGACCCTGAGACACTGATAGAGCTTTATTTGAGCCTCACTACCTTTTCTTTAACAGTTTCAGATCATTTTTCATGATGGATGAAGAAGTTTAAAGTCTCACGGCAATAGGGTTGGGTTTTTGGCTTGCCTTTGCATAGTTTCAATCTCTGTGCTGCTGCCACAGTTATTTTTCCAAAATTTTTCCAAAATCCTATTTTATGACTCCTTCAGCACCCCCCCCCACCACCACTACCACCACTAGCAATGCTAAAGGGGTAAGGAATAGACAGATCTCAACCATCTTTGAATCCCAGACCCTAGAATGGCATGTGAAAGCAAACATGATCATTGATTTTTTCCAAAATTAGCTGGTGTTAATTCATTTTGCTTCATGCACAGCAAGAGGGGAAAGTCAGATGAGTGATTACTGCACCTTATCGATAAGCCAAAATTCAGGTCTGGTCATTCTACCACTGCATTAGAAAACCTTTCAGCCTCCCTGTGGTTTAGGATCATCTGAGCTCTGAAGCATGGTATCTGATGTTCTCCACCATCTGGCCCTGGACTCCTTTTTCCAGTATTAACTCTTAGCCCCTCTTCCCTTTGCCAGTGCACCCTGGCAATGCTTTCTTGCCTCTTGACAAAATCTCTGTGCACTTTGATGTATTTCTTGTTTTCTATGCTTCAAATGCCTTTTCCTCTCTTTCCTGCCTCCCTCCTTTTTCTTTCTTTCTCCTTTCATTCCTCAGGACCTTCCTCAAATATCACCTCCTCTTCGAAGCCTCCCCTGATCCTCTCAGGTAGGCAGGCACTCTCTATACTCCCTTGGATTTCTACTTATAAAGTGAGATTATCCTTGGCACCTTGCTAGGATTAGTTGTTCATGCACCTGTTTTATGACTCCTTCAGCACCCCCCCCACCACTACCACCACTAGTAATGCTAAAGGGGCAAGGAATAGATAGATCTCAACCATCTTTGAATCCCAGACCCTAGAATGGCATGTGAAAGCAAACATGATCATTGATTTCAATTAAATTGAATCTCAATCTTTCCACTGAAAGATTCTAAAGTTCTTTTAAAATCACAATATTGTTTCCCTCGACACTACCACCGTCCAAACTAGTGATGTAAGTGGTGGATTTTAGACCTGAGAATCAAACAGGGGTAAGAAAGCAATGAGGATGGCATCTGGAATCTCTGCGAGGCCCCCAAAGAGAAGCACATTCTACATTTATACCAAAAGCTAGATACTATTTTATTGCTGTTTCAACCTCACTCTGAGCATCTATTCTGCCAAGAACTCCCTGAAGCACATCCCAGCTCTTCACCCTGACCTGAGGTTGAGAGGCAGACACGACTGGTTCTCAGACCCGCGTGGTAATATTTGCATGAAATGGGGGCTCAGCAGGATGAGAAAGGAGTTCCAAGTCTTCTTAGCTGGTATTAATTCATTTTGCTTCATGCACAGCAAGAGGGGAAAGTCAGATGAGTGATTACTGCACCTCATCGATAAGCCCAGAACACTTAGCCTGGCCTGTGTGGTTTGATCAGAATTTAGAACATCAACTTGGAAACCCCTTCCAGTGTGGGGACACATGTGCCATTGTCCAGCCGCCTCCTTTCCATCGTGGGCTCAGTGTCTCCTTGCGCTTTCACAGGACCCATCCATCTTCACAGTATTGACCGCCAAGTCTGTCCGCCCTGGGGTGGCTGTCGCTGATTTTGTCATCTTCCCACCTCGATGGGGGGTTGCCGATAAGACCTTCAGGCCTCCTTATTACCACAGTAAGTCTCTCTTTTCCCAAGCCACATTGGAAACCAAAGAGATAGCAAAGCAGTGAAACTTATTACCCATTGGGAATACCACCAAGGAGTTTCCAGACACCATGCTCTGGCTGGCTTTCAGGATCCTGCCTCCTGAGACCCAGTGCTGCTCCTCAGACTTGTAGCGGTTGAAACACCACAGATGGAGATGGCAGTGATGTGTTGACTCTGAGAAGGAAGTAATTAATGCCTACAGCCCAGTTTCCCTGGCCCTGAGGAGAGGCAGAAAGGCTGATAAAGTGTGAAGCAAGACGTTTCTTTACATGTCAGACCCTTCTTTTTAGGGGAGAGAGAATGGTGGGATGTGGTTGGTAACTTTGTTGTTTTTGGAAAGCTCTTGATCTAAGTCTGGTTCGAAAGCCAGGAAATGTGCCTTCTCCAATTATTTTGGTGGGATGAAACAGACTGCCATTCACACTAGGGAATGGACTCCATTCTGGAAGCAGTTTCTGTGGAGTATTAGTTACCTAGAACAGAACTTACTAAATCTATTATTTTTATTTTATTAATATTATTACTAGCAGCTAACAATTATTAACCATTTTCCATGGCTATACGTTCCTTATAAGAATTAACCCACGTAATCCTCAAAACAGTTGTAAGAGGGAGGTAATATCATTATTCTCTTTTTTTCAGAAGGTGAAATTGAGGCATAAAGGATTAAGTAATTTGGAAAGATTGAGTAACTTGCTCAAGGCCCCACATCTAGTTAAGTGGTTGAGTCAGGGTTTAATTGAATTAAATGTGTGCCAGAGCACACATACACTCGTTACCAGTAACTGATGTGCCTAGCCCAGTGCCCAACATACAATATGCATCTAATAAACATTTACTTAATTAGTAAATGCATCACCAAGAATGAATAAGGTATTTCATGGCTATATTTAATGAAGTTGGCATTTTTAGTTGTGCAATAGCTAGCTGTAAATCCAACCTAAAGGTCAATGTACAATTCCACTTCTTGGAGATTGCATTTCTGTACATAGAGTTCTGAAAAGACTCTGAGGTACATTTCAGCTAGAATATTCTTTTTTTTTTTTCAAGTTTATTTATTTTTGAGAGAGAGAGAGCAAGTGGGGGAGGAACGAACACAGAGAGAGTGAATCCCAAACAGGCTCTGCGCCCTCAGAACAGAGCCCTATATGGAGCTCTAACCCACAAACCATGAGATCATGACCTGAGTCGAAGTCAAGAATCAGGTGCCTGACCGACAGCCATCCAGGCACTCCACAGCTGGAACATTCTTAAAAATAAATCCCTTTCCTTAGTCAATCTCAGGGCTTTCTGTCTATATAAGGTTCCTCCCTATATGTACCAGCTCCCAGGTGCCCCAGCTCAACAAGATATAACAGTGCACTGAATGGGTAATTTAGGCATTTATAAAAGGTGGAGAAGTAGGGCCCTAAGGATGGAAGAAAGCCATTTTATGGTCTAATTCCAGCACCACATTTTTCAGGTGACATCATTATGGTGGAGAAAATGATACAATCAGTTACCACCACAAAGATACTACTTTGTCAATAGAGTCAAAATAAACTATCATCTTTTCTGAAGAGTATCAAGCCCATCATAGGCCCTGACTGTTCTGGAAATCAATCCCCTAGAAGACCTGCTGTCCAGGAGAACTGCTTTAGCTTAGCCTGTACCTCACATGCTAGCCCTTGATAATTCACTATTTCACAGAGTTCTTGTTTTGAGGCTGCTATGTACCTCTATGTGCCTGATATGGTAGTTTTCAAATTTTCATATATGTCAGTGTCACCTGGAAGGCTTGTTAAAACAGATTCTTGGGCCCCACCTTCAGAATTTCTGTTTTAGCAAGGTCCAGGCTGGGGCCTGAGAATTTGCCTTTGTAACAGGTCCCCATGTGATGCTCATGCTGCTGTTCCAGGAACCACACTTTGAGAATATTAGGGAGATAAAAATCACTTAGAATGACTCTTAAAAAAAATGTACCCCCAGCACCCACTCTTGGAGAGTATAATTAGTTGGTTCTGAGGTAGAACCTCAGAATCTGCATTTTGAATTAGCAAGGCAGCAAGACCTTCTGATGCGGAAGGTCTACAGGCCACATGTTGAGAAACACTGGCCTGTGGCTTACCTCCCTACCCAGAGAGAAGGATAATAGAACTGTCTAACTTAGACAAGTTTGCTGTTGTGCTACAGCTCTCCAGCCACTCCTAGACTTGAGCTTGTAGTTCAGCCTGCCTGAAACAAATGACCTTGTGAAATGCCTCTTATAATTTTTTAAAAGTCTCTCAAGTACATTTGGCCAGGATAGATAACAGAAAGGTATGGTTGCCTGATTTAGTTGGAAAAAATACAGAACCCCAAGTTAGAAATTATTTTTTCCAGATATATTAAAACTATTGCTTTAGCAATATTATCAAAATCTTTGCTACTTTGATGTGACTTTATAGGAGAAGTGAAGAATTATTTCTGTAGAAATATTGCCTCCAGTCATCTTAATGTACTTTAGTCAACTGGATTCAGCATTAATCAGAGAGGCAAGGTCTACCCTCCCCCTGCCCTTTGAAATATAGAAAATGATATAGAAATGTCATCACCAAAGTCATTGCTACCTAAATTCATATTCAGATCAAAGCTGAATTCTGTATTGCTCTCTTCTTAAAATTAAGCCATGAAGGGGACTCTGAGGACACATACTAGATTGAGGAGTGTGACAGCACATTTAAGTCATGAGCAGACCTGCTTTTAAAATATAGACACTTTATGCTTACAGTTGCTTCTTTTCCTCTATTTCTGCTTCATGGAATAATGAGTAGAGCTATGATTCGGGTCTTACCTTTTCTACGTGTGCCTGCAGCAGAATTTTGTTTCCTAGGCAGGATAAAAATGACTGCCTAGTCAATGACAGAAATATTTTGGCACTTGATTATACTTCACATGTAAGGAAATTATCATGCCAATGTCCAGCTTTGCAAGGGTTGCCAATGTCATAGCTCTCTGCTCTGCTCATGATTTTCACTCTCGGCACTGTCACAGAAGGGACTATGAAAGTAACTTTAAAGGGGCTATTTCTTACTCCATCACAGAACTTAGCAGAGTGTTCAATTACATCTGTGGGATGGATGGATCGGTAGACAGATGGGGTGGAGAATGGACAGATGGATGGGTAGATGGGTGAATGGATAGAAAGACACTTAAATTTGCTCAGGTGTTGTATTTCTTTAATTCTTGCTCTAAATATGTTGCTGTTCCAATAAAGAGGTTTATTTCAATAGAAACATGATTGAAATAGTAGGCACATGGTGATTTTTTTTGTCAAATTTTTTGACTCCAGAAAGCACAAAACCAACATACTTATATTAAAGCAAATTTCCATTTAATGTGAGAGAACTTTCTAACACCCAGAGCTTTTCAATAATATGGTAGACTGCTTTGTTGAGTAGAAAGCTTCCATTCACAGGAGGCATGCAGGCAGACCCAAGAAGTTATGCCAGGAATGACATAGAATATTCTTCTGTACTGAGTAGAAGTAGTGATCCTTTCCAATTTAAAAATTTTAGGATTCTATAAAGAGAATATCAATGGAAATAGAAAGAAAAGAATGAATCTCAGAGGCATTTTGGAGAGTGGAAAATAAGATGGTAGATTCAGCTACAGAAGATAGTATTTGTTAGACTATATAGCATTTATGGACTGTTTTTTACAGATACTAAGATCCTTTCACATGGATTATCATTTGATAATAGACTCCAAGTCCAGTGTTCTTTCCATTATATGACCCTTCCATCAACACACACACACACACACACACACACACACACACACACTCTCCATCTCAGTTTTCTGGATTGGGAATCAGAAATATGGTGATACCATGTACTACTGTGGGGCTATTTGGAGGAGGATTAGATAAGATGTGGGAAAAAAGATCATTTTAATATGGGGCTTATAAGCCTAGATGACAGAGTACATCTATTCTTTATTATTACTTTCATTTTAATTATTATTAAAATCGTCTGGCTATGATTTTCTTTAGATTCAACATCATTTGTTTCAGGCAATGGAACTTAAGACCTCTGACAATCCACATGGCCATCAAGTAGAGTTTTGCCTACCAAGGGTTCCACATTAATGAATGTTTTGTGGGTTCCTCCCGCCTCTGTATTCTTTAGTAATCCTAAAAATGTATCATATTCTCCTATCTTCTTGGCAGTGCACAGAAAAAAATGCTTGGGAGGTCTTGGTATTTTACAGGTTTTGCCTTAGATAATTAAAATAATATTATTTCAGGGGTGCCTGGGTGGCTCAGTTGGTTAAGCGTCCAACTTCAGCTCAGGTTACGATCCCATGGTCCATAGGTTCAAGCCCTGCATCGGGCTCTGTGCTGACAGCTCAGAACCTGGAGCCTGCTTCAGATTCTGTGTCTCCCTTGCCCATGCTCTGTCTCTCTCCATCTCTCAAAAATGAATAAACATTAAAATAATACTATTTCAACCCTCCTAGGGAACTGCATGAGTGAATTCATGGGACTTATCAAAGGTCACTATGAGGCAAAGCAAGGTGGATTCCTGCCAGGGGGAGGCAGCCTGCACAGCTCAATGACCCCCCACGGGCCTGATGCTGACTGCTTTGAGAAGGCCAGCAAAGCCAAGCTGGCACCCGAGAGGATTGCTGATGGCACCATGGTAAGCAAGTTAAATGCCAGGCTCTGGCAGCCTTGGGGGTCCCCAACCTTGTTGAGAGGAGTAGCTGCTTTTGTATTTCTCCAACGTCAGAGAGAAGGAGTCAGGAGAGGAGAGTGTGTGTCTCTCTGTGTGTATATGCCCGTGTGTGTATGTACACACCCCTAAATGTATACTAGACTTCTGATGTGGTAGGGTAGAAAGATATTCAGACTTGCGTCAGACCTGGGATCAAATCCTAGCTCTCTGGGGACACCCGAGTGGCTTAGTAGGTTAAATGTCCAAATCTTGATTTTGGCTCAGGTCACAATCTCACAGTTCATGAATTCAAGTCCCACACTGGGCTCTGCACTGATAGTGCAGAGCCTGCTTGGGATTCAGTCTCCCTCTCTCTCTGCCCCTCCCCTGATTGCTGTCTCTCTCTCAAAATAAATAAAAATAAGCTTAAAAAAAATCCTAGCTCTTAGTTCCTACAAACCCTGAATAAGTTACTTAACTTCTCTGTGCTTCATTTCCCCCCATCTGTAGAATGGGTGTGGTATTCATCCCAGCAGGTGGCTGTATTTAACCTTGCGGACTGTCCAGCACTGTTCAAATATAAAGGAATATTATTAATACTATGTAATAGGTCTTCTCTTATCTGTATGCAGCCCAGAGTATATATGCTGTGTCTCAGAATCATCTCCTGCTTTTTGAGGTAATCCTCTAGGGCCACAGTACCCAGGGATGCAGGATGTCACCTTCAGTGGAATTCTCAAGCCAAGGAGGATCAGAAAGCCTTTGCCTCACTATAGTCAGGGCTTGTGAGAAGCAGTTCTCAGCTGTTTTCTCATTTTCTTTTGCTCTCCTTTGGCATGGGATGAAATTGATGGGAGGGATTTAAAAATCTGTTTTGCATTCTTCCTGTGTCAAGCTATAAACATTGAGGCTGAACACAATTGCAGTTGACTGCGGTACTTAGTTTTACTTTATTTTTGCATTCTTGGAGGTGGAGTTTATGGACCACAAGGAGTAATTTTATGTTAAGTCATATGAAAATTTGCTTTACATTTTTAAACAAATGCCTTCAATGCTACCTGACTTTAAAATCAATAGCACAGGCCTTCCTGACTCCATGCCCAGCTTGCAAACAGACAGCGTTATCTGTCTCTCTGTCCAATGCAGTTTGCATTGAACAGTTCCAGGACCAGAGCTGATAGAGCTGATCTGCAAGGGGAGGGTGCAGAGTCCCATCTGCTTGACCTTGGCTCTCTTTCCCTTTCCAAGGGCCTTTGCAAAATTTCTATGGAACTCTACATCTCTTTGAGATGTGGTTTGACAATCTCAATTAAGATATTGCTTCCAGGGGTGCCTGGGTGGCTCAGTCAGTTGGGCGTCTCTGACTCTTGATTTCAGCTCAGGTCATGATCTCAGGGTTGTGAGACTGAGCCCCATCTTGGGCTATGCACTGAGTGTGGAGCCTGCTTGAGATTCTTTCTCTCTCCCTCTTCCCCTCCCTGATCTCTCAAAAATAAAAATAAAATAAAAAAAAAAAATAAGCCAAGGGCTCTTTGAGGTACATGGGCTACCCCACACTTGCCACTCAGTAACCTTTGGTGCCCAACATGGCTTTGGATGTCAGTGTTATCAGGGAGCACTGTTCTACATCAATGAGGCAAGGACAGAGCTGTTTTTATGAGGAACAAGACTCTGGGAAATGCATAGGGCCTGGAGCACTAGCCAGAAAGAACTCTCCTATGTAAGGGATTAAGGGCAGGGGAGGCCTTGAGTAGCCAGACAACCCAGACTACCTGGCAGGGGAGGGTCCAGCACTTTACTTAGACCTAACTTTGGGTCTCCATCACCATTTTCCATTATATAATTGGGACCCAGGCCTATCTATACACCTCATCCTTATTCCAGTTTGGAATAAATGAACTTTGTATAATACCGTCTTCATAACTCAGCTGGGATGGGGTTTTGTTACTCTGTTCAGACAGCAAGCTTCTTAAGAAGCAGGCAGCAAAGAGGCAACAACAGACAAGAACAACCGTAATAACAACCCTTATATCTGAATAGGGCTTTATAATGTGCACGGTGGTTCCACACAATCTGATACGGTCCTCATATCAAGCCTGTGGTGAGAAGTCAGGCAGGGACAATCATCTCCCTGAAGCTAATGTATATTAGATACCAAACATTAACATGGGTTCTCTGGGTTGTGACCCAACTTTTATCTTCCTTTCGTCCATCTGTATTTTTAAAATTTCCAATAATGTGAACACATAAGAATTATAGGGTTTTATTTTGTTTTTGTTTTATTTTTAAAAGCCACAATGGTAGGAAAATCAGCAATTGGTGAAGCTAGAATGTCTAAGCTGCACAGAGCACTTGCATATTCTTTCTGTTGGGGACAAAAACCTCCTGAACACAGAGGGACATCAACCATTCAGTCTTCTGGGATAGGTTTTTTAAAAGTACTACAGCCAGTCCTACCTCCTCCTTCCCTCCTCCTCCTCCTCCTCCTCCACCTCTTCTTCCTCCTCCACCTCTTCCTCCTCACTCTCTCTTTACCTCCTTCTCCTTTTCCCAGGCCATCTCCTGGTCAGAGTCCTTAAGAACAAAACTCAAATCTCAGCTCTGCCACCTCTTGTTACTATCGCTTAAGACAAGCCACTTCCAGCTTTGAGCCAGTTTCCTCCTCTGCAAAAATGGGGGTTATGGCCTCCCCACAGGGACTTAGCCACAGTAAGTGATGGCTCCTAAGAAGATGAATATTCCTAAAACTCTTCCACCTCTGCCCTTGGATCTAGCATATTTAGCTCCATAATGCTGCAAGGACAATGTGATGCTTACATGCCCAATTCCATTGTATAGAATGAAACTTGGAGCTCGGAGAAGGTAAGGGTCTTGCACCAGGTATCACTCGCCTAGAAGTGGTAGGGCTGGAGCCAGAACCCAAGGTGTGAGCCTGTTGTCCTCACCCTGCTAGCACACATGATTCATTATTCAAAGATTCTGCCTACCTACATCTTTTCTCTTGACATCTAATCAAATGTATTTTATTATCCACCTCACTTCTTTTTTGTCCCCTCCCCCATTTCCTACAGGCATTTATGTTTGAGTCTTCTCTAAGTATGGCCGTCACCAAGTGGGGGCTCAAGACCTCTAATTGTTTGGATGAGAATTACTACAAGTGCTGGGAACCTCTCAAGAGCCACTTCACTCCCAATTCCAGGAACCCAGCAGGACCTAACTGAGACTGAAGCAGTGCTATCATCATTGAGAATGGATTTGTGTGGTTTTGTTTAGAATATCATGCCTTCTGGCAGTATGGGGGAGGGGGTCGGTTAAAATGAGAACTCACTTTTTCACAGGCAAATAACTCAGACATTTGTAGAAATGTTTTTGGAAAGTTCTATGTCAGCTTAATTCCTCAATAAATACTTGACTGGTATTCTGTGGAAGTAGCAATTGGTCATAATCAGGTCGTGATGAGACATACCTATAGTGGCCAGGACTGGGGGCAGTCCATGAGATTGGCTCAAGATCAAGAGTCTTTTCACATGAGTTTGCCTGGATACCCTTATTCCAGGAGCGCAAATCCAGGGTGTTTACCACAGACCACAAGGAAGGACAGGCCAACATAGGGACCATGAACTGAGGCTGAAGCCAAGGCCAAGGTCCCAGGCATAGGGAAGCACAGGGGGTCAGCAGAGCTCCAAACATCCAGTGTCTTCCTAAAACAGATGGGCAGCCAGAACAGCAGGCTAATTATGATAGTCATGTAGCAGCCAGTATAGTTGGTTGTGGACAAGAAGCCCAGCCACCAAGAGTGAGCATCATTCAGTGAGGAGACCAGCAGTCCTGTTTTTTCCACTGAAAACCCCATATCTCATGAAACCCTCAGGCCCGGTCAAACCAGAGTGGTTAGCCCCCCTACTATTCATTCATTGATCATACCACTTGAGAGCCATTCAATGAGTCCTTGCTACGTGTCATCTACAGAGTGAGTCCCTGGGGGTGAGTGATTGAGAAGGAAGAAGTCATCTCTCCCCTTAGCGAGCTCACAGTCTGGGGACACCAGAACCAAAGAAGATCAAGGTCCCAGCACAGAACCACAGCAAAAATGAGGCAGTGAGGTATACAAACACTATGCCCAACAGCTCCCTTCCTGTGGCCGGCATCCCTCCCAAGGACTGGGCTGTCCAAGGCTCTGGGGTGAGCTGATTAGGTTCTCTTGGAGAGAGAAAACAGGCAAATCAGAACAGAAAAGAATGGCAAGTGTATTTTTCACCACTCTAGTTCTATAGTTTTAGCACATTCTCTCCTCTGTGTTGCCCAAGTATCAATTTTGATATGCTGCTACTAAGTTTTTGTTTAACAACAGGTAGTGAGAGTCAGCTATGTACCAGGGCCTAGGAACCAGGGCTGCCAAATAAAACAAAAGATGCCCAGGTAAATTTGAATTTCAGATAAACCCTGAATAATTTTTAGTACAAGAGTGGACATGGAAACCTGTCTTTTTTTTAAGTTTATTTATTTATTGAGAGAGAGAGAAAGAGAGAGAATGAGCCTGGGAAGGGCAGAGAGAGACAAAGAGAGAGAATCTCAAGGAGGCTCCAGGCTGTCAGGGCGGAGCCCAATGCAGGGCTCAATCCCACAAATCATAAGATCATGACTTGAGCTGAAATCAAGAGTTGGATGCTTAACCGACTGAGCCACCCAGGTGCCCCAGAAACCTGTATTTTTATTTGCTAAATCTGGCAACTCTATGAGGGATATGGTGGTCCAGGAGATACATATGGTTCTCGCCCTGACAGAGGTTACATTCTAAGAGGGAGACTGATGAAATAAACAAACAAAATAATTATAAATTGTGAAACATGCCAAAACAAAACAAACAGGAACTGAGATAGGAATAGCAGATGGGGAGGGGAGATCATTCTTTAAAAGAGATCTTCAATGAAGAAATGACAGCCAAACCTAAAAGATAGGAAGAAGCAAATCATTGGAAGGGTAGGGTTGGGCTGGGGTGTGGTAGAGGGAAGGAGCATTCCGAAATAAAAGCCTAGTGGGTTCAAGGAACTAAAAGAAAAGCTAGTGTGGGGAGCCCAGGAGCAGGCCATTGCAACAGTCCAGGCAAAAGACAGCACTGTCCTGGACTAATGAGGTGGCAGCAGAGACAGAAGTGGATAAATTCCTGAGTGCTTTGGAGTAGACCTGAAAGATGGTGCTAGGGATCTGTATGCAAGGGGTGAGGGAAGGAGGAGTTGAGGACAGGGCCAAGATGATGGGTAGGCTTCTGGCAGTGATATCTCATGGTCTCAAACAGTAAGGTGGGTATCTTTGAGGGTGACAGAGGTCAGTGTGCCTTCCTGATGTTCCTTGTCTTTATATTAGACATTTTTATTAAAAATTAAACATCGTTGGGGCACCTGGGTGGCTTGGTCGGTTAAGCGTCCGACTTCGGCTCAGGTCATGATCTCACGGTCCGTGAGTTCGAGCCCTGCATCGGGCTCTGTGCTGACAGCTCGGAGCCTGGAGCCTGTTTCAGATTCTGTGTCTCCCTCTCTCTCTGCTCCTCCCCTGTTCATGCTCTGTCTCTCTCTGTCTCAAAAATAAATAACGTTAAAAAAAAAAAGATTAAAAAAAAAATTAAACATTGTTAATTAGCAAAGCAGTTAATAGCTTTAAATAAATTTTTGAAACTGACCACTAAGGCAGAAGTTGCTAGTGGCCCACCTATATCCCACCTGCAAGAACCATCCAGTGCTGACCAGCCGCTTCTAGTTGCCTGCACCACATTGGCAACTCTGCCCGAGGACCAAACCAAAACCCAAAAAAACTGCTGGAATTGTGTGGCCCTAAGCACAGCCATCAACCAGTGACAAATGGGAATTCATGGATAAACACACCAGCTCTCTTGGCCCACACCTCTGAGGCTTGTGCTCAGCCCTGGCCCTTGCAACTTCCAGAAGAATTAAGCTCCACTGCCCATGGTGGCAAAGCCCAATAATGTACTTCTTATTAGCTTCCCTCCCCTCCTTTCCCCACTGTCCTGTGGTGCTTCCTGAGCTCTTCTCTCAGATGACCCAAACTAAGACAACCACTCAAATAGTTTATTCCCAAACTCCAGTCTTTCCAGAACAAGCTCTTCTAACTCTGCTTTTAACCATGAACCCAGACTCTCATCTATTTCTGTTCACTCCATCACCAGTCTGGTGGCCAAGCCTCCCTAGAGCTGAAGAAACGTTCAGCATTTACATCCATCCAGTCCGAGCCCTTGGGCTTTATCTCCTCCACTTTATCTTGTTGGCAGCAACTCCTCAGCAAGAGACAATATTTCCCCCAGGCCAGGCTGTTCATGCTAATTAAAAAAAGATTTAGTTTCCTTCTGTTGTGCTTCAGATCAGCTAGAAAGATCTGTATCCTTTCCTTAACTCCCTATTCTCAAAAACACCTTCCTCTACCACACTCCTGAAGAAATATACCATCTCTTTACTGAGAAATAAAAATTCTTTAAAAAAAAAAAAAAAGCACCCTGATTAGTTCTCCTCAAATCGCAGGAGGGTTTTCTGACTGATCCCCTTGGCATTATTATGTATTTTCCTGTCTGAGAGGGTGAAATAGAAGCCAACCTTCCCTTTTTTTTTTTTTTCTTTTGGAGAAACTTCTCTCACAGAAGTCTCCACAGTAGCTTGGACAACAGCAATGGCTCCAGACCAGTGATTCTCAGTAGGGTTTTGTCTCCTCCAAGACATCTGACAAAGTCTAGAGACATTTTTGATTGTCACAACTAAGGAAAGTGCTACTGGCATCTAGCAGATAAAGGTTAGGGACATTGCTAAACATTCTGTAGTGCACATGACAGGCTCCCAGAACAAAGAATTAGCCAGGGCTGAATGTCAATGGTGCCAAGGTAGAGAAATCGTGCTGTAGCCACAGTGTTCCTCAACTTCAGCTGTATACTGGATCTCCTGGCAGCTTCCAAAACTCCAAGTGCCTGGAGTATACTGCAGATCAACTAAGTTGGGAATAGTGTGGATAGAGCGCCAATGAATTTTGTTAAGTTATTTTTTAAGTTTTTTATTTTCATTCCGATAAAGTTAACATACAGTGTTATATTAGTTTCAGGTATATGACAAAGTGATTCAACAATTCTATACATTACTCAGTGCTCATCATGATAAATGTGCTCTTACTCCCCCCACCCCATCACCTATTTCACCTCCTTCCCCCTGGTAACCATCAGTTTGTTCTCTATAGTTAAGAGTCTGTTTTTGAATTTGTCTTTTTAATTTTTTTATTTGTTCGTTTGGTTTCTTAAATTCCACATAGGAGTGAAATCTTATGGGATTTGCCTTTCTCTGACTGACTTACTTCACTTAGCATTATACTCTCTAGCTCCCTCCATGTCATTGCAAATGGGAAGACTTCATTCCTTTTTATGGCTGAATAATATTTCATTTTGTATATACACTACATCTTCTTTATCCATTCATCTATCATTGGACACTAGGACTGCTTCTATATCTTGGCTATTGTAAATAATGCTGCAATAAACATAGGGGTGCATATATCCTTTCAAATTAGTGTTTTCTTATTTTTTAGGTAAATACCTAGTAGTGCAATTACTGGATCGTAGGGTAGTTCTATTTCTAACTTTTTGAGGAGCCTACATATTGTTTTCCACACTGGTTGTACCAGTTTACATTCTCACCAACAGTGTACCAGGGTTCCTTTTTCTCTACAGCCTCACCAACACTTGTTTCTTGTGTTGTTGATTTTAGCCATTCTGACAGGTGTGAGGTGATATCTCATATTTGTATTTCCCTGATGATAAGTGATGTTGAGCATCTTTTCATGTGTCTATTGGCTATCTGGATATCTTATTTGGAGAGATGACTGTTCATGTCTTCTGTCCATTTCTTAATTGGATTATTTGTTTTTTGGGTGTTGACCTGTATCGGTTCTTTATATATTTTGGATACTAACCTTTTATCAGATAAGACATTTGCAAATATCTTCTCCCATTCCATAGGTTGTCTTTTTTTTTTTTTTAAGTGATTTTTTTTGTTGTTGTTGTTTATTTCTTTCTTTTTGAGAGACAGAGTGAGAGGAGAATCCCCAGCAGGCTCTGTGCTGTCAGCACAGATCCTGACATGGGGTTCAATCCCACAAACCATGAGAAAATGACCTGAGCCAAAATCAAGAGTCAGCTGAGCCACCCAAACACCCCTCCGTAGGTTGTCTTAATTTTGTTGGTTGTTTCCTTTGCTGTGCAGAAGATTTTTTATTTTGATGTAGTCCCAATAGTTCATTTTTGCTTTTGTTTCCCTTGCCTCAGGAGACATTTCTAGAAAAATGGTGCTATAGCTGATGTCAAAGAAATTACCGCCTGTGCTCTCTTCTAGGATTTTTATGGTTTCAGGTCTCACATTTAGGTCCTTAATCCATTTTGAGTTTATATTTGTGCATGGTATAAGAAAGTGGTCCAGTTTCATTCTTTGGCATGTCCAATTTGTTGACAATGTCCAGCACCATTTGTTGAAGGGATTGTCTTTTTCCCATTGTATATTCTTACCCCAAATGAGAATTTTTTTTTAAACTCCTCAAGCAATTCCAATGCACAGGCAAGGCTAAGGACCACTGTTTTGGAAACTACCTTAAGATTAGTATCTAAAACACCTTCTGGGGGCGCTTGGGTGGCTTGGTCGGTTAAGCGTCCGACTTCGGCTCAGGTCATGATCTCACGGTCCGTGAGTTCGAGCCCCACGTCGGGCTCTGTGCTGACCGCTCAGAGCCTGCAGCCTGTTTCAGATTCTGTGTCTCCCTCTCTCTCTGCCCCTCCCCTGTTCATGCTCTGTCTCTCTCTGTCTCAAAAATAAATAAACGTTAAAAAAAAAAATAAAAAAAATAAAACACCTTCTGTTTCCAACCTTAGATCCTGGTCTGAATCAGGGCTTCCTAGATTGAAAGGAAGAGAAGAATTAAGGTGAAAAATATCCCTAAATCTCCCAGTAAACAGAATAAGTCTTTGTGTCTGCTGATGTTTGTGCCACCTGCTGCCTGTCAGGCTTCCTGTGGAACCATACCTTGGGCCACTCGACTGACCAACCCTTAAACTTAGACTGCCATACCCCCACACCATCCCTTGTCAGCTTGAAGAAGCCAGCTGGTCATCGTCCCTGTTGCCTAACAGCAGTTAGAGGCCCTATTCCAGGGGGAGGAATGAGTAGGGAAAGGGTTACATTAGAAAAGGAGATAAGGGAACTTCAGGGAGGCAGGATGCAGCTACAAGTGCACGACTGAAGAAGAGGCAGTGGCAGTGGAGTTTGGGGAATAAAGAGGATAAGATAAACGTGTTCCAGACCTGACTGGGCTAGGTGCCATGTGTGGATTCTCACAGACTTTCTGATAAGGTCCCAATAAAAAGCCAGGGACAGAAATCCCCAGCGGCAACCCAGTTGGGAGCCCTCTCATTCTTGAGAGCTTTACACTTTCTCTCAATAAATTCTATTACTTTGCTCAAAAAAAAGGCGGGGGGAGGGCATGGGCTGTGTTGGAGGTATTACCCAGGAAGGAAAGGAGCCTTCAAATGCAGTGGTGAGAAGGGCCACTGACTCCCTCCAGAAAGAGTGAAATTTGGTACCCAGGTGGGACACGGGAAGAGTGTGGGAAAGAGAGGAGTTAGGAAACCTAAGGCCTAGATGTAAATTCTTTATAAGTTAGAAGTTAATGTGTAGTTTCTGTACCAGAGTGACAAAAAAGTTATCACTATGGATTTGAAAGAAGTTCTGTCTTGGAAAGATATCTTACTACTACTACTAAAAAAAAAAAAAAAAAAAAAGGCTTGAGTGCTGACCTTTAAAGTTCTTCATTACATTTACTGATCAACTAGCCTTCAATTTCATATAACCAACTTTATATAATTGCATCAAAAATCTGAGGCATGCCAGTGTAGTGCATAGTTAAGAGAACAGATGCTAGAACAAGACTGGGTTCAAATCCAGGCTCTACCACTTATGAGCTGTGTGATCCTGACCAAGTTACTTAACTTCTCTGAGCTGCTGTTTCCTCGACTGTAAAATGTAGATACTTCTTCATAAGGAATCCAAGATTCTGGGCCCAAGACCGTGCTGAATAAGTTTGAGCAAGTGACTTAACCTCTCTAAACCTTCCCTTCCTCATTTGAATGAAGGAAATTACCTGTTTCACAAGGATTTGGTGGGGGTGAAATAAAACCATGCACTGAAGGCACCCACACTAATCTTGGCACACGGTGAGCATAAGGAAATATTAGCAATTATTATTGTTAGTGGCTATTGTTGCTACTGTGACTCAGTGAATACTTATTCATTCCTGACTCAATGAGGCTGTTGTGCCACGTACTGCAGGTGACACTGGAATGAGTAAGCCAAGGTCCTTGTCACTAAATAAACAAGCATATAGCTGATGATTCTAATGCAGTAAGTAACAGAAGCCCAAAGTGTAGAAAATTTAGAAGTACCACCTCCTTTTTGACATCTTCTAGGTTTTGAAACATGAAAACCTTATTAAAGCTCAATTTAAGATCTCAACAGTGCATATTAATAGCTCAATTAAAGTGAAAGTTAAGACAGAATCTACACTTTGATGTAAGTAGTTTGCATATGACTAGCTACAGAGCTTTTCCTGGAGGAATCTTAACTAATCATGTAGGCCTTTGGGACTCTAATTAGCCTATTCTCAGTTTTTTTAAATGCAAAATGATAGGGCGCCTGGCTGGCTCAGTCAGAAAAGCATGGACTCTAGATCTCAGGGTTGTGAGTTTGAGCCCCACGTTGGATGGAGAGGTTACTTACTTACAAATAAATAAACAGATTTAACAAATAAATAAATCTGAAATGATATCAGAAACTTCGACACAACTCACCACAGCACTATCAACCTTGTAAAAACCAAATGTATGCAATTCTATACATTCCCTGGAAAAGAAATTTAACAGATGGGGCAGTTTTGCTCATTCACAAGCATTTACTACCTTTATTTTGGATCCTATGAATAAAATTAAAACCTGAAGGACAGGTGTACTTTATGATATGACTTCTCTTAATAAAAAGACATGGTATCAATTAAGAGTGCATTCAACTGTAAGAAAAAAAAACCTGCAAAACTGAAAATCTAGGATTAGCTTAACAACTAGGACTTTATTGTATAAAAGAAGTCTGAGGTTGGCAGGTCAGGACATGAAGTGATCCTAGACCCAAGTTCATTCTGCTTTTCCGCTCCACTATTTTTGGCAAATGTTTTATCTTCATTCCATTTCTAGGCCTCATATCCATGTTATTGGTCAGAGGAAAAGAAGAAAGCAAAAGGGAGAAGGAACAGAAAGGATTTCTCCTTGGGAAATTCCTTTTTATTTGGGAAAGGAAGCCCTCCCCTGCAGATCCTCCTTATGTCTTATGCACAGAACTGGGTCCCATGTCCACACTTAGAACAATCCCCAATTCATTCCCTGGAGCTGGGATCATGTACACCTTGCCTGAGAAAAAGGGAATTCCAGCAACCTCCTGTACAAACTGGGGTTCTATCAGAAGGAAAGGAGGGCTATTGGGTGTTGGTGGGCAAGCTGGTGCCTGTCAGGGATACCTTCCTGTGGGAATCCAGCAAGAACAATACAGAAGGCATTGGGTTTGAACCTAACATCTTCACTCTCACAGCCACAAGAGACAAATCTGCGAATATTTGCTTTATACAGGAAATGCTCCAAACATCTGCCTGATTCCTCCAAATACATCCTTATTAATATGCCTTATCAAGTCTTCTGTTTGTATGAAGTACAAATAGTAGGTTGGTGAGCAACTGTTTCAATTATCCCAAGTCTCATTTTTCATCACAAACAGGTGACATGGACAATCAGAGCCAGTGTTCTTAATCAAAACCTAGCTTCCTGTTTTTGTGCCAGTACCATATTGTCTGGCAAAAAAACAGACACATGGATCAATGGAACAGAATAGAAAACCCAGAACTGGATACACAACTATATGGCCAACTAATCTTCAACAGAGTAGGAAAGAATATCCAATGAAAAAAAAGACAGTCTCTTCAACAAATAAAATGTTGGGAAAACTGGACAGCAACATGGAAAAGAATGAAACTGGACCACTTTCTTACACCATTCAAAATGGATGACAGACCTAAATGTGAGACAGGAAACCATCAAAAGACTACAGGAGAACTCAGGCAGCAACCTCTTTGACCTCAGCTGGAGCAGCTTCTCACTAGACACGTCTCTGAAGGCAAGGGAAACAAAAGTAAAATGAACTATTGGGACCTCATCAAGATAAAAAACTTCTGCAAAGTGAAGAAAACAATCAACAAAAATAAAAGGCAGCCTACAGAATGGAAGAAGATATTTGCAAATGACATATCTGATAAAGGGTTAGTATCCAAAATATATAAAGACCTTATCAAACTCCATACCTAAAAAACCAAATGATCCAGTGAAGAACTGGGCAGAAGACATGAATAGACATTTTCCAAAGAAGAAATCCTCACACCTATCAGAATGGCTAAAATTAACAACAAAAGAAACAAGTATTGGCAAGGATGTGGAGAAAGTAAGGGGAGCCCCCTTAACACTGTTGGTGGAAATGCAAACTGATGCAGCCACTCCGGAAAACAGTATGGAGGTTCCTCAAAAAGTTAAGAATAGAATTACCCTATGATTCAGTAATTGCACTACTAGGTAACCCAAAGGATACAAAAATACAGATTTGATGGGGTACATGCACCTCAATGTTTGTAGTAGCATTATCAACAATAGCCAAATTATGGAAAGAGTCCAAATGTCCATGCATCCATCAACTGATGAATGGATAAAGAAGACATGGGGTGTGTATGTGTATGTTTGTATGTAAGTATGTATGTATGTGTGTGTGTGTGTGTGTGTGTATATATATATATGTACACACACACACACACATATATATATATATATGAATATTAGTCAGCCATAAAAAGGAATGAAGTCTTGCCATTTGCAATGATGTGGATAGAGCTAACATGTATTATGCTAAGTGAAATAAGTCACTCAGAGAAAGACAAACACCGTATCATTTCAGTCATATGTGGAATTTAAGAAACAAAACATGAACATATGGGAAGGGGCAAAAAAAGAGAAACAAACCATAAGAGACTCTTAACTATAGAGAACAAACTGAGGTTTGATGGAGGGAGGTTGGGGGGCGGGATGGGCTAAATGGGTGATGGGTACAAAAGAGGGCACTTGTGATGAACACTGGGTATTGTAGGTAAGTGATGAATCACTGAATTCTACACCTGAAACCAATATTGCACTGTAGGTTAACAAACTAGAATTTAAATAAAAATTTTAAAAGAAAAAGAAAAAAAGCATTAGATTTCTAATCCTCAAATTAGGATTTCTTGAAGAAACGGACAAATCATTTCTCCTGTCAAAATCTTTCCTATAGAATTAGGCTGTGAGACTAGCAGATCTTTAAAGATTTTTCTGGCTCTAACATTCTATATACCTGTGGATGTGCTAGAAAATCTAAAGGTGCAAGTGGCAGTCTCTACTCTTAAAGATGCCACCTCTTGAACCCTCCAGGCTGGGTTAGGTATTCTTTCTCAGTACTGGACTCCACACAGCGTCAGTCTTTATCCTGTCCAAAGAATGGTTAAAGATATGCCCTCTGGAGTCAGCCTGCCCAGATTTAAGTTCTGACTCAGCCCTTATTAGCTACAGGACGCAAGCAAATTAGTTAACCTCTCTAAATCCCTCTGCATCATGGGGAATTTTAAGGCATGCAGTGAGATGTGTAAAGCCCTAACTTTAACTTAGTGACTAGAACACAAGCAAAAGTTTAATTAAGTGTTGGCTGCTATAATTGTTTTTCTCCATTGTTCATTCCTCCAATAAGGAGCTGTATCTTTATTATATAAGTATCCTCAATGCTTAGTACATGACTGAGCTCAGTGAAGTGATCAATTCAGAGGAGACCTGACAGCCAATGTCCTACTAGAATTCAGTAGACACAGGCTCCTTCACCCCTGTGGCTCCAGGAAACCAACCATCCCTAGAACCTGCAGACCAACAGCAGCTCATTCTCCTTGCAGCCTGCACCATGTCTCCTCCCAAAGGTCCTGATAGGACCAAACACTTCTGTGCCACCCCTTCTCTAGAGCATGATTTCGAAGGAGAAGCTGCCTATCCAGTTTCTAATAGATAGCTGCAGGGTAGTTGGCCACCCTTATCTCCATCTACCCTCATCCAAGTCACTTCATAAAAAAATAGTAACACTCAGGGTGCCTGGGTGGCTCAGTCAGTTAATTGTCCAACTCTTGGTTTCAGCTCAGGTCATAATCTCTCGGTTTTGTGAGTTCAAGCCCTGCATTGGGCCTGCACTGTCACTGTGGAGCTTGCTTGGGATTCTCCCTCTCCCTCTCTCTCTGCCCCTCCCCAACTCACACTGTCTCCGTCTCTCTCAGGATAAATAAATAAACTTCAAAAACACTTTTTTAAAATAGTAACACTCTTTGATGCTGTCTCCATCCTATATAAAGCATAAATAAAACCCTCTCTAGCAAACTTTGTTTTCTTAAATTATGAAAATAAGTAGAAAAAAATGTGCTTACCTGTGCAGATGTAGTTTCAAGAGAAGTTCCTTCACCTTCTCCTCCTACTCACAACAATTTCATATCAGACTGGTACCCCCTGAGTCCCTCCTACATTGATTTCTGGAGCAGACTCAGCCAGTTGCCTCCTTCCTCATTCCCACTCCCCATTTTCTTTAGAGCCTAATTATCAAATAAGAGATGAATGATTTAAATGCAATTGATGATAGAAGTAAAGAATTGACTCAAAACTGCTAAGATAATACTCCTTGTAATTATGGAGGAAAAGAACTTGAATTCTTTTTTTTTTTTTTAAGAACTTGAATTCTAATGGTAAGTTTGTTTGCTCCAGAAATCTCAGATGTTTCACCAGCAATATTCAAATGACTGAATGTCAGACTTTAGGTTGACTTTAATCTTTTAAATCCTGAAGCTTGGCGATGAGATCGATGCACACTGCACTTTCTTGGAATGTTGAAGGGTAGATGACAGGGATCAGTGTCCCTCCAGGCCACAGTGAATATCAGCAGAAGGGGAAATGGCAATAAACAAGGCAGCCAGAAGGGAGACTAGTAGAAGGATTACAATCATAACTGTTGGTATAAACGGATCCTCTAATAGAAACATGATAAGGGCGCCTGGGTGACACAGCTGGTTAGGTGTCCAACTTCAGCTCAGGTCATGATCTCATGGTTTGTGAGTTTGGGCCCCACACCAGGCTTTCTCCTGTCAGCACAGAGCTGCTTTGGATCCTCTGTCTCCCTCTCTCTATGCCCCTCTTCCGCTCACTGTCAAAAGTAAACATTAAAAAAAAATTTTTTAAGAAACATGATAAAATTCTATTTGTTCATACAAAGGTAGAAAGTAGCAGCAGACATTTTGAAAAGCTCGAATCTTTTAATATATTTATGGTATTTTATAATTTACTAATTTTCAAGTGCTGTCCATATCTTTAAATCATGCATCTTTGATCAAAATAGTTTCTCGTACAGATCTCTAATATCCTCAATTACTTCATTAATGATCTTGAAGAATGTAGCAATAACCATTACTCTGTAGCTTCCCCAAAGTCACGAGAAGACTGTCAAGTGCCCACCAGGAATGAGAAAAAAGAAAAAGGAAAATAAATCAGGAAATGGACCCAAAGAGATTTGGATCAGAGCATGAATGTAATATTTTTCACCAGGCAGGGTCCATAATAAAGGGTAAAAAGACACAGTACTTAAACAAACCAGCCTGTTAGAGAAGTAATATTGTCCCAAAGAGAGGAAGGGATGACGTACACGGATATGGAATTATTAAGACTGGCTCCTCAAGCATGTGCATAAAGGGGAACTAATAGAGATAATATATTTAGACTTTCATAAAGCTTTCGACAAGTTCACATCCAAATGAGTCATCCTGGGATTAGTAGGAACGGCTTTGTTCTGCAGAGAGGGCTTGTCTCAAAAATTGAAAATCATTTCTAGCCATAAGTCTTACAACAGCCTGATAACTGGTCAACCTCTAGCCTTTCTTGCCCTGAGATCCTCCTCCTCCAGAATCCAAAATGATCTTCCAGGGATGCAAATCCAATGAGGTTACTCCTGCTTAATACCTTCAGTGGCTCCCATTGCCATTAGGATGAAGCCCTTAACTGTGATAAAGGCCTTATGATCTGTTCTGGTTCCTTGTCATTTTTGGCTGCGCAGCATTTGAACCACTTTCTTATGTTTGGGAATTCCATATCTGCCTCACATTTTCAAGCTGAACATGCCATATGCTTGCTTTTTCACCCTCCCCTGCAACAAGAAGTTTTTCAGGAGCAAGTGATGGGAAGATACAGGAACCTTGAGGAACTTTTTCTGGTGGCTGTGGCTGTAACAAGCTTTAGCTTTTGGGCCAACAGAGGCAGCAATACCAGTGTAGGCTCCTGTGCCCAGTGCTCACGGCCAGCCGCATCAGTCAGACACACGGTAACATTATAGCACTCAGATGAGGTAGCAATTGGTATTCTCAGCAGACCACTTCTGGGTGTGATTTGGGGCATTGTTTGTGGTAGTGAGAAATAGTTAGAAATTGATTAAACTCTTAAGAACACATTGCTCAATAATTCTCAATGTTAAAAAAAATGTTTTACAATCAGCAAAACTAAAAGGCAACCTATGGAATGGGAGAAGATATTTACAAATGACATATCCAATAAAGGGTTAGTATCCAAAATCTATAAAGAACTTATCAAACTCAACACACACAAAATGAATAATCCAATTTAAAAATGGGCAGAAGACATGAATAGACATTTTTTCCAAAGAAGACATCCTGATAGCCGACAGACACAATGAAAAGATGCTCAAAATCACTCATCATCAGGGATATGTAAATCAAAACTACAGCAAGGTATCACCTCACACCTATCAGAATGGAGAAAATCAAAAACACAAGTAACAACAGGTGTTGGTGAGGATGTGGAGAAAAAGGAATTGTTGCACTGTTGGTAGGAATGCAAACTGGTATACCCACTGTAGAAAACAGTATGACATTTCCTCAAAAGGTTAAAAATAGGGGGCACCTGGGTGGCTCAGTCAGTTAGGTGTCCGACTCTGCTCAGGTCATAATCTCACAGTTTGTGGGTTCAAGCCCTGAGTCAGGCTCTGTGCTGACAGCTCGGAGCCTGGAGCCTGCTTCAGATTCTGTGTCTCCCTCTCTCTCTGCTCTTCCCCCACTCATGCTGTGTCTCTCTGTCTCTCAAAAATAAAATAAAACATTAAAAAAAATTTTTTTAAGTTAAAAATAGAACTACCCTAAATACTAAATACTTTGTAAATAGTAACTCTTCAAACAATGAGTTTAATAACAATGTAAGTATTACTAGTATATCTATTTTAAAGATAAGAAAACTGAGTCACAGAGAATGTAAATACTTTCCAGGTCACTTCACAAGTGGCAGAGCAGGGATACAAATGCAAGGTCACGGAAGGGGACTACAAGTTCCAACCATCTAATCACAGTTGGTTCTCTTGGCAACCAACCCCAGCCTTAGGTGTGGTCCGAAACTTGCCTCATTAACATAACAAAAGACACCTTTAACACAACTCTCAGAAAATCCCCAGGGTTTTAGAAGCTCTGTGACAGAAATGAGGACAATGACCAAATATGTATTTCTTATTATAAATCACAATATCACAGGATTTCACTTTAATCAGAAACTGACTATCTCCTGGTAATTTGGGGCTTCTTGTGCCTGGGAAACAGTGGACAAAAGGAAAAAAAAAGATTTCCATATTGGCAGCACTAAATGACTTTCATTACAAGGAGCTAGGGTAGCTGCTACACAATGGGGGCCTAAAGGGATACATCTGGAATGCAGATTTACTAGTGCTTCTTGATGCTTCCATGTCCAGGGATAAATGTAAATAGGCAATTGCTTCAACAAAGACCTGATGATACAGGAGTAACTAAGGTTCTGGCCTTGGCAGATAAAGGACCCAGTGACTCCTTCAAGCAAGCAATCTAGACCGTCTAAAGTGATAGCCAAGGAAGGAAAACCTAGAAAGTTTGGTGGAGGGAAATGACGAATGTCAGTTATGGCTTCAGACATTTCCACAGTGCAGGACTGAAACTTGTTCCACTAACCCTCCTATGCTGAGATTGGACCTAGCCACCACCCTGAATGACATGTTACAGATTAAAGTGCACCCAGATCCAAGCAGTGCATGGAGTGGATAAGGAAATCGTCTACTTCTTGTGCCTACCTCATTTCCTCTTGGCCAGTCTTTTTACTCCAATTGCTGCTGCAGCTCCTAGCTCCTGCAGGTGTGGAACTGTCAACAAGACACCTCAGCTGTGCAGCACATCACTTGCTTCCTGCCCTAGGTTTTCTTCCCCCTCCTGTGAGAAGCCTGTAAGCACCCTCAGCCATTCTGAGGCACACCCATACCTGGAAGTGAAAGGGAATTAACTGCGTGAGACAACTCTCAACCAACTCGGGGACCAGCTCATGGATACTCATTTTTCCCTTGTACACATTCTGTGTACGTTCCACAGGGCTCCTCAAGGTCCCTGGTGGAATTAAGCCTGCTACTCTGAGGCAACAGGCCAATCACACACACCTGATGGGCTGTCCTTCTACCCCTGCTTCACTCTTACCAGTCTCCTACTTGTTCTTTCACATCACTCCCTAATATAACCTGCACATAAGCTTGTCTCTCAGGTTCTGTGTTTCTGAGTACCCCAGACTCATATAAGATTCAGATGAGAAGACTTGTGAATATGCTCTTAAAGTTAAAAACAATATACTAACGTAAATCAGCCCTAAAGAGCAAGCTCTTCCTGTAACACTTTCTTACTCTGCCTTCATAGGTCCAATTGTCACCCTACTGTTTCAAGACTGAACTATAAAGCATGTAGCTTTATTTTATTGAGCAATACTATGTTATCTCATTTCTAACTTCATGACCTTATGAGGAAGTAGGCATTACTATCTCCATGCTAGAGCTGGGGTAACAGGAGGCCTTGTATTCCAACTCAACTGTTCAGCTTGAGCTAGGGTTCTGACCCCAATCTAACCTTCAAAGCCCATGTGCTAAACCATTTTACTTCTTTTCCTCAGCGTGGCCTCTACTCTGTCTTCTTACCCTACAATGGCCCCCAATATAGCCATACTCAACACACCTTGCCCTTTAACGCTTCCGTTTTGCCCTGTTAGCCCCTGTGATCTTCAGAGCCTTGATCAAATGCCATCTCCCTAGAGAGAATTGTTTCTCCATGAGCTTCTATATCACTTTCCTGAATCCCTGTCGTATCTTTTTTTACCACATTGATGTTACTGTTCTGTTGCACTTACCGCTGGGGCTGGAGCCAGACACGAGTTTAGATTATTAAGTAGTACTAGATATAATGAGCTCTCAAATAACAATAATGGAATAAAACAGTTGTCAGAGTGTACTCCTTACACACAGGGCCTAAACTTGTCTTATTGACTGTTGTCTTCTGGGACCAGAGCACAATGCCTGGCTCATAGTAGACACTCATTTGCTGAATGACTGAATGCATCAACGTGAATTTGTTTCTTCATTAAACTGCGAACTCTTACAAAGTAGGGATAATACAATGTACAGCAAATATTTGTTGACTTAAGGTAATAGGAAGAAAGAGAAACTATTTAACGATTAATAGGAGATTTATTTAAACAATAATACATAGAGTCATCATTGCCAGACTTAATATGAAATGCTAAATGTTCGATCCAATTTTCCTTCCTGGATCAGTTTTTCTTTCCTATCCTGCAGAGATAGAAAACAAACAAACAAACAAATAAAACAAAAAACAAACAAAAAAAACTGCATTAGAAACAACACATTCTGACCCCTGTTCATTGAAACACTATTTACAACAGCCAAGATACAGAAACAACCTCAGTGTCCATCAATGGATGAATAAAGACATGGTATATGTATACAATGGAATACTATTCAGCCATAATAAAAAAAAAAAAGAATGAAATCTTGCAATTTCATAAGTACAAGCATATAGATACAGAGAACACACAGGTAGGTGACAGAGGCAGGAGGTGGGCAGTGGGCAAAATGGGTGAAGGGGATCAAAAGGTACAAACTTCCAATCACAAACTAAATAAGTCATGGGAATATAATGTACAGCATGGTGACTACAGTCAATAATACTATATTGAATATTTGAAAGTTGCTAAGAGAATTATTCTTAAGTCCACATTATAAGAAAAAAGATTGTTTTTTGTAACTATGTATGACAGATGTTAACTAGACTTACTCTGGTGAGCATTTTGCAAAATACATAAACAAACAAAAAAGTTCTAGAAAATACAAAAACAAACAAAAAAACAAAGTATTCTGGCAGAACCCACAGTACAACTCTGAAACAACACTTAAATACTCCAAAGCTAATTCCCATCCCACATTGTATAAGGGAAGAAGTAGCAGTCTGAAGAAATAAAGGGACAATGAAAAAACATTCCTATTGAAAAACATCTTATGTAGGGCACCTGGGTGGCTCAGTCGGTTAAGCATTTGACTTTTGGTTTTCGCTCAGGTCATGATCTTGCAGTTTGTGAGACCAAGCCCTATGTCAGGCTCTGAACTGACAGCGCTGAGCCTGCTTGGGATTCTCTCTCCCTCTCTCTCAATAAAGTAAAAATAAACATAAAAAAAAAAAAAATAGAGGGGCACCTGGGTGGCTCAGTCCGTTAAGCGTCTGACTTCAGCTCAGGTCACGATCTCACAGCCCATGAGTTCGAGCCCCGCGTCGGGCTCTGGGCTGATGGCTCAGAGCCTGGAGCCTGCTTCTGATTCTGTGTCTCCCTCTCTGTCTGCCCCTACCCCGTTCATGCTCTGTCTCTCTCTGTCTCAAAAATAAATAAACGTTAAAAAAAATTTAAAAAAAAAAATAGATGGGGCACCCGCGTGGCTCTGTTGGTTAAGTATCTGACTTTGGCTCAGGTCATGATCTCACAGTTTGTGAGTTTGAGCCCCACATTGGGCTCTCTGCTCTCAGCACAGAGCCTGCTTCAGATCCTCTCCCGCTTACGTTCACACTCTCTCTCTCAAAAATAAATAAACATAAAAAAAAGAAAAGAAAAGAAAAACATCCTGTGCACATGTTGCAATCATTTTATTACCCCACTAAAAATTATATGTCAAAAGCAAAATGCAAACACCTTCTGGGTAAGTGTGGCCTACCTTTCTGTGAAGCAGTTAATTTATCAATCAAAAATATATATATAAGGTCTAACAGGAGAGTGGACTGGCCAGTTTAAGGCAGAGCTAGATGAGTGGGTTCCAGTCTATATGGCAACATGAGGCCTCCCGGGGGTCTAGTACTAGCTGTCAAAGATAAGCTTGGCTTTCTCTGCGATCATATGGCCTCTGATGGCAGATTCCCACCACGGGTTGCTTTTGCTTTCCTCTTGTTAGGGTATTAGGAAGTTTTAACATTAATTCACAAAAATGTGACCAACATAACTAGAATTCATACAAATAGGGAACACACTAAATGACTTATGTATTCTGCTAATATTTAACCAAATAAACATCTCTTTTAAAAACAGATGAACTAAGAAAACTAAATATAAAAATTCACAAAGATAATTTCTAAAGGTAATTCAAAATAGCAAAGTTTAACTTCTATATTAACTTTTTAAAGTTATTTCTGTATTCTCTCACTTAATATTCACAGCACAATTTCCTTACATCATCTAAAACACACCAGGAAAACTCTTTCATGAGCTCTAAGTTCAAGTCTTAGAAATTTAAACTGACCAACTTATTACTTGATATTCTAGAGCAGCCATTAAATTAAATTTGAAAGTCTCAGAGACTATCATGAATTTTAGTAAAGTATATTTCAGTAAGAGTTGAAATGATAAAGCAATAAAACCAAACATGTAATCGAAACTTTCTCTTTTAACTCTTGCTGGAAAGGAATAAAGATAAAAGAGTAGAGGGGTTAAGATGGGAGGAAGGCAGTGGACAAGAGAAAGAGCTGCAGCCAGCCCGGGGAACTAATCACACAGAAAGTAAATATCAGGCCCCAATACTTACTCTGTCAGTTTTGAAAACATAAAACCAGAAGAAGAGGGGCCCAATTCCAAATAGAGCTCCTAAGAGTGAGGTCTTGGGAGTGGGTCTGAAATTGGGATAGATATTTGCTGATCTTGCATAGGTCCAACGAATCAAGGCAGGATCTTCCTGAAATTCATGAAAACAAAAAGTTACAGGAACTTAAGCAGGACCACACTGAAACAATCTCATCAAAACTTTTGTGGGGGAGGACAGGAGATGCCTTTTGTGCTCCACCACAGCTAAGGGTAAGCCCTGAATATTTCTAAATAGCTTTGGGGAAGACCTTTCATTTCTAGTATTTGTTGAATTAACTCTCTGATGATCTTGTTCAAATCCTTCAGAATTTAAAATATTCTTATATCACCCTTCAGCTTTCTATTTATTTGAGATTTAAGAAATATAATCTTTTATTTTTTTTAATTTATTTTTGAGGGAGAGAGAGAGAAAGAGCTTGAGCCGGGAAGGGACAAAGAGAAGGGAGACAGAATCAAAGCAGGCTCCAGGTTCCAAGCTGCCAGCACAGAGCCTGACACAGGGCTCGAACTCACAAATGGTGAGATCATGACCTGAGCTGAAGTCAGATGCTTAACCAATTGAGTCACCCAGTTGCCCCAAGAAACCTAATCTTTTTAAGCTGTCAGAGAAGCCATTTTTTCTCTTTGATCTTTTTTTTTTTTCTTTTCTGGATTTTTTTTTTTTTTTTAGCTTCATTGTCGTTCTTAAAGTATGACCAACTGAACCACCGTATTCCCGATGAGGACTGATTTCATATGCTCTGTCATGCTTTGTACTTTGTTTCCAGGACCCTTTCTAATGCTACCCCCCACCCTGCCCTGTCTTTCCAGGCTATATACAAATTGCAGGAAGGTGAAGACTGAGGTAGGCTAACTCTGAACTTTAATTTCTTTAAGCTGACTTGGCAGATATTTTACAAGCAAAACTATTACATTTAACACTATTAAAATAATTTGTAGTGAGGACAAGGTTGTTAAAAAAAATAATCAGACTGTCTTGGTTTAAAAAAGGTAATTATCCATTTTAATATATTTATACTAGAACAACTATATAAGATAGCAAATCTGCCCCAAACACATAATTAAACTTAATTAGCTAAATCCCCAAATGATTTTATAAAAATTATTTGCTCCAATTAACTAATAGGCAGATTAAAAATAAGCAAATTAAATCAGCTTTAAAACTTTAATACTAAAGGAGAACATTCAAGGTCCTATACAATGCCAAGGAAGTCATGATTGGTAGAACTAAAATAGTTAAACTGGATCTTCCACAGATACATTTTTAAACCAAAATGTCTGCAGAAACAGTAAAGGTGAAGACACAAGATATACACAGGTTTAAGGGGATGTTTGAGGTCAATACCTGAAAGGATAAATACATCTATTCTTGTATCTATCCCTTCTACTATTAATGTATTTGAATGATTCTCCCATGACAGAATTCTCAATTTGCCAGTCGCGTCTCTACATATTTACCTGTCAGATCAGTCTTCCAGAAACAGATATTTTATTTCATAAAAACATCAACAGCCCCATGACCATAGTTTATTGAGCCTGGTACTGTTAAGAGAAGTTCCAAAACACATTCCATGGGAGATGGTTTTCCTTCTTTGACACCACTCTATCTCCAAAGAACTATCAGCAGCATCTGACATGGTCAACAATCCTTCACATCATTTCTTTTGGCTTTCAGGACACACACCTGCCTGGTTTTCCTCCAAACCCTGTGGCCATTCCCTCTTGGTCTCTTTTGCTCTCTACGTCCTTATTTCTCTAAACGCTTAATACTGGACCTTAGACTTTACTGGTCTTTTTGTTTATTTTTATTTTGGGAGAGATAGAGAGCAAGCAGGGGAGGGGCAGAGAGAGAGGAAGAGAGAAAATCCCAAGCAGGCTCCACACTGTCAGTGCAGAGCCCCATTCGGGGGCCAAACTTAAGAACTGTGGGATCATGACCTGAGCCGTGAGATCACGACCTGAGGTGAAGTGAAGAGTCGGACACTTCATTGACTGAGCCACCCAAGCGCCCCTTTGCTCGTCTTTTCCATCTACATTCATTCCCTTGATGAGCTCCTCCTGTCACATGGTTTTAAATATCCATCTATAGGCCGATGACTCCCAAAATTTTACTTCCCCAGACCTCTACCCCGAACTCCAGACATAATATCCAACTACCTGCTCAACACTGTCATGTTGTCTAACAGGCATGTCAAATGTGATGTATCCCAAACTGATTTCCCAATGTTCCACTCCATCTCCATCCCTGCTCCTCTCACATTCTTCTCTATGTTGGTAAAAAGCAACTTCACTGTTCTGATAACTTAGGTCAAAAACCTTGGAGTCATTCTTCACCCTTCTCTCTCTTACACCTCACATCCAATCTGCTAGCAAATCTGGATGGCTTTACTTTCAATACATACTCATAATTCACCACTTCTTACCACCTACACTGCCAAAAAAACCCTGATAGATTACCTCAAAAGCCTCCTAACTAGACTCCTTGCTCTTGTCCTCCATAATGTATTTTTAAGTAAGCAACCAGAGAGAAGTTAAAGTATAAGGGCAGATTACTCACTCAGTAAAAGTCCTTCTTGGTGTGATCTAGTTCCAAGTACCTTTCTGACCTCATCTCTTCCTACTTTGCTTCCACCTTTCTCCACTTTAGTCACAATGGTCTCTTCAGTATTTTTGAAACTAACCAGGCACACTCCTGTCTAAGGACCTCAACACCTGTCCCCTCTACCTAAAATGCTACTTTCCCTGAGAGCTTTGTGGCTATCTTCCTCACCTCACTTCCTTCATGTCACCTTCCACGGAAGGCCTTCCCTAGGGATATCTAACATTTCAGCTGCTGTCCCTCCCTACTATATACACACATTCCGAATTCCCTTCCTTGCTTTATTTTTCTTATCACTTATCACTAACATGCTAAATGATTTACTTTTTTAAGTTTATGTATTTATTTTGGGAGAGAGAGAGACAAAGAGCAAGCAGGAGAGGGGCAGTCGGAGGGAGAGACAGAATCCCAAGCAGGCTCCACGCTGTCAGCGCAGAACCTGATGCGGAGCTAGAACTCACAAACCATGAGATCATGACGTGAACCCAGGTCAAAAGTCGGACACTTAACTGACTGAGCTACCCAGGTGCCCCTAAATTATTTAGTTTTTAAATCTGTTTATTACTTGTCTGCCCCACTGGAAAGAAAGCTCTATGAGGACAGGAATCTACACTGTCACCTCAGCATCTAACACAGGGCCTAGCCTATTACAGCAATTATTTGTTCATTGAATCAATCATTCTTAAAGATTAGGCAAGGAATTTCCATGTATTGATCACTAAATGATTAAGTGCCAGGCACTCATTTATTTAATTAACAGAACAACCAATGAGGCAGGTATTACTGTCTCTTTTATATGACAAAATTGAAACTGTCCTAGGGCACAGAACTGGAAAAAAGAATCTGGGGTTTAAACTTCAGCTATCTGGCACATCAAACCCACCTGTGTATGTAAATAACAAATGTCTCTCTCCACACCTTCTCAAGTAAACACCTTCTTCTCCAGTTCTAACTAGAATTGGTACAGCCAACTGGTTAAGCAGATGTTTTGGGTTACAAAGATCAAGGTTTAAATTCTGCTCTATCACTTGCTAAGGGAGTATCACTCTATGACCTACTTGTCCTTCCCATGTTGTCTTCCAATCTGTAAAATCGGGTTAATAACAGGGCCTAATTCTGAATACTTGTGACATTTGAATATTCGGAAAGGGTTTAGATAGTGCCTGCACAACTTAAATTTCCTTCAATTCTCATAACTTCCAAAAAGTCCTACAGAACACCAATGCAACTGTTGGGAAAAGTGGGTTTTTTTTGTTTGTTTTGGGGTTTTTTTTGTTTTGTTTTTAGTATATTTGACATCATATTTAAACAGCTCTTGGACAGAAAATTATCAAAAAGTGCACTCATTAAATAATAGCTATCAGTCTACTGGTTATATATTAAGTGCCTGGAATGTTATACAAACTATTTCATTTAACCTCACAATGGCTTTATAAAGAGTATACTACCATTCCCACATAAGATCAGAAAATTAACGTTTGGAGAGAGTAGGCAAATTGCCTAAGGTCACATAATTTGCCAACTTGTGCTGCCTTGGCATATGAATCCAAAGACCACAGCTTCAATAGCTGCAGTTTTGGGGTCTTTAAAAGATATAAATTGAAAAATCACTATATTCCCATCAGGAGAGAGCAGTATTGATATGAATTGTGAACTGAATGGTGGGAAACTGCTTTAAAAAAAAAAAAATAATAACACACACAACACATTTTCTGAGCACTCATTACATTCATTACAGCCCGGTCACTGTGTTGGCTGGTGATGTGCCTGGTCTCATTTAATCCTCGTCACAGCCTCATAAAGTAGGAAGTGCTGTATTAATCCCATTTTCCAGACAGGAAAACCGAGGCTAAGCAGCAGAGTTGTGTCACGTTAGTGAGCAAGCCAGGATTCAAACCCAGCCCGGTGTGAACTGAGAACCGTCCTGTAGACCACCAAGCTCTCCGCCCAAGGTCAAAGGGCTAGTGGGTTGGCCTGCTCTCTGAGCCTGGAAAAGGGCCAATGTCTAAGATACGGATTGGAACGGTGGACGCCCCGCTGCGGGGTCTCCCTTGGCCGGTCTGGGCTGCCCGGTCGGAGGGGACAGCCCGGACTCTATGGCCCTTGATTCCCGCCCGGCCGGCCCCCGACTCACGATGAGCCCTCGGCGGCTGGGGTCGTTGTACTGAAGCAGGTACTCCCGTTTAAGTCGGGATCTTATGGCCAACCGCTCGGCTTGCGCCTTCCGGGCTTCTGGAGATACGTCGTATTCGGCTGGGTCGAGGGTGGAGGGTAGAGTGGCCAGGCGCGAAGGCTGGTACTTGGGGAACGACATCTTGGCGGTCCGGCACAGAAGCGCGCCTGCGCGACTCCGAGGCCCTCCCCCACTTTATTCTGACCTTCATCCAGCGGGAGTGCGCTTGCGCGTCAGCTGAAGGTAGGCGACAGAGCAAGACAAAGAACTCAGCTTCTTTCCGCAACCTTCCTCGCGGTCCTGGGGCCCTAATAGCGATCTGCGCATGCACAGTGTGCTCTATTCGCCCACCCCCGCTTCCTCCTTCTACCTACCCACAATCTGTTGCTTGTTGCCTGCTGTTTCCTAGCAGCCTTTCTCAAAGCAGAGCTTTTTATGAGAAGTTGAACTGTGTGAGACTGGCAGACACGGGGAACGGGACTGGCTCTAGTAGAGTCCTGTTTCACTGTGGGTCCCTCCAAGGTGTGTGACTTTGAACAAGTCACTTAACGTCTGTGAGTTTTCCTCCTGCTCATCCTGTGTAATGACCCCTATGCCGTTTACCTAACAAACCTTTTGTGAGGATTACATAAGATAATGGAGAGGTGCCAAACTGCTTTGCAAAGCACAATGTCCTCTGCCAAAAAAGAGAATAAGCTTTTCTGTACGTTACCACATTAGATCCGTACAACGTAAGAAAAGGTGTGTTTTTCTTAGGCACGAAACAATGTTGAATAGGAGGATGATGTTAGAAATGTTGCCTGCCTGACTAGTAAGTCGTTAAAAAATGAAATATTGAATAAAGCGCGTGAAGAAACAGTATCTTGATTAAAATACCCCTTACCTAAAATCCTTAGCACTCTTCAGGTGCTAAGAATGAAAAATACCTTCAAGATACGAAAATATGCATAGAGGCATTGTGTCTTAATGTGAAAGATGATTCAGGGAGAAAAAAAAAGTAACCCAAGGGAAACCTCCATCCCTACTGTCTTTCCCCTTTCCCCCACTATCACCAAGGGGAAAACGCAACTTCAAGTTGCACAGCAGGGTCTTTGGGTACCAGTCAGGTACTCCTCAGGGGAAAGCATGTAAACAATATTTCCATAACTCAGACAAGGAAAGCTGGATCAAAAGAGAGCTTCACCTTGGATGAAATGTCTGAAGACATATAGGTATGTTGGGAAATGGTTGCTAGGCAGAGAAGGGACCTAGAAAGTGTTGGCATTTGAAGTGATGAGCAGCACTGCTGTCACATTTATTCAACATTTTAATATTGTTTTAAAACATTTATTAAGCACCCACTGCGTGAAGCATACTGCACACTAGTGAATCTTAGTCAATCTTCCAGGCTCACTGGGGGAAATGCAGAAGAAATGAAGGACGTGGTGTTGTCTTTGAGGAGCTGACAATCAGGCCGTACAGAAAGAGAAGACAGAATATGATAATATTTGCAAAGCAGTTTAATGTCCAGATGAATTTAGAGCAAAATGGGCTCATGAGAATGCAGGCTGAGGAAATGTAGAAAAAAGAAATTTGAAACAAATCGCTTACATTCAATTTTAAAGGAATGAGAATAAAAGGAGTTCTGAGTTTTTTTTTTTTTCAAAGGTGTTTCAAAATTGTGTTTATAGATTAGACACTGATATGGGAAAAAGGCATGCAAAAGGATAAAAGAAAGAAGAAAGGAGTACAAAGACTACAGATGACAACATTTTAAAAAGACTTCATAAAGGTAAGAGAGAGGGAAAGAGAGAGAAAGAATAAACTTCATCATTTCCCTTTGGATTAGTTAAGGTGTTTGTTTCTACATTTGCTTGGTTATCAAAAGCATCCCTTTAGATGATTGTCAAAAAGATGAAGTCCTAAGTTCTCTTCTGCTCTTGAAGATTCGGAACTGATCTGGCAGGGGAACCCATGTGTCTGTACTTTGTATAGTTTCTTGAGGGGATTCTTATACCGTTTTGCGTTTGGAAAACAGAGATGAGTACAAGAGGTCTTCCTTTCCCTCTTCTTTTTCCAGGAAAAGTCCTCCCAAAGTGAATCTATTTAACGTGAAGACCTGGATTCTATAATGAAAAAAAAGACTTGATTGAGCCTTTATCTTGAAATAATGCAATCAAAAAATTATGAAAATGAATATATCTTATATTTAACATTTAAGGTCACAATTACAACTGTGTGCTAATTCTGATAAATCAAGTGTTAATTTGTGGACACAGTTATTTTTATTTTATTTTATTTTATTATTTTTTAAAAAAAAATTTTTAATGTTTATTTTTGAGAGAGACAGAGACAGAGCATGGACAGAGGAGGGGCAGAGAGAGAGGGAAACACAGAATATAAAGCAGGCTCCAGGCTCTGAGTCGTCAGCCCAGAGCCCAATGTGGGGCTCGAACTCACAAGAGCCGTGAGATCCTGACCTAGGCCAAAGTCGGATGCTTAACCCGACTGAGCCACCCAGGCGCCCCCACAGTTATTTTTATATAGCTCATTATCCTTCACTTTGCATTTGATTTTTGCAGAGGCTCATATTTGTAGAAATGTTGGAGGCCTTTATCCAGTTTTCCCAAGGTCCTCTCTTAATTCTTTGAAACTAAATTACTTCCTTTTGAAGCATTGATGTCATCATTATTCTTACTGATTTTCTCTTTTTCCCCTTTGTTATCTAGTACAACGCTCTGAGATCCTCCTTTATTAGTGACTTTTCAGGCTGCTGCAAACATCGCTTTTATGAATTTTGTGAAAGTCCACATCTTTTGCAAGATTTGCAGTAGATTTCTATTATTTTTGAGGATTGGATATTTCCAAGTGGATGGCTAAGACTTTGATAGGAGTGGATGTAGGCACTAGGGTTAGCAGATGGAACAATGCAAGTGGGGAACAATTTCACAAGTAACCACTTCACCAATGAATATTTCATATTTTGAAGACTTTTACTTTTCCTAATAGAATTTATCAGAATTTATTGGGACATGGATTACAAGGACTAAGTATGGAAACTGTATTTGGCTGGAAGAGGGGGGATGGAGTGGTAAAGTGGAGAAGGAGAGAAATACAAATATGCAGGGATAGTCAAGTATGACTGGGACAGGATTTCAGGGAACAGAAGATGGACAAGTGAATACAGAAACTGTAAGAAGCAGATAAGTTCCAGTTGCAGCAATATGAAGAGCATTCCTTCTCTTAATTGGCTAGGATCATAGGTAAATTTGTGAATAAATTCCCAACTTTGAGTCAGGAATAAACCCAATGCCCGGAGATTTAAGTAATCAGTGATTGTCAGCAGCTGACATTTAGTGAGCATTTTCCTTTATTATTGTTTTCAAAAATCTTGTCCTGACATTGAATATCAGCAAGTGATGTACTGTCAAACTAGTACAGGGTCCCCTCCTTACATGATCTTCTCCAGAACCCTGGGAAGGGCCCTAGAAATGTGTTCACATGGCCATTCTGTTTCTGTAAAATTAGACGAAGTAAGATATTTAAATCTCAGTTGCCTAAGACTGCTGTGTCTCTCCTGACTTCTCTTCTATTACATTTTCCCTCCTGGTGGGTGGTATCGCAGTGATCTGAGGCATTTGGGGGATCTGACAAATGAAAATTTGAATTTAGTGGGACATATTTATTTGATTCACATCAATTTCAAGTGGAGTTTAATTATTGCTAGGCATCCAGGCGTAGGAATGGCTTCCAGGGATATCATTAACACCCAGTGTGCCGGGGAGGTGCAGGATCAAAGTTTGTGTTGTGATATGAACTTGTCCTGTGAATCCTGGCCCTGGAAATATAGGGGTAGAGGAGGAGAAATAAGGTTTGAAATATACAGAACCAGAAGCTAATCTGTGGGAAATTCTCCTAGTTATCATTGGCATTTTTCCTTTAAAAAGCACCCCCCTCCAAAATTATATAAGCTTCACATCCCATCAAATCCTGATCTTCCCGTTTATCTGTCTTGTTAAGGCTGCAAGGAAGAGATACAAAGTGCTATGTGAATTAATTTAATTGCAAGGAGACCTAAGAATATGGGGTAGAAGGGAAAGTTATCTCTCATTTGGTTATGTAGCCACCCTAGGAATTTATCTTCCAAAATTGAAATGAACAACAGTTCAAAGAGAGAATAAGAACAATACTTTAGAGCTTCAGTGTCCCATCTTAGCTCAAGTAAACCACTTTCTCTTTGTTTAACTAGCATCTACTCTTCCTCCAAAAGAGGATATTATTGAATCAGTTTGACACTATTCAATCTAGATTGCCTCAAAGTACCACATGGGAGGTTGGCTCTCACTGTATCCAACTTATCTGCAGCTCTGTTGATTTGGGCACTGTCGAAGTCAGTCATGAATAAGATTACACTACTGGTTTTACTCAACAGATGCACTTAAGTCACAGAAGTTTATCTTGTTTAGAGAAGATCCACATAGAACTACTTGCTTCAGAAGTAGTGGTATATCCAGCAGACACTTTAAGACTACACAGCCTGTCCATTACAAACATACATTACTTTCTACTTGTTTCTACTATAGCTTTATAGTAAGTCTTGGTATTTCAGGAGGCAAATCTCTCTGTTTTATTATAGTTCGAAATTGTGTTAGCTACTTTAGTTCCTCTTCTTTTCCAGATGAATTTAGTATTAAGATGTTAAATTCCGTGAAAAAAAATCCATTGGGATTTTGATTGGAACTGCACTAAATGTATACCTTAATTTGAGGAGAACAGACATTCTTCTCATATTGCATCTTCTCATCTGTAATCTATTAGTCAGGTCCTTTATTCCCTTCAATCATGTTTTGTAACTTTCTCCGTGAGGAATTGTTGCCTCCTCTAGTAGATTAATTCTGCTACATTATAGATTTCATTGCTATTGTTAATTGTTTCTTTTCCTATTACATTTCTAAATGACTGTTGCTGGTGTATTATAATATTATTGATTTTTGTATACTGGTTTTGGAACCAGTATCCTTGTTGAACTCTTTGTCACTTCTGTTGGCTTTTCTATTCCTTCCTTTGGATTGTTCTATGTAGTTGGCCATACCTTGAGAAAAGCAGTCTTGCCTTTTCTCTTACAAGTCTCATACTTGGTTTTCTCTCTCTCTCGCTCACTCTCTCTCTCTCTCTCTCTCTCTCTCTCATTGCATTAGCTAGGACCTACAGTACAATGTTTTATGATAGCAGAAACTGAGAATCTCCTATATTGTTCCCAGCTTTAATAGGAAATCTGTTCACCATTAAATGTTTGCTGTAGGGTTTGGTAGAAGCCCTTTATCAGGTTGAGAAAATTCTGTTATATTCTTTCCCAAACATTTTTTAATCATGGATGAGTGATAATTGATCAAATATATTTCTACATTTTTGTTATATAGTCATATGGTTTGTCTGTTAATCTGTTAAAAACACAGAGAAATTTAGTAGGTTTTTTTATTTCAAGTTTTTATTTAAATTCTAGTTAGTTAACATATATAGCAAAATTGGTTTCATGTGTAGGATTTAGTGATTCATCACTGACATATAACACCCAGTGCTCATCACCAGTGCCCTCCTTAGTACCCATCACCCATTTAGCCCACGCCCCACCGACCTCCCCTCCATCAACCCTCAGTTTGTTCTCTATAGTTAAGAGTCTTTATGGTTTGCTTTCCTCTCTTTTTTTCCCCTTCCCCTATGTTTATCTGCTTTGTTTCTTTTTTTTTTAAGTTTATTTATTTATTTTGAGAGAGAGAAAGCATGAATGAGTGGTGGAGGGGCAAAGAGAGAGGGAGAGAGAGAATCCCAAGCAAGCTCCACACTGTCAGCACAGAGCCAGATAAGAGACTCAGTCTCATGAACCATGAGGTCATGACCTGAGCCAAAATCAAGAGTCAGATGCTTAACCATCTGAGCTACTCAGGCACTCCTCATCTGTTTTGTTTCTTAAATTCCACATATGAGTGAAATCATATGGTATCTTTCTCTGACTGACATATTTTGTTTAGCATAGTATACTCTAGCTCCATCCACATCATTGCAAAGGGCAAGATTTCATTCTTTTTGATTGCTGAGTGATATATCCACTCATCAGTGGATGGACATTTGGGCTCTTTTCACAATTTGGCTATTGTTGATAGTGTTGCTGTAAACATCAGGGTGTATGTGCCCCTTCAAATCAGCATTTTTGTATCCTTTGGATAAATACCTAGCAGTGCAGTTGCTGGATCTTAGGGTAGTTCCATTTTTAACTTTTTGAGGAACCTCCATACTGTTTTCCAGAGTGGGTGCATCAATTTGCATTCCCACGAACAGTGTAAGAGGGTTCCCCTTTCTCCGCATCCTTGCCAACATCTGTTGTTTCCTGTGTTAATTTTAGCCATTCTGACAGGTGTGAGGTGGTCTTGTCATGGTTTTGATTTGTATTTTCCTGATGATGAGTGATGTTAAGCATCTTTTCATGTGTCTGTTAGCCAGTAGGTTGTTCTGATGTGGAATATTTTGCATTCTGAAATTAACTATTTCATGGCCATGATATGTTTTTTAATGTAGTGATTAAATAATTAAACTGAATTAAATTTATTAGCATTTTATTTAGGATCTTACCATTTATGTTCATTGATGAATTGGCTGTATAATTTTCTTTTTCCTATTTTGTTCTTGTCCAGTTTTGGTAATTTATTTACATGAAAAGAAGTGGATAGATTAATAGATTTCCTTTTTTTTTTTTTTTTTATTCTCCAAAATGGTTTGTTTAAGACAGGAACTGTATTCCTTGAAGACTTTGTAAATTATCTTTTTAAAACTGTCAACTGCCTGGGTCTTCCCTTTTTATTTTCAGGAGAGACTTTTGGCTATCAATTCAATTTCTTTAATGATGGGGTTTTTTTCAGGTTTTCTATCTCCTTTGGAATGAAGTTTGGTAATTTAAATTTTCTCAAATGTCTGTTTATTGCTTTTAATGTTTTTTTTTTTTTATTTTGAGAGGGGAGAGAGAGAGGGCATGTGTGAGCCAGGGAGGGGCAGAGAGAGGGCGAGAGAAAGAATCCCAAGCAGGCTCCACATTGTCAGCACAGAGGGCTCTATCTGTCCCACGAACCCAACCATGAGTTCATGACCTGAGCTGAAATCAAGAATCAGATGCTTCACTGACTGAGCCACCCAGGTGCCCCTTAAATATTTTGTTTTAAACTTAATTGTTATAGAGTTTCTAATCTCATGATTTTTTCAGTCTCCACTGTTTTTATAATTATGATCCTCATTTTGCCATTAATATTGTTTGTTTTCGTGTCCTCGATAATCCCCATCCCCTATTTCTCCTATCCCTCCACCTGTCTCCCCTCTGGTAACTATCAGTTTGTTCTCTACAGTTAAGAGGGTTTTTCTTGGTTTGCCTTTCTCTCCCTTTTTCCTTTGCTCCTTTTGTTTCTTAAATTCCGCATATGAATGAGATCATATGGTATTTGTCTTTCTCTGACTGACTTATTTTGCTCAGCACTATTTATCCATTTCTTATTTATCTTATTTATCCATTCATCTTATGGATCTTATCCATCTTATTTATCCATTCATCTAAGGAAGGACACTTGGGCTGCATCCATAGTTTGGCTATTGTAGATAATGCTGCTATAAACATAAGGGTGCATGTATCCCTTTGAATTAATGTTTTTAATTTTGGGGGTAAGTACCCAGTAGTGCAATTCCTAGATCTTAGGGTAGTTCTAATCTTAATTTTTTGAGGAACCTCCATACAGTTTTCCACAATGGCTGCACCAATACTGTTTATTTATTGCTTCTTTTTTTTCTTCATCCATCTTGCTAGAAGTTTGTCTTCTTTGTCTTTACAGAGACCCCATTAAAAAAAATTTTTTTAATGTTTATTTATTTTTGAGAGAGAGAGAGAGACATGCAGACAGACAGAGCACGCGAGCCAGAGAGGCAGAGAGAGAGGGAGACCTAGAATCTGAAGCAGGCTCCAGGCTCTGGATGTCAGCACAGAGCCCGACACGAGGCTTGAACCCATGAACTGTGATATCATGACCTGAGCCAAAATCGGTCACTTAACCGACTGAACTACCAAGGTGCCCCCAGAGAACCCATTTTTTATTTTGTCATCCCTAATCAATTTTTCCTCTTATACTTATTTCTTTTATTTTTCTTGAGATTACTGTAATATTCTATTTCTGGTTTCTTCAGCAGAATACTTACCTCATTCATTTTTAATATTATGTTTTATAATTTTTTATGCATATAATTCTATAAATTTAATTTTAGGTATATAGTCATATGTTTTTTTAGTATTTTCATTTTCATGTAATTCTGAGTATTTCATGATTTCTATTATGCATTTTCCTTAACTGATAAGCTATTTAGAAATACGTTTTTCAGTTTCTGAAGTTTTTTTTGTTTCATCAATTTTTTTACTGTTAATTTCTTGTTTAATTGTATTACTGTATAATATTAGTCCTTTGAAATTTATTGAGACTTTCTTTGGGCTTCCTATATGGTCAATTTTTGTTAGATTGTTTTTTTTAACAAACCATTTTTTGAAATTTAACATACATATGGAAAGAAAAATGTACAAATCATACATATGCTGTTCAATGAGTTATTACAAAGTGAACAAAGCCTTCTAATCATACATAGTCATTTTTATTATGGTTCCATGTAAGCTTACAAAGAATGTATACTTTGTAAGTCATTGAGTGCAAGGTTAGATCAAGTTTTTTAATTAGGTGGTTTAGGTGTCTTATATCTTTCTTTATTCGTCTATGTCTCCTTGCTCTATTTCCAATATAGAAGTGCATATAATTTCCCAGTGCTATTGTGGTTTGTCCATTTTTCCTTGAGCAAGATTAGAATACACAGGGTGAATTGAAGGTAATATGGAAACATTTTAATGCACATGCATCTCTGGATTATTTTTACCAAAAGACAAAGAAACTCATACATAATGGTTCGCTCATTCCATCCATTTAGTGTGCTGTATACAAACCAACCAGGAAAAGAAGATTTCTGCTTAAAATATACAGAACACTTAGAAACACATCTGTCATGTAGACATATCCAAAAGCTCATGAATATTACATTTTGCATTTCTCTCCTTCAGAGACAGTCTTTTCATCCTAGTCTTAGCATATATCTGTTCTTATTACTAAAGTCACTTACATAAGGACATATTTGTACTTGAAAGGAACAATAAGTTGCCTACAGAGTATAAGGTGACATTTTCTTACAGCTTGTCAATTTAACATAAGAGAGGGTTGATCTGCTTAGCTGAGGCTATGTCATGCTTTTTTCTATGGTATAAAATGCTGCCCTATCATCATCTTTTGCTTGGGGAGAGCAGTAGCCTCCTAGTTGGCTTTCTTACCTACATCCACCCTTACCATACTCCTATCTCTTTTCCAAACAGCAGCTAGGGTGACCTTTTAAAATACACATTATCCTAGCACCCCTGTTTAAACTCTTACATGACTTCAAGACTCGCTAAAGTCTGCTTCCTGCCTCTTCAGCTGTGCTTGGCTGTATGCTCCCCATCACTGTCTGTGCTCCAGCCACACTGGCTTCTCCTCAGTTCCTTCCTTCCCCAGGGCCTTTGCACTTACTCTTCACTCTGCCTCAAATATTACACACCATACTCTGATTCATCCTGCAGAACCCACTCAGTTCTATCACCCCTTGGCTAATCAACAAGGTAAAATCGCTCTACAAGCTTTTGTAGCATTGTAGACCTCTCCTTTACAACACTAATTACAATCCTAATTTTACATTTTTTATTATTTAATTAATCCCTGCCTCACCTCCCATTAGAATGCAGGCTCTTTGAAGACCAGGCCACAGCAGGCTGGACTCACCCTGCATCCCAACACTAGCACAGTGTCTGGCCCATCACAGCAGTGGTAATGGGCTAAATGACCAGTTCCTTTCTTCATTTCAAAGTGAATATATTAACCAAATATACCTTCACCCCTCTTGCTGCCTCTGTTTTCATCCCTTGCTTACTTCTAGTAATACTCCATACTCACCACTCCTCCCCTCTTCATTCCCCGGCCCCACTGTGAATTAAAAATTCAATTCCAAAAGCATTATCAGTAATACAGCTTTTTACTGAAGATTTTGTGTAGTTACAGAGGAGGGAGTACATTACAAAGTAAAATGCCATAACAAAGCCCTTTAACATCTCTGCTTCCCCCCAGCCTTGTCTCTACAGCAGCTGGAGCTGTCTTATCCCTCTTCTTCCCCCTCCCCCCACTGCAGGTGTGCTCTCAGAACCCCTCCAGCCAAACTGCCTCCTCCTCCACCTGCTTCCAAATGTATATTCAGCAAAACAAAGTGCAGCCATCGGCCAAGCCATGACTCCTGGCTCCTTAGTTCATAGGGCCACTTGCATTTATAAAAGTTTGGAACAAAAAGTGTTGACTTTTTGTTCATCTTTTCCTTTGCTTGCTGATAGTCTTTCCTCCATCAAGGCCATCCATGCCCTGCCTGCTTTCTATGGCTGACTGAAATCTTACATCCATCAAGGTCCAGTTCAAACGCCCCCCCTTCTAGAAACCTTTCCATAAGACCCTTAAGTTGAGGTAATTTTTTCTCTTCCCTAAAAATGCACACCACTTCTTTTATTTTTATTGGTATTACAAGCTATGTTAGGATTGTCTTTTTCTCCCTCTCCTTTAAGAGCAAGTTCTGTTTCTTACTCTACAAGGTCTGAAGGGTCTGGCTCAGGACTCTCTGCACTGCAGGCTGCAGTGTTGGTAGAGTTACAACAAAACATTCTGTATTTCTTTTCGTAGATTTTGGTAAAAGCCTCTTCAAGAAAGCTACTGATACCCAATATTTCAATTTCAGAGTCAGCTAGCAGAAACTACTCCTTCCCCGAAGAAACTCTGTACCTATTGTGGGTGGGAATAGTATAGCTTCTGGTTTAACAAGTTTGGAGAGAAGGTCTCTATCCAGGTAAAAGATAGTGTTGACATCTTTGCCTGGATTGACTCTGGCTTTCTAAAATGCAGCAACAGTCTGGCCCCTGAAAGACAATCAGGGCTTCTGAGAGATTTAGAGTCTAACTCATGTGACTTTTTTAAAATGTCAAGGAGATGGCTAAGTAAAAATGTTGTCATATGAATTTAAGCTCTTGAGGTCTAGAGAGGGACTTACTGCTAGCAGTTTGTGTTCTATTATCATAATTGTGATCTTCAGCTGAGCAGATCTCTCACTTGGTACCTTGACCAAGCAGAGAAGGTAGAGCCCAGCGATGAGGTTTGTTTCATGTATATGTGACTGACTGAGGACAGCTAAAATGCACCTTACCATCACTTGCTCAGATTTTCTATCAAATTATGTTACCTTCTCAACATGAAACTGTAAATATCTCTAAATTCTTTCATTCCTATAAGCATCTTCCTTACTCCGGAAATGACATCATCCCATTTTTAAAATGTTGGGGTAGGTTTTGTTTCTTTTATTATGGAAATTTTCAATGTACACAAAGTAGAGGAAATGATACAATAAGCCTCTTAGACTCATCCTGAGCTTTTACATTTGGAAATATTTTGTCAATGTCATTTTATCTATCCCCCCTACATGTACATTTCACTTTTCTTTTTGCTGGATTGTTTTAAAGAAACCCCTGACTCTTTCATTTTACCCATAAATACTTTAGGATGTATTTCTAACAATTAAGGAGGGTTTTTTTCCTACATAACCACAATGCTATTATCACACGTAACAAAATTATCAATAATCTCAGGAGCATTTTAAAAATAGGATTCTGGAAAAAGCAAGCCAAAGGAATGAGTAATATAGAATTTCAAGCACTATGGTAAGCAGTTTGGGAAGATGCTTTTAGCAAAGAGGGTACTTTCACTCTTGCAAATGACATCACAGAGCCAGATGCCACTTTCTCCTACATATCCATAATTGGATTTACTTTCTTACCCCCAAATATATTCCCTGGTTCAGTTCAAGGCATCAGGAACCACCCAGGAGCTCAAGCTCCAGAAACAGGGTCCTTGTAGACTTTCCCCCTGTCCCCACCCCTTTAGCACTCCCCTTAACCAGTTTTGAAGAGCTAAAACTCAGGGTGAATATTGCTCATATCCATCCCCTCCTTTGCATTCCCACTGCCACTCCTTTTGTCTGGGCCCCTGCTATCTATCTCTACATTGAGGTTATTGAAAGATTTTGATTTGTGTTCCTCCCAGAAACAGAGCCTGAGACAAGGATTTGAGTATAAATAATTTATTGGAGAGGTGATCCCAGGAGACCTGGAAGCTGAGCTGGGGAATGAGACAGGGACATGAAAGAAGCCAATACAGGATGTGTTAACAAGCACTGAAGGACACTGGAGCTCCATCCCACTGGACAAGTCTGGGAGACAGTACAGAATACCCCTCAGCATTATCCCAACCAACAGGCAAGGGAGCTGGGCTCTTATTTATCCATCAGGTCTCCACCTGTCATTGCCTTATGGCTGCTTTCAAGGGCAAGAAGTCCCCAGCACTTCTAGCCTGCACTGTGCATGGCCTAAGCCTACTACCAGCCAGAACACAGAGGGTCATGGGCCTTCAATGTATAACAGTAATGCTAAGGGGACAAGGGCAGGGCACTGAGAGCACTACATTGCCTCCCTTCTCACTCTCTCCTTCACAGAGGCAGGAATAACTTTCTAAAGTGCAAATCTGATTCAGGTACTTCCCTATTCAATAAAAAGGGTATGTGGATAATGCTGCAGACCAGTATTGCTTATTTCCCCTTACGGAGGTGACGGCCTTGAGTGGTGCTGACCCATATGATCCTGAGTGCCTTTGGCATACCTGTTGCAGGTAGCCAAAGTCTGGGTTGGACTTTGAGGAACTACTTGTGAGTTCAATGAATACATAGCTTTATTCATATGTTTATAGTTAAAACCTTGTTTACTTACAGAACAGGTTGGGAGGGGAAGTGACAAATGATTGCCCCTGGTTTGGATTCCACTGGTGCAGACCTTTACCTCTGAATAGTTATATATAACCCTTCCCAGACAGCAGAGTGCCTCTCTCTCCACTGGTGCACCAAAATTATTGTGGCAATACTTTGTTCTTTATGCAGTCACATTATCTGGGAATCTCAATGTGATTTACAAGCTTACATAACTTCCCAAATGAGTCAGCATGCTCATCAAGAAGGCAGCATGGTGCAGTGGAAAGAACATGGCATTTGGTGCCAGATAGAAAGTTCAATACCTGCATCTGTCACTTGCTAACTGTGTGTTAGACAAGTTATTCTATCTCTCCAAGCCTCAGTTTCTTCCAAAACGAATTCGGGTGGGAATACCTACCTAAGAGGGTTATTATAAGGATTAAATGAGGTAAAGAACGCTCAGTGTGATACATAAGAGGCCCTGAGTCACAGTTCACCTTCCCCATCCTATATCCTGATTTTACTCATCTGGCAGAGTTCTTGAACCTTACTGACCCGCAGTGAGTAGAAAATGCTGATTTCCTACTAGACAAAGCAAGTAAAGCTTTATCTCCTTTTAGCACTAGTGGATTTTAGATGAAAATCTGAATCAGTTCTTTGTAAAGGAAAACTGCTCTTGCTCCACTCTGGGCAAAGCATCCACATCATGTATGAAATAAATCCGTACCAGAAAGGGCTGGGGTGCTCCAGGAAGGGCTGGGCTGCACAGTCTGGCTCGGCACCCACGGCAGTCAAAGATTGCTGGCGTTTAGAGGTGACTTAGTGAGCACACGGCAAGACATACAGCCGGAAAAATGAAATGTGCAGGAGAGGATTGAAACCCCATCTGCATAGCTGTTGAGCGCGGTGGGGAGCGGTGAGGAATGGCGTTGCAGAATGCCCTTCGAGAGACAAAGCGGCAGCATACAAATGAGGGCACTGCTGTGCCAGCCAGGGCTGAGGATGATTCTGGAACTGTCTTTTCCAAAGTGGTTGGAGCAAATGCCTGCAAGTTAAAATAATAATAATAAATAAAATCCCTGGTCAGCAAATTAACACTGCTGCAAATGTTCCTCCCTGCCGGTCGCAACGCTATTAGGGGAGGATTACCAGACAAGCTGATTTCCAGGATCTTTATAGCCCGCATAATACATAGTTAGCAGTCAACTGGGGTCAGCAGAGAGAGTGTTTATAATTAAGGGGTGATTGGTGAGTATGTCCATAACAGCAAAGAAACCTCTAAAAAGAAAAATCAGGAGCCAATCTTTGAACTTAGAAACTAGAGAATGTTAGAACATGAAAGATTCCTTCTGATCATTGAGCTGTGCTGATGATTTTTAAATGCTAAAGAAACAGTAGAACCTTTCTTTCAAGTAAAATCGTATGCAGACTCTCCCCCTGGAAGGCAAACAAAAGGAATGCTGCTCCGAGTAGGGGAGGGAAGAGGAGAGGACAGTGTGGTTCTGGAGCCCCAGCCTCTCCCACTCCCAGCCTTCATTTTAGATCTGCCACTGTGGCCCAGAATATAATCTGCAAATCATTAAGCCCCACCGACCATGGTGTGAAAACCTCTAGGCTAGTCCACCCCATACATCGTACAAGTGAGTTTTGGCTCAAAGAGGGGAAGCGATTAGTATAAGGTCACCCAGCAGAACTGGGACTAGAGCCCAAACCTCTTGAGTTTATTTATTTATTTTTTTTTTTAATTTTTTTTCAACGTTTATTTATTTTTGGGACAGAGAGAGACAGAGCATGAACGGGGGAGGGGCAGAGAGAGAGGGAGACACAGAATCGGAAACAGGCTCCAGGCTCCGAGCCATCAGCCCAGAGCCTGACGCGGGGCTCGAACTCCCGGACCGCGAGATCGTGACCTGGCTGAAGTCGGACGTTTAACCGACTGCGCCACCCAGGCGCCCCTGCCTCTTGAGTTTAAATTCCTTGCTCTCTCCTAAAAACTACCTCCCCTTATAAAAAAAAAAAAAAAAAAAAAAAAAAAAAAAAAAAAAAAAAAAAAAAAGAAAAGTATCTTTAAAGATAAAGTTACCTCATGAAATAGCTTGTTAAAGTAAATGAGAAAGACAGAGGCATCCAAGTGTAAATACTGGCTTTGGAAAGAATCCAGTTCTATCTTCTTGACTGCTGGACCCAAGTGCAGCTTTTATTACATTTATTTTTAGGACTTTCAGCATGGCAGTCACAAAATCCAAGTAGATTTGCTAAACTAATGGCCTCTTATACCAGGGTAAATCTAACCAGTTTGTGCCTTCTAGAAAAAACAACCTAAAACTACAACAGCTTAGTATCTTTAAAAAATTATTTTTAATACACTGGCATAGTAAGAAGGGAATCTAAAATGCATGGTAGATGGAGATGGCCAAACCAAAGCTCTTATACAGTGGAGCACGAGGCATTTCAGATTCCTGACTCTACTTCCCATTGTGAGACCTTGAGCAAGTCACAACCTCTCTAGCCCTCAATCTTTTTTCAAAAATCTACAAAATGATGAAATCATTAGAGTCATTAAAAGTCAATATTCAACAGAACCCTGACAGAGAACTGTCCAGTGTGCTGGTCAGCCAGCACTGTGCGTGTTCACAACAGAGGCCTCTATCTCTGAGTCAGAGGGTCTGGGAGCACAATTACTGTAGTAGAGGAGAGAGAAGCAGCAACATGGAGATGCTGTAGGTTGAAAGGAAAGAAGGAGGAGGGAAGCAGATGCAGAGAAGAGCAAAGGGCTCTCCTTTCATGCATCAGAGGATTGGATTTTGATCAGCAACCATCCTAGACATTTATGTCACACCTATTACCCTGAAGTCCTCTAAATGTTTCCTAATGGACTTGGCTTTGGGGATTCCATTCAAGGCCTTGAGCCATGTGGTCTCATTTTAAACTGGGAATGTTCAATTAAAATAGTAGCTATGTGGTAGCAAATGATAAAATGATACCAAGTTTTTATAAGGGGAAGAAAAGCAACATTTTTTAAAATACAACGTCCCACACATTTTGTTTGTTATTCAGTTTAGTGCTTACTATAACTTTTAAATTAGATATCATTTCTCCCCATTTGACAGATCTAGATGCAGAGAGGCTTAGCATCTCCTTTAAGATAACAAGTATTTTATGTAGCTGTTGGGACTGTAAGCCCCCTCAGGAGAGAGACTTTCTTTCTTTCTTTCTTTTTTTAATTTTTTTTTTAATGTTTATTTATTCTTGAGAGAGAGCATGAGCAGGGGAAGGGCAGAGAGAGAGGGAGACACAGAATCAGAAGCAGGCTCCAGGCTCTGAGTTGTTAGCACAGAGCCTGACATAGGGCTGGAACTCACAAGCCGTGAGATCATGACCTGAGCCAAAATCGGACACCCAACCGACTGAGCCACCCAGGCGCCCCAGGAGAGAGACTTTCTTGTTCGTGCTTCTGTCATCAATGCCAAACACAGTGCCTGGTGCATAGGTGATCAGTGCACATCACTAAAGGAAACTGAAGGAAAAGGTCAGGCTTTAAATCCAGATCTGTTGAACTCCCAAATCTACTTCTTACTACCACCAAACTTATACAATTTATTAAAAACAACTGTTATTTGGCCAGTTGTTCTTAACCCCTTCTTTACTATGTAATTGGAAGTGTTATGAGCTCTGGTTTCTATGCCTGTTTGAAGCTCTAGCTACCTAATTAGTTACTGAGTTCCCATCTCTTGGCTGAATCTATAATTAAGCAGGTTTTTTTAAGACATAGCCATAGTCCCAGGTTCCCTAAAATGTATAACATTCACCCAGAGGACCACACTTGAAGAAAAACACAGAACTGGAAAATATTTTATCATACTCCAGTATCATTGCTCTCCTCAGTCACCTTAAGCAATTACAGAACAAAACGGTGCTGTTTTTTTTTTTTTCTAATCAGTAAACACAAATTTTAAAAGGCAACTTTCATAGAGTTTCTTCACAGTACATCTTAGAAATGAAGCAAATCCTGATACAAGGATGCTAGTACACAAGGATGGTAACACATTGCAGTTTATGTCCAGGAACTGGATGAAGGTAAGAAATTAAAGACTTGTCAAGCATGTTGTATTACAAGGGCAAACTCAGGTGTGCCTGGGATCTTGCTCTGATTAATGCTTCAGGGCTCAGCAAGGCAGACCCAGTGATCTGTGGGTGGGTGGTTCTGAGAGAGTGAGCGATCAAAGTCATGTCTTCTTGTCTTTCTCACTTAGGGCCACTTCCTCTCTGGTGTGTTGACCAAGGCTATACCTGGCATGGCTTCAGTCATCCCAGGGTACTTCACTAGGCCTTTTCAGTTGTGTGCTCATCTATTTCTTCCTCCCTCCACTTTTCGCAAGTATTGACCAAGGGCTCTCATGGGCTTAGCCTCTGCAAGGTGCTGTGGGAGCTACAGAAAGAACAAAGTATGAGCTTCTAGACTCTTGTGGGCATTACTGATTATATACCTGGAACTCAAGTGTGACCATGAGGCCCCCACTGAGCTGAGCTGGTGACTTCATTATTATCACCTTCCTTCCTCATCAGCTTCTGAGGTCTTAGAAAGTCTGTCCTGTTATCATAGCCTGAGGAGTGTAATTCTCCCTTATTTCGCTCCACACAGGGGTGCACCATGACATCAACACAAATGCAGCCCTCTTGCCTTGAGTGAAATAGCACCCATGTTACCATGCCTGCACAATCAGAAAGGTGACAACCCTTGACAAATCAGTCAGCTGGAGAAGATACAGGGTCAGTTCAGCTTTGTGGATAATTCTCCTTGCTTTCTATACCGGGTTTGGTTACCTCTATTTCCTGCCTGCACTGAACTACTATATGTATAATATATATATATATAATATATAATATATATTTGCTTGGTGGTAGGTCTGGGTCTCTCAGAAGTCAAATATTCTCTCTATTTTCTCCTTATTTCCTGCTCTGATTTTCCCTCTAGAACATCTGCCCTGGTCAAAATCTTTTTTTTTTTTTTTTAATGACAGTTTTATAGTGTACAGTTCAGTGCTTTTTAGTGTATTTTCAGAGTTATACATCACCACTATCTAATTTCAGAACATCTTCATCACCCCCAAAAGAAATCCCATAGTCATTAACAGTCACTTCCCATCTCTCCCCCCGCCCCTTCCCCTTGACAACCACTAATCTATTTTCTATTTCTGTGACTTTGCCTATTCTGGACATTTCATAAAAATGGAATCATACAATATGTGGTCCTCTGTGACTGGCTTCTCTCAATCAGCATGAAGGTTTCAAGGTTAATCCATGTTATAACATGGATTAGTACTTCATCCCTTTTTGACTAAATAATATTCAGTTGTACAGACAGACTGCATTTTATTTATCTGTTTGTCAGCTAGTGGACACTTGGGTTGTTTCCATTTTTTGGCTATGAGGAATAATGCTGTTTGAACTTTCATGTACCGGTTTTTGTGTGGACATATGTTTTCACTTCTCTTGGGTATCTATCTAGAAGTGGAACTGATAGGCTGGCGAAAATCTTAAGGAATCATTTCTAATGGTCTTCATTCCTATCTGTTTCCCAGGGAATACAGTTTCTCTATATTCATTAAACAAAAGGGAACGATCAAAGCAGGAACTTCTTCACCAAATCCTGGACACAGTCTTTGCTTTTCCAAATCAGTTACAAAGCCCAAACATCTCCACTCTAAACAACATGCAGCTTCGAGTAACTGTGGCAGGCCCAGGACGGGGACCAGTCACTGCAGTGATTCACATTAAACAGCAGCTTGTAGCATCCAGAAAGGGTACACAGAACCAGCCTCTTCTGACCAGGCTTTAATCTTATAAACAAAGGAACATTTATAGTCATGTCATTCTCTGCTTATAACTGATTCCTTGAAATCTAGTCTCTTGTATCCTGTCCATAATCTTGGACTATGATCTCAGGGTTATGCATGGCCTGGAATAAGCAAGGTACAACCTTGGAATCCTAAATTGCCCTTTCCCCACCAACTGCTCTGCAGGCTTCTGTTTATAACTGAAGTCTGCCCTCTGCTGGTCGTAGCCGGCCCTGACCTGCAACATGGAGCCGCTGAACAGATTTCTTCCAAAATCATTTCTTCTCCAGGAGCATTTAGGAAATTGCTACCATTTACTCAGCTTATAGCAATACAGAGAAATGGCATCTTCTGCAGGGTATTCCTCTTTTATTTTTTTACTTTTTGATGTTTGTAGATTTTTCCCTTTTATTCAAAAGTAAGTTTCAGTTACTTATGAGCCACTTTCATTTGTGATAAATAACCATTATTTGTATTTATGCAGTGTCTGCCAAGACCCTTCTGTTCCTATTGGCTCATGAGTCACTAAAATACTCTTCCATGGTAGAAGTGGGCAAAGGCTACTTGAGATAGAACATAATATGAGTTGTGGGCTATCATCTTGCCTAGTAGTTTTCCAGAGGTGGTTTGTAGACTGCCTTGAGTAAAGAAAGACCCAGGGACTGATTCTCCTCAAGTTTTGTGGGATATCCCACTTGCCCTGTTGGAAAGCTGCAGGGCATCAGACATTTGGGGATCCCATGCAGACATGGCAACCAAGTGGGCACTCTGGCCAGGGAAGCAGATCCAGGAGGGACATGAAAGATAAGTGGGGAAGGAAGTCAGAGCCTAAGGAGACCAGGAGACAATGTAAGCAAAAGGCTGAAGTGGTGACAGGAGGCAAGAAAATAAAGTAGAGGAGGGAAGGTGGTTTTACAAGGGCAGAACAGGGGACTAAAGAAGTGACTGCTTCCCTGAGGACCATTACTGCTTTCTGCAATGCAGTAAAAATCTGTTCAGTTTTTAGTAACAAAGGAGAAGGAATCCTTTCGATGTTTTTATCCAGAGTCCTTGAGAATAACTCTATGCCTCTGAACTCATGTTTTAGGAACATTTTAACTTTCTTCCCTGAGAGAAATGCAGCACTTTCATGAAAGAAAACTTAATTTTTAGAGACACAGTTTGTGTTTCTAACATCTGAGTAGCTGGGAAGGAGGGGACTCACAATGATTCGTTATGATGAGCATACATTCTAGCCAGAGTTCTGGAAATCGGTCCCCCTTCCCGAAAGTACAGCCATAGTGGGGACTCCACTGCCTAGAGCCCCTACTGGTTCCACTGCTCATCCCAAGGCCACCCCCCATAAGTCTCACTGTCCTTGTCAGTCTCCTTGGAACCACAGAAACCAGGGCTCAGTATGTAACAGAGACTCCTGTGTCCTGTTCGATCTCTTCCTTTCCATCTTCCTCTTGCCTCCACCTTTACCTCCTTCCCTAGTCCTCTGGATGCAAGTTCTCTCCTCCTACATCGCCCCTCTCTAGGCTTTGTGACTTGGAACTCAATCATTTTAGAAACGACAGGGCTTACTGTGTTCCCATGCTGGATACTGCCCCTTTAAAATCAACCTTAAGTTGGAGGGAAGAGAGAACCAGGTCTTCTGCCTTTCCTCCCAGAGATAAAAGCTATTCTTAGCAGTCAAATCGGCTTGGCATTTGGGGAGACTTGTATTTTTCTCCTTCCCACCCCAGGGGTTTTGCCATTGCAATTCCTCTTCCTCATAAAGAAAAGATGAAGGGGATAAAGAGAAGGGGAAAAAAGGAAGGACGGGCACCATCGCTGCTGCCCCAGTAGGCTCTTCTCAGGACTTATTGTGGAAGGCTGGTCCGGTTGGAGCACCCTCACCCCAACCCCATAAGACCGGTTTAATTCTAGCAGTCATTTTTCAGGCAAAAAGACTAAAGGCCAAATGAGCTCCCTTCAGGCCTTTCCACAGCACTTTGTATGTGGCACGTGTTCATTAAATATGTTTGCTCAGCCAGCCTCCTGCCTGTACCCTCATTAGGGTGGGTCTCTCAGGACCGCCTTCACTGGACATTTAGGGCCCAGCAATCTGTCAGGGCATTTAAAACCCAGCATTAAAGAGCAGGCTTCGGAGAAACCAGGAACTAGGGAAGTAAAAATTTTTTTAATTTTAAAAAAGGAAAGGAAAAACATGGATGTGCAAAGCTCAAGAAGCTTACGTAATCCGATTCCGCTTGGACCCAGATGGTGAAATTCTGCAGAGCGGCCAGCAGGGGGAGCTCAGGCAGTGTGTCAGAACGCCGGCGCGGAGGTTGCCTGGAGCCAAAACTCCGCACAAACAAAATAATGAACCTTTGTGGTTTCTCTTGGGTTCTTAATCCAGGCTGGCTGAGTCCAGGAAGGCCTGATCATCATTGTAGGGGACTCAGCTAGCATCTCGCAGAACACCGATTTCATAAGTCTGTCTGCTTGCCTCTGTCCCCCAAATTGTTTCCTCTGTGTTCTGTTCGACCTCTAATCCTTTTTCTCAAACTCTCTCAGTAACCCTTTGTACCTCTTTTTATAATTCTTGTTTTCTCTGAATCTGTGTTTCTGTCTGTGCTTCTTTCTTGTTATTTCTCCGTATCATCCTAGGTCTGCTAGTCACATAAATGAAAAATAAATGGAGATGAACCCACCCAAGAGCTGAGCTTTGAAAGATTTTGAGATCTTGCAAAAGCTAATACTTTGGTTAAAATGTACGCTGTGCCACAAAAGTGGTTAATTCTGCCACTACTTAGCTGTGCAGTCACGTCTTTCATGTCTGTTCTCTAGTCTCTGTCCTCCAGGCCTGCTGCCCTTGCCACCCTGCAGTCTCTCCACTGCCATTGGTTACTGCTAAGCTGTTGCCCACCTCCCCCAACTACTGACCTCCAGTAGTTGTCTCCCTCCCTGACCAACAGGACAAAGTTTTCCAGGTCTTTTAGAGAAGATGCCCACACCTGAATAGCTGAACCTCTAGTGACACAGTGTTTCTTACATAAGACCCAGCCCCTCATTTCCAGAACATGAAACTCTTGTGGGATCAGGGGTTGAGGGGCTCCAGGGGAGAAATAGAGGGACTCAGCTTTGCACTCTACATGGAACCTCTTATTATCTAATATTCAGGTGCCGGACTGGATCTGGTCCACTCTGTCGCAGTATCTTCATTCATGGTGACTTTCTCTCAGGGATCTTCCTCATTGTATTTGTTTCCAGATTGACCCTCAGGGACCTTTAGTTTATCACACAATCTGTATATCTGAGTCTGTGGGGTAACAACCAAAAGATTGAATTCTTTTTTCTGGGCTTTTGAGCCCTGGAGGTTCAAGAAATGCAACTGAGTGTATGTTTTAAGGTTCCAGAGCATCCTGGGACAGTCAAGCACCCCGAGCATTTGATGGAAGGCAGCTTTGCCTGGAGCCCAGAGAGGCCAAAAGAGGACCCTGAGCATGCACAGCATACAGATAGCTCCTGGGCAGTGATGCTCAGCAGGAGCTATTTCAGTTCCAGCCCTAAGTACTGTGACTATGGCAGTGGCAGTGATGTATCCTCATTTCTACACGCTATAGTCTCTACCTCCAAATCTATTCTGTTCTATCCAGGTTCTCATTATTTTTAAGATCCAGTCATATGTGTCCCTGAGAGGTGGATTCTAATATTAGATCTGGTAGGACATGATACTCTTCAGTACCTTAACTTTCAGTACCTTAACTCTTGTTATCTTAACTTTCTTTAAGCCTCCTGGATTCAAGGATGGTAGTGGTGCTACGATCAGATCACAGTTATCTCTGCCCTGCTCAATTCTTGGTAACCATCATCACTTCCTAGTTCCAGAACCTGTTTGGAACCAAGTTTAAGACTAAAGTAGGGAGTAGGGGGACAGACAGGCAATGCAATTTAAAGGTATTTACCACTTTCTTGCCCTTTCTAGGCCCTGGCCATACAGAGAGTCTGAACAAGACATAGGCCCTGTCATCAGGGAGCAAATGCTTCTATTGGAGTGACCCACTGTCTCTCTGATGGGAATAAAAATGAAACTGCTGCAGAAAAACCCAGCACTGCAAAGTGCTAACATCATGAGGCAGGTTGCCTCTGCAGTGCAATCTATAATCTCTGTGACTTCCAGAACCAAAGAATTGCTATATGAGTTTCTAAATTAGGCTTTGCGTTACTTTGGAAATTAACAAAGCATTCCTTCCCACAGACTCTGTTCCCAAATTAAACATTTTGTGCTTGTACAGCTGTTCAAATGTTGGTGAACTGAAGATGAAAAGGTTCTTAGGAAGGGAAGAGAGGTGGGTGCCTAATAAGGGGAGGGGAGCACTGCGGGGGAGTTCTTGGAGGGGGAGCTGGAGGTCAGGTAGCAGAGATTACAGAACAGTTGGAGAAGTTTATAATCCAGTTAGTGAGCACATAAAATGTTTTTTAAATTATTAGGTCTAGATAAATGTAGGTTAAGGGGGCCCACTATGATCAAGTATTTAAAGGCATACTTTTAAGTGGAAAACTTGAGAAGTGGCTATTCCCCTCCTCTAATCAGTAGAAGCCAGAGGAAACAGGAAATAAACAAAATCTGCTAAGATGGCATCTTAAGGTCATTGTGAGGCCCACTTTTCAAGATCTGACAACTGTTAAACACTAAAATGGGTCACAGAGGATGGCTGTCACCATGGCTGTGACTCTCCTCCAGAGGTATTTATGGAAAGAACAGAGCCTTTGTGTTCCACAATGCTGCAGGTAACATCCAGGGTAGAGACAGAGGCATGTCCTGGATGAGCTAGCTCCCCAGGTTCTCTTCTAGACTGGGAAAGAAAAGAACTCTTATGGCATTAGAGGCCTTTAGCAGCAGCTAGAGAGAAATGGACAGATGAAAGGCCCACGGTCCCCACTGGCCCACCTCTCACCAACATGCCAGAGACCCTTCATTAAGCCGCCTCTGTGTCATTTGTTTCATGAACTTGTACCTTGATCTTTGCTTACAGGGATGTGAGCCATCTTGGCAAATGTTTTTTTAGAAAGCCTTTGCTCACAAAAATTCTGTCCGCAATATTTGGATTGGCTACCAGGCCTCTCATTTTCCACACAAGTCGTTCCCAACTTATCTCTGGGTCTCTTCCAGAAAGGCATGAATTATTTGGTGGTGATGTAACTTGAAACCCAGATTCCACTTGGAAACCATTTTCATAGAGGTTGGCTGGGTGGTAAGGAATGGAAATGGGGACTGGAGAAGAAGAGAGTGAAGAGGTTTAAAAAAAAATCCAGGTTTAGCCAGATAGTATTTTCCATGCAGCTGAGGGAGCAAGAGGCCCTGCCTTCAGTAGACAAGGCCCCAGGGCTCACAGAGTCAGAGAGCTGTGCTGGGCACTGGCTGTCTGGCTCCCCTGCGGTTCCAGAGCATGGCCCTGGAGAGGCTGTCCTCTGGTCTTGGCTATGACACCTTTTACCTGTATGGTGCTTTATGGTTTCAAAAGCACTTTCACACACTTGTCTTATTTGATCCTCACAATTATGCTATGAGAGAGGTAGGACACAAATTATTACCCCCATTTTAGAGATTAAGAAACTGAGGATCAGGGTAGTCAGACAATGTGCTATCACACAGATAGCAGGTGGAAAGCCAGAACTCCAGCCCAGGTCTTCTAACTTGAGCTCATTTACTCATCCTTGTGAGCAGTCCAGTGTGCCTTTGAAATCAGAGAATTCTAGACCTTCTCTCCAGAAAGATAGACTTGGAATTTTTAGATGCTGAAACTCAACATAGACTCCAGGTAAAATTCCCATACTTTCAGCCACCCTTATGAATTCTTGCAAATGTATGCATGCCTTGCTTCCCTGACCAGACTGCAAGCTCCTTGGAGGTTCAGGCTGTGTGTTTTCTCTTCCTTCCCATTCGCTCTCATAACTGTCGCAGAGCCAAGCACCTAGCCAAAGCTGTTGCATTGCCAGGAAGAGGTAAGGCAAAGTAAAGAAAGCAAACTAAGTAGTCGGACAGATGTCCATTTCCACATTTGACCACTTGTCCTACAAGAACTGGTATCCTTGTACATGTTCTGTCCCAGACAGTCATCTGCCAGCCACACTATTTCCCAAATCCTAGAATACAGCAGTTTCCCATGGTGACAGCAGAAATATCTTCCTCCTCGACATAATTTTCCAGGCACAAGATGGGCTCACAAGCATGAAGAGGTAACAACCTCAGTGATCTCACACCCCAGGATCCTGATGTAAGTAAAGAAGGCAGACTGGCTGCCTTAGCTGGGGAATAGAGGTGGGTCCATGGGAGGGGCTGTAATGAGCTTAAATTGAGAGGGAGGGGTGGTAGTGAAGCAGGAGCAGCAAGAGCATCCAAGGAACACTGCTGAGGACATCTGGGTGACCAGAAGGAGAGAGTGCCTTCTGGCAGTGGGAGGGGTAAATGTGCCTGGGGGATGCCTCAGTAAGGCGGAGCCCAAGGCCAGTGACATTCTCTGACCACATTGTTCACTTGGCACCAAACCTCAGGGCCATCTTGCTTCATCTCCCTAGAACTTATCAGCAACTGTGACTCCAGTTTTCTCACCAGAGCTACAGGGAGGAAACACTCAGTGATAATCCAAAGGCAAGGACAATTGACTAGTTAAACAGAGATGGCCCCAGTTTAAGACCTTTGCCCCGTTGTTACCCTGCCACCTCTTCGTTACCCTGTATCGCAAGTCCTTACTTTCCCAGGTTTGGTGGAGAAGGAAAAGGATTCCAAGACTGTTGTAAGCAAGCGGGGCCACTCCCAATAAATGAGACCATCCCATACCCTAGGGACTGACTCAGTTGAGTTTCAATGGTCAGAAGAATCTGAATTTCAGACAAAGGAGGTCTCTGTTTCTTACGTTGTAGATAACAATGACTCGACTATGAGAACAATTCTAGGGTGATACAATATTACAGAGAACCAGGACCCTAGAGATTATTACATATTCATCCAACAACCTCATTGACACATGAGGGGACTTAAGAAAATGGCAATGACATCAGTGTCCAAGCCAACCAGGAAGTTAGTGAAAGAATCTGCACTAGAACCCAGAAGTCTTGACCCAATACCACACTAGCCCTTCTCCTATCTTACCCACCCTGGCCCTCTTAGATGACAAAGGTTTCCACCCAGGGGCAACTCTGAGCAACCAAGGAAGGAAGGTCTGAATTTGCAAAACTGCTTTGTGGAAACTATTGCTCTTTAGGAGACCTTCTTATGTTGCAGCCAGCCCTGGGACTGTGTCCTTGCCTCCCTGCATCCTGCAGGGAGAGAGAGAACCGAAATTTTTGTTCTAAACGCCCTTCTGGCCACCAAGCCTGCCCCCTCTGGCCAAACCCAGTACCTGATTTCATCCTAGTGGATCTCCACCCACCAGTCTTGGTGCCTCCTCCTGGAGCAAAGGGGCTGATACCTTGTCAGGTACAAGTTGGAAGTGGAACATGTTACACAGACATCCCATAAATGCTCTACAAGTGAATAACTAAGGTTCCACATCTCCTACACTGCCTCTAGTTCACACTTCCAAAAGCATCCAGCAAACTTGCGTTCAACCTGTGGATCAGATTAGGTCAAATAAACAGATATTTATTGAGGTATTATTGGAAAACCAATGCACAGGTGCTGAGCTCTACACAAAGACATGCCCAAGTCCCTGCCTTCAAAAGACTCAAAAGCTAACTGGGGGAGACCAGGTGATATTTCATTTTAAGTTAATATCACAAGGTAGTGATACAAGAAGTGCCATGAAGCAACAAGTAACCATTTGCAAAATTACTAGAATAGAAAATCTGTGTGTTGATACACAGGAAAAAACACTGTGAACTGAACAGTTCAGGGAAGCTTGTAGAAAAGGAAAAACCTCATCAGGGCTTTGAAGGATGGGTAGAATTCAAAGGAGTGGAGAGAAGGTTTGAAAGAGCATTACAGAAATTGGTAACTGAGAAAAGATACAAAAATAGGAAAATGCAAGTGTGTTGAAGGTAGTAAGTAAAGATAATTGCAATAGTAGATGATGCTTATCATGTATCAGACACTGTTCTCAGCTGTTGCATTGTCTCAGCTAACATTAATTCTTCTGATTCTCATGCAGTTCAAATTAGTACTATTATTATCGCATTTTTATAGTCAAAGACACTGAGGCATAGAGAGGCTTACGTAATTTACCTGAGGACAGTGCTTATAAGTGACTGAGCTGGAATTTGAGCCCAAAGGCTACACATTTGGCCACTGCTTCTCTCATTGTGGCTAGAAGGGTTGATTTCTTGGAAAGGTGTGTTGGTGGCAGATCATAGAGGATCTGGAATACTACGTTACAAACTTGGACTTGACTTTGTGGTCAAAAGGAGAAACAATGAAAAGTTTCTGAGCAGGCTGGCACCTGGGTGGCTCAGCTGGTTAAGTGTCTGACTCTTAATTTTGGCTCAGGTCATGACCTCACAGTTCAATTCATATGATCAAGCCCCACTGTCAGCACAGAGCCTGCTCTCTCTCTCTCTCAAAACAAATAAATAAACATTAAAAAAAAAAACCAAAAGTTTCTGAGCAGGGAAGTGGATCTCAATTTAGGGCATTAAATTGAGACACTGTACACAGGAAGGAAATCCTAAGGACACCTTCACATTTTAAAAAAGCACAGAGAAATATATTAGTACATAGGTACAGATGCCCTTCCTTTTCGTAGAGGGCCTTGTGCAGTTACTTCCATTGGCTTCTCAGATCTTAAGCTAAAAGGGGATAAATCCTTGGTTGGTGGCATGGAGGGAACAACCAAAATGTAAACTGACCTGAAATCTACCCAGGTACGTGATCAAAAGCCAGGGGCTGAGATAGGCTTAGAGGATAGTGTTTACAGGGAGATAGGAGACCTCGGATCAGGAGACAGTGGGGAAGAGTGGAGGGAAGAATATGTCAGACAGCAAGTGAGAGCTCAGCAAAATGAGTTGGAACCTTGGGTGTATAGTTCAGTGATATCTTAAGCATGATTGAATCAAAGTTTCTGGAAGAGGCAAAAATATTGTCAGCTATCTCCTTGATTATTTTGTAATAGCAGATAATCTCTTTAGTCCCTTCTCTCTTTTTACAGGCTAAAATGGAAAATCTTTTCTCATGCACAGAATGCTTTTATTTCTCTCTGTGTCTTTTAAGACTCGATTTTGCTAATACATTCTATCCAGCACTATAAAGCCGAGCTTGTTCTCATGACCATCCACTCTAATGAATGTGGGACAGATGAAGTAATAAGAACTTTGAAAGGGTGGTGATGGAAATAAGAGCATCTTTTTGTATGTTCCAGGAACTGTATGCACAAAGAAGCCTGCTCAAGCCAATAGAGTAAAAGCATTGGATAATTTGATTTCTGAGCAGAGATTAGATAATTGTCATGGATGGGACTTTGGGAATGGTCACAGGAGATGAAGCATCATCCTGTTGAGATGGTCTTCAGGGAATATTGGGTGTGTGTGAGTGTTATTTGGCTCCTGAGTCACAAAGCATGGGTTGTAGGGCTGGCCTTAGCCCAGGCTCCAGGAAAAATTATGTATTTATCCTTATAAATTGCGGTATTCAGTATAACAATTGCCTTGATTTATGGCCACGCCTTCATGACCCCACTTTTGGAAATGGACTCCAAATCTGAGTTCCAAGCAGCTGTTTTATGTCTACCCACAGGAAGCCAATAAATAAATGATGTGGGGTGGGTGAAATGGTTTGTGAATGCCCAAATCTGTTCTCTTGAACATACATTTTTGTTTGAAGAAAGAGTTGATTAGTTTAAGTGAGGGCAAAAAACACTCTAATGTAAGAAAATCAAATGTTGTATAGATATCCCCTCTCCAATCACATGTGTGGCATTGATAAACGGTGGCTGTTGGTCTTTCCTTCCTTTGCTATCTTCTCATCTTCTCAGCTGCTATGATTTGAGAAGACTTAAGCCCAGGCCTAATGCTGAATCATTTCTGGCTGGTGCTGTGCACAAGGGGTTTGGAAATAAGTCACATACCCAGACCCAAGTGCTAGGAACCAAGTGACTACATCCAGGCTCCCATGTTGACCACAAATTCTTCCCTTTAAGCCAGGTCTGGGATAACTACTACCCAGAACTAACCTGGGTACATGGGTGGCCCTGCAGCCAAAGTTCTATGTTGGCCCTTCCCTGTATGTTGGCCCAAATCCCAGAGGTGAACTATTACCCTGGTTTCCTCTCCTAAGTTCTTACTTCTTTCCTGATTACTTCTTACTTACTGTCTTCTCCTTCTAGAACTAGATTCCATCCATCCTTGTCCCTTCTCCCCACAAGCTGGGGTTTTCTGATGCCAGGTCATGGAATGATTATGCCATGGGACAGGGGACATTTGTCTAATTGGACCCTCATATTGAGTCCTGTTGATTTAATTCAGTGTTTCTCAACAGGAGTGGAACCACCCCTGAGGGATGTATTGGAAACTCAAGGGGGCATTTTTGATTGCCACAATTATTGGGAAGGGCACTAGTGGCATTTAGTGAGAGGGAACCAAGGATGCTATTGTGCAATTGTGTGCAGCACAGGCACCTTAACCAAGAAATGTTGTGTGTCCCGTATAACCTTCAAAAGTCACACTGGACATTTGTGTGCAAAAATCTGTTTATAATTGTCTGGATGTGGAATTCAGTCCCATTTTACTTGGAAATACAAGTTACTTTTGCATAGTTTTAATATACATGGAATTTTCCATACATGCCCTCTAAGCATTTTTAAAGAAAGAGAAGACTGTACTGTGTTTGGTTCAGAACTTTACCAGCAATAGTCATAATTTCAGAAAAGTATCTCACTGACAGTGACATCGTTCTTGGTATTTGAGTTGCCAACACACCTGTCTGTGTCTGCATTTGTCTCTGCCACATTCACTGTGATCTCAAAGCAATGGACTAGTTTATTCTATCTTCTAGTTAGTCATCCCCAAGCATTAATATACTCTAATACATATTAAAATTTTATTACAAAATATTCCTCTTCTAACAGTATTTTTCTTTATTTTTATAGTTAGGATGTTATATTAAAAATATGTATATAGGTGGTTTATTATCTGTGAATTTCTTTTCATAGTAGTAAATGGGACTTAACAAAACATTCATTTAAAATTAGGTCATTGGCTTTCCGCGCTACCCAGGGAGGGGTCTATAATGGCGTTGTTTTATGTTCCCATTGTAACTTAAAGGGAAACTTTCACAGTGTCTGGAGCCCTTGACGTCCAGCAAATGAAGGAGTAGGATGCCCTCAAATTCCTTGCAGCAGGAACCCAGTTAGGTGGTACCAACCTTGTGTTGGTATTCCAAATGGAACAGTACATCTACAAAAGGAAAAGTGATGGTATCTACATCATGAATCTGAAGAGAACCTGGGAGAAGCTTCTCTTGGCAGCTTGAGCCATTATTGCCATTGAAAACCTGACTCAGGGGTGCCTGGGTGGCTCAGTCGGTTAAGCATCCAACTTCAGCTCAGTTCATGAACTCACGGTTTGTGAGTTCAAGCCCCGTGTCAGTCTCTGTGCTGATAGCTTAGAGCCTGGATCTTGCTTCAGATTCTTTGTCTCCCTCTCTCTCTCTGCCCCTCCCCCACTCGCACTCTGTGTCTCAAAAATAAACAAACAATTAAAAAAAAGAAAACCTGGCTCATGTCAGTGTCATATCATCCAGGAATACTGGCCAGCAAGCTGTGCTGAAGTTTGCTGCTGGAGCCACTCCTATTGCTGGCTGCTTCACTCCCAAAGCCTTCACTAACCAGATCCAGGCAGCCTTCTGGGAGCTGAGATTTCTCGTGGTTACTAATCCAAGGACTGACCACCAGCCTCTCAGAGAGGTGTCTTATGTTAACCTGCCTACCATTGTTCTGTGTAACAGAGACTGTCCTCTGTGCTATGTGGACATTGCCATCCCTTGCAATAACAAGGGAGCTCACTCAGTGGGTCTGAAAATTGATGCTGACCTGGGGAGTTCTGTGCATGTGTGACACCATTTCCCATGAACATCCATGGAAGGTCATGCCTGATGTCTACTTATACAGAGATCCTGAAGAGATTGGAAAGGAAAAGCAGGCTGCTGCTAAAAAGGCTGTGACCAAAGAGGAATTTCAGGGTGAATGGACTACTCCAGCTCCTGAGTTTATGTGATTCAACTTGAAGTCACAGACTGGTCTGAGGGCATGCAGGTCTCCTCTGTCCCTATTCAGCAGTTCCCTACTGAAGACTGGAGCACTCAGTCTACCACTGAAGACTGGTCTGCAGCTCCCACTCCTCAGGCCACTGAGTGGGTAAGAATAACCACTGAGTGGTCTTAAGCTGGTTTTCCACAAAGGCAAATAAAATGAAATAAGGTTGATGGAAAAGAAACAGTTTCTTTAAAAAACAATTAGCTCATTGGCCTCATCAGATTAAGAATCCTTTGGGGCGCCTGGGTGGCTCAGTCGGTTGAGCGTCTGACTTCGGCTCAGGTCATGATCTCGCGGTCCTTGGGTTCGAGCCCCGCGTCAGGCTCTGTGCTGACGGCTCAGAGCCTGGAGCTTGTTTCAGATTCTGTGTCTCACTCTTTCTCTGATCCTCCCCTGTTCATGCTCTCTCTCTGTCTCAAAAATAAATAAATGTTAAAAAAAAAAAGAATCCTTGACCTTAGTGGATATTGCGGCACTGTCTGTTAAAAGCAAGAAAAGACTGAAGATGAGGTCAGTGCCTTCCCAGAGGAAGGCTGTGGCTGCCTATCAAGGGGTCTCATAGGTAGTATCCCCTTGACCACCTTCCAAATTTTATTGTTTATGCTCATCAGGATCTCAGAAGTTTCCAGAATTCAAGGTCACTTGAATCAGGCAAAACCATAAGTTTACTCAATAGTCAACTTACAAATTTACAGTGGGAGACATTTCTTCCCAGGGACTGAAGGTCTTATGTCCACTGTCCAAGGCAGCCAATCCTAGGAACAAAATGAACATGAATGCTGAACAAAGAGTGCAAAGGGTACTGAAGAGAGATCAGAAGAGACACTCCAGTCCTCCAGCAGAGCATACTTCTCCAGCAGCCACGAAGGGCAGGGTCTCTCCTCTGCACAGTGCTTGGGTTTTCACTTTCTGTAGCCCAAGTTGATTACTTCCCCTTCTGGCCACACCGCCATCCACTTTTCACCCAGTCTTCCTCCAGGCAGTGTACAATTCAATTGATTAAATATCCTCTGCTAAATGACGTTCACATCCTGGACTTGGCTTCCTCTGATTACACCAAATCACCTATCTTGATTGGAGCTTTGTGAGGTCCACGCATTTTACAGTGTCTTGTTTTACTCCCACAGATGACTAATCATATCCCCATTGTCTGTGAATTTTACTAGTTCAACTCAGAAGGTGACCTTATGTCCCTAATCTCCAAATTCATGGAGAGGCAGACTTCCCACTGTTGCATCCATATCCTGGTGTCAGAAATGAGGGCTGAGGCTTTCTCAGACTCTTTTCCTGCTCTGCATTAGTCCCTCTAGCTGGGACAGTTTTTCTGATTCTTATCTCAACTTGATAAAGAATAGTCCTGCCTCACTCCAGCTTCCCACTGATCCCTCTGCCCCCAGCCACCCTAGGTGGCAAACTTCTATAATAGATCAAGCTGGAGGCCACCCAAATTATGATAGTAACTGATTATGGGTCAGAATAAATAATACAGGCATCAGGGTATTTGTGGGATTTTTGGATTTGGGTTTATGGTTTGTTGCTTTTGAATATAGAGTGATTTCTTACACAAACTGGTCAGATGGAATGATAAGCTGATTAACTGAAGAGTTTAGTTAATTAAGAGATAGTATATGTGAAATAGATGAACAATGATTCTCACAGAATTATTAATGAAATATGGTTAATTCAAAATCTAAATGAACTGTAGTTATTTTCTCATTTTTCAGAAGAGTTCAGGGAAGCATTCTTGCCCCTCTGCACCTTTCATGACTGTATTATGGACTGAAGTAATGTTTCCTGCAGCTTTTCATCTCAATCACCCAAACCCTCTCGAGTCCCTATTAGTGTTCTCTGTACTCTTTCACTTTCCAGAGTTGAAACTTTAACTATTATATTTGCATCAGTAAGAACCTCACTTACTTACTTATTTATTTATATTAAAGTTAGGTAACATACAGTATAGTATTATTGGTTTTAGGAGTAGAACCCAGTGATTCATCACTTACTTATAACACCCAATGCTCATTCCAGCAAGTGTCCTCCTTAATGCTCATCACCCATTTAATCCATCTGCTCCCCCCTCCGGCAACCCTCAGTTTATTCTCTGTATTTAAAAATCTCTTACGGTTTGCCTTCCTCTGTGTTTTTACCTTATTTTTCTTTCCTTTACCCTATGTTGATCTGCCATGTTTCTTAAATTCCACATGTGAGTGAAATCATATGATATTTATCTTTCTCTGACTGATCTATGTCTCTTAGCATGATAATACTCTAGTTCCATCCACGTTGTTACAAATAACAAGATTTCATTTGTCTTGATCACCGAGTAATATTACATTATATATATATATATATATATATATATATATATATACACACATACACACACACCATATCTTTATCCATTCATCAGTTGATGGACATTGGGCTCTTTCCATAATTTGGCTAGTATCAGTAGTGCTGCTATAAACATTGGGGTGCATGTGCCCCTACAAATCAGCATTTTTGTATCCTTTGGAAAAACATCTAGTAGTGCAATTGCTGGGTCATAGGGTAGCTCTATTTTTAACTTTTTGAGGAAACTGTACTGTTTTTTCCCCCAGAGTGGCTATACCAATTTGCATTCCCACCAACAGTGCAAACGTGTTTCCTTTTCTCCACAGCCTCACCAACATCTGGTTTCCCGAGTTGTTTATTTTAGCCCTTCTGACAGATGTGAGGTCATATCTCATTGTGTTTTTGATTTGTATTTCTCTGATGATGAGTGATGTTGAGCCTCTTTTCATGTCTCTGTTAGCCACCTGGATGTCTTCTTTGGAAAAGTGTCTATTCATGTCTTCTGCCCATTTCTTCCCTGGATTTTTTTTTGGGGGGGGGTGTTGAATTTGATAAGTTCTTTATAGAGTTTGAATACTAACCCTTTATCTGATATGTCATTTTCAAATATCTTCTCCCATTCCATCAGTTGCCTTTTAGTTTTGTTGATTGTTTCCTTCACTGTGCAGAAGCTTTTTATCTTGATGAGGTCCCAGTAATTCATTTTCGCTTTTATTTCCATTGCCTCTGCAGACATAACTAGTAAGAAGTTGCTGCGGCCAAGGTCAAAGAGACTGCTGCCTGTTTTCTCCTGTAGGATTTTGATGGTTTCTTGTCTCACATTTAGGTCTTTCATCCATTTTGGATTTATTTTTGTGTATGGTGTAAGAGAGTGGTCCAGTTTCATTCTTTTGCACATTGCTGTTCAGTTCTCCCAGCACCATTTGCTAAAGAGACTGTCTTTTTTCCAGGGGATACTTTCCCCGCTTTGTCAAAGATTAGTTGGCCATATATTCTGGGGTCCATTTCTGGGTTCTCTGATCTGTTCCATTGATCTATGTGTCTGTTTTTGCACCAGTACTGTCTTGATGATTACAGCTCTGTAATACAGCTTGAAGTCTGGAATTGTGATGCCTCCAGCTTTGATTTTCTTTTTCAACATTACTTTGGCTATTCAGGGTCTTTTCTAGTTCCATATGAATTTTACAATTGTTTGTTCTAGCTCTGTGAAGAATGCTGGTGTTATATTTATAGAGATTGCATTGAATGTATAGATTGCTTTGCATAGTATCAATATTTTAGCAATATTTGTTCTTCCAATCCAGGAGCATGGAATATTTTCCCATTTTTGGGGGGTCTTCTTCAATTTCTTTCATAAGCTTTCTATAGTTTTCAGCATAGACATCTCCTACCTCTTTGGTTAGCTTTATTCCTAGGTATCTCGTGGTTTTTGGTGAAATTCTTAATGGGATCAATTCCTTGATTTCTTTTTCTGCTGCTTCATTATTGGTGTATAGAAATGCAACTGATTTCTGTACGTTGATTTTATATCCTGTGACTTTGCTGAATTCACATATCAGTTCTAGAAATTTTTTGGTGGAGTCTTTTGGGTTTTCCATACAGAGTATTATGTCATCTGCAAAGAGTGAAAGTTTGACTTCTTCTTTGTCAGTTTGTATGCCTTTTATTTCTTTTTGTTGTCTGATTGCTGAGACTAAGACTTCCAGTGCTATGTTGAATCATAGTGGTGAGAGTGGACACCCTTGTTATGTTCCTGACCTTAGGGGGAAAGCTCTCAGATTCTCCCCATTGAGAATGATATTCGCTGTGGGCCTTTCATATATGGCCTTTATGATGTTGAGGTATGTTCTTTCTACCCCTACTTTCTTCAGGGTTTTTATCAAGAAAGATGCTGTATTTTGTCAAATGCTTTTCCTGAATCTATTGACAGGATTGTGTAGTTCTTATCCTTTCTTTTATTAATGTGGTATATTATGTCGATTGATTTGCAAATATTGAACCAGACCTGCAGCCCAAGAACAAATCCCACGTGATCATGATGAGAAATTCTTTTAATGTGCTGTTGAATTCAATTTGCTAGTATCTTGTTGAGAATTTTGCATCCAGTTTCACCAGGGATATTGGCCTCTAGTTCTCCTTTTTAGTGTGATTTTGTCTGGTTTTGGAATCAAGGTAATGCTGGCTTCATAGAATGAGTTTGGAAGCTTTCCTTCCATCTCTATTTTTTGGAACAGTTTGAGAAGAATAGGCATTAATTCTTCTTTAACTGTATGGTAGAATTCCCCTGTGAAGCCATCTGGTCCAGAACTCTTGTTTGTTTGGAGATTTTTGATAACTGATTCAGTTTCTTTGCTGGTTAGAGTCCTGTTCAAGTTTTCTGTTTCTTCTGTTTCAGTTTTGGTAGTGTGTGAGTCTCAATAATTTGTCCATTTCTTTCAGATTGTCCAGTTTGTTGGCATGTAATTTTTCATAGTATTCTCTTATAATCGTATTTCTTTGGTGTTGGTTGTGATCTCTCCTCTTTCATTCATGATTTTATCTATTTGGGTCCTCTCCCTTTTCTTTTTGATAAGTCTGGCTAGGGGAAGAACCTCATTTTAACCTCTCTATAGCTTCAGCTCATTCTTTCATTAAGTTTGTTGATTTAATATAGAGAAGCCTCCCCCACCAAATCAAGAATTTATGTTAGTGTATTTCTGTAAGGCTTTAATTTAATGTCTTCCATTCTTCTCCATTAGAAGAAAATGACAGTAAATATAGCACAAGCTCATAATTTTACTAAGAGTTTTTAAATATAGGATGAACATTAAACTGAAATTGAAGTGTAAGAAATATCTGAAATTGTACTGCATTTATTCATTCATTTAATTATTCATTACATGAACATTTAGTAAGCATCCATCATGTGGCAGACACTATATTAGGAAATAGAAATAGCAAGATAGCAAGTCATGGCTCCAATTTTCTCGAGGAGCTCCACAGTTTAAAAAAGGAGAGACACATATGTAAAAATAAAATTTCAACTCAGTGTAATGGGTATTACTATGGAAGTTTGATGAAAGCTCAGTGGTAGCACAAAAAAAACTAAAGGACCAACTCTAGCTAAGGAGAACATTTTCCTAAGGAGGAAAGTAGCCTCCACAGAGGAAGATACTTATACTGAGTTTTGAAAGAGAGGTAGACATTTTCCCACTAGACACAGAAAAGAGGGATATTTCAGACAGAAGAGCATGTGCTAATGTACAGAGGCAAGTAACAATAATGCAGCTTCTGGGGACTGGAAACAGTTTCATGGGTCTGGTGCCTAAGACAAGACCTCATAAAGATGAAGCTGGAAGGGCTAGATCCTAAATGGTCTTGAATGCCCTAACAGAGGGTTTGGATTCATTTATTTGGTAGTGGGCAGTAATTGATGAGTGCTAAACAGGGAAGTGACACAATCATATCAGTGTTAGGTAAGATCACAATGGATTCTATGTGGATGGATATGTGGTAAGACCGGAGGTAAGAAGTATAACTGAAATAGGTGGCTGGCCACTGAAGATTTATGATTCAGCGATTCAAGATTCTACAGTATTGAGTGGATTCTGGGAAGCCTTTGCTTCACCAGGGTCGACCTATCCCAGCTCTCTCCAAGTGGAGCCATGTGGCCAGTTTTTGCTAAAAGAATGTGAGTTAAAGTGTGTAGGTCATTTTGAGCCAAGGGGGTTAAGTGAGTCTATCCTATACAGTTTTCACTTCCACAGAAAACCTGAAGGCCACCTGTTGAAAATGGTTTTATCACAAGATGGAAGGAACCTGAATGTCTGAGTCAGAAAAGGGGTGCCCAGGAGAGTCACCCAGCCAATTACACTTATGTTGAACTTCACGAGTAAAAAAAAAAGTTGTGTGTATTAAGCCTCAGAGATATAAATATCATTTAAAAAATACCTTTTGGAGGCAAGGGAATTAAAACCAAAATGAACTACTGGGACCTTATGAAGATAAAAAGCTTCTGCACAGCAAAGGTAACAACCAACAAAACTAAAAGGCAACCAACGGAATGGGAAAAGATATTTGGAAATGACATATTAGACAAAGGGCTAGTATCCAAAATCTATAAAGAGCTCACCAAACTCCACACCCAAAAAACAAATAACCCCGTGAAGAAATGGGCAGAAAACATGAATAGACACTTCTCTAAAGAAGACATCCGGATGGCGAACAGGCACATGAAAAGATGCTCAACGTCGCTCCTCATCAGGGAAATACAAATCAAAACCACACTCAGATATCACCTCACGCCAGTCAGAGTGGCCAAAATGAACAACTCGGGAGACTATAGATGCTGGCGAGGATGTGGAGAAACGGGAACCCTCTTGCACTGTTGGTGGGAATGCAAACTGGTGCAGCTGCTCTGGAAAACAGTGTGGAGGTTCCTCAGAAAATTAAAAATAGACCTACCCTATGACCCAGCAATAGCACTACTAGGAATTTATCCAAGGGATACAGGAGTACTGATGCATAGGGGCACTTGTACCCCAATGTTTATAGCAGCACTCTCAACAATAGCCAAATTATGGAAAGAGCCTAAATGTCCATCAACTGATGAATGGATAAAGAAATTGTGGTTTATATACACAATGGAGTACTACATGGCAATGAGAAAGAACGAACTATGGCCCTTTGTAGCAACGTGGATGGAACTGGAGAGTGTGATGCTAAGTGAAATAAGCCATACAGAGAAAGACAGATACCATATGGTTTCACTCTTATGTGGATCCTGAGAAACTTAACAGAAACCCATGGGGGAGGGGAAGAAAAAAAAAAAAGAGGTTAGAGTGGGAAAGAGCCAAAGCATAAGAGACTCTTAAAAACTGAGAACAAACTGAGGGTTGATGGGGGGTGGGAGGGAGGGGAGGGTTGGGGATGGGTATTGAGGAGGGCACCTTTTGGGATGAGCACTGGGTGTTATATGGAAACCAATTTGACAATAAATTTCATATATTGAAAAAAAATAAATGTATATAGAAAAAAAAATACCTTTTGGGTTACCCTGACTAATACAGGAAGAGTATTAGGAGATGTTTGTGATACTTGAGGTAAAATAGAGACTTTGCATGTTATATGCTGAAGTATAGGAGCCCTTGAAGAAGATTAAGTGGAAGATGGAAGAAAAAGGATAATAATTTATAGATAACGTTAAGAAAACAAGGAGACAGGATCCAGAGCGCAGGAAGCAATAGCTCCTTCAACAGGAGAAGGGAAGGAGCGATATCTATTTAAAACAAGAGGAAAACACTGCTATAGGTAAGCAGTAAGAAACTGCCTACTAGTGACATTTTGTCTGTGTAGTAGGAGGTAAAGACATCTGCTGAGAAAGTGAAAGTATGGCAGTAAGAGTTTTGAGGAGCAAGAGAGCTGTGCAGAGATATTTAACAAGTGAAAGACACCAGCCCACATGGTTGAATGAATTTTCTTCAGCCCAGCTCATCATTCTAGGAGTAGGGGTCAAAAAGGTGGATTTTAGGATTAATCCAAGATTAAAGGATTGCAGAGTAGGTGCAATGCAAAACAAAGGAATGATGGAAATGGCCCAGTAAGTCTGGATGGGTTTCAGTACTGTTACCAAGGACCCAACAATAATTCAGTGGCTCAAACAAGATAGAATCTTCCCATTCTGGGTACACTGGAGTAAACATAGTCCACACAGGATGCAGGGAATAAAAACCTGGATAGATGGGATATAGCAGCTTTTTCAAGGACTCTGAAAATTAAATAGTAGCTGGTGGTTGGGGGAAAGGACTAGAATTTGAAGTACCATCAAACTGGTGGTGAGTTTATTATCCTTTCCTTCCAATATATCAGGGTGAACTGTAAGCAACACAAAACTTGGAGGTGGGCATCTGCACAGACAGAGCTCCAGGAGAAGCTATCTATTTCTGGCCCCCAAAGCATGGAAGTCTCCTAATTCTCAAATGGGGGAAACCCCTGCCCCTTATCTTTTCTTCATTCTTTCATACCCCACCCTCTAAGAAATCCCATAACAGCAGTGGCAGTGACAGCAACTGTAGTGACAACTGGCCTGCAGGATTCTAAAAGGCTGAGGGAGGGGAACCTTCCTCTCTGATTAGAGGAGCTGTGATTCTCAGAGGGTTAGACAAACCCCCATTACTTTTTATCTTCTCTGTGTTATCATACTGGTTAGCCCTGAACATCATTGTAATTACAAAAAGTGTGCAACATAGTGGATAAATATAACCCAAATTCTTGCTAGATAACTCCAGGTAACCAGAAAGTACTGAAGAAATTACCATAGGGAGGATATTGGAAAAGCCCTATAAAGTTGCTTATGAACTCATTTCCAAGTATACACACATGGATCTAACCCTAAACAGCATGCCAGAGACTGTAAGAACTAATCTACAGAATTAACCACTGCCAGGGTCCCAAACTATCTACTGGGTGGTGCACATGCAAGACAGATCTGAATAGCACTGAGAAATCTTTGCAATTCCACAGAAAGCTGGTTGGAACGTGTACCTGAACCCAACTGGATTGGTTGTCTGTTAAAACAAAACAAATACCCAGAATCCCATAATATAATATTCAAAATGTCCAAAATACAATCCAAAAATAATCAACACATAAAGAACTAGGAAAATCTCAACCCTGTGTGGTAAAAGATAATCAATATATGCCAATGCCAAGATGACACACATTATCTGATAATGAAAGCAACTATTATGAAAATAACTCCAAAAAGTAAAGGCAAACACTCTTAAATATAAAAAGCTAAAAAGTCTCAGCAAATAAATTAAAGATATAAAGAAGAAACAAAGGGCAATTTTAGAATTAAAAAACACAAAACTATAAAACAAAAACTAAATGGGCCCAACATCAGTAGGGAGATGGCAGAGGAAAGTATTAGTGAACTTGAAGACAGATCAGTAGAATTTACCCAAAGTGAATGAGAGAGGAGACAGATTTTTTTTTAAGAATAGAGTTTCACACACCTGTGAAATAATAACAAATGATCTAGCATTGATGTCATCAGAGTCCCACAGGGAAGGATAGAAGTGGAGTGTAGAAAAAGTATTTGAAGAAATGATGGCTAAAAATTCCCAAATTTTGTCAAAGGCATAAATCTACAGACTCAAGGAGTTCAGAAAACCTCAACAGGATAAACCCAAAGAATTCTGTGCCCAGACATATTGTTAGCAAACTTATAAACTAACCACAAAGAAAAACACTTGAGGGTGCCCAGAGGAAAAGGACTTATTATTTAAAGGCAAACAATAATTTGAATAACTATAGAATTCTTACTAGAGACTATGGAGGACAGAAGGAAGTGGAACAACATTCATAAAATGCTAGGAAAAAAACACTGAAACCAGAATTCTATATCCAATAAAACAACCTTTAGGAAGGAAGATGAAATAAAGACATTCTCTCTCTTTTTTTATTTATTTTTACTTTTTTTATATTAAACATAATTTATTATTGAATTGGTTTCCATACAACATCCAGTGCTCATCCTAACAGGTGCCCTTCTCAGTGCCCATCACCCACTTTTACCTCTCTCCCCCCCCCCCCCCCCCATCAACCCTCAGTTTGTTTCTCAGTATTTGTCTCTTATGGTTTGCCTCCCTCCCTCTCTGTAACTTTTTTTTCCCCTTCCCCTCCCCCATGGTCTTCTGTTAAGTTTCTCAGGATCCACATGGGAGTGAAAACACATGGTATCTGTGTTTCTCTGCCTGACTTATTTCACTTAGTGTAATACCCTCCAGTTCTATCCACATTGCTGCAAATGGCCAGATTTCATTCTTTCTCATTGCCAAGTAGTATTCCATTGTATATATAAACCACATCTTCTTTATCCATTCGTCAGTTGATGGACGTTTAGGCTCTTTCCATAATTTGGCTGTTGTTGAAAGTGCTGCTATAAACATTGGGGTACAAGTGCCCCTATGCATCAGTACTCCTGTATCCCTTGGGTAAATTCCTAGCAGTGCGATTACAGGGTCATAGGGTAGATCTATTTTTAATTTTTTGAGGAACGTCCACACTGTTTTCCAGAGCAGCTGCACCAGTTTGCATTCCCACCAACAGTGCAAGAGGGTTCCCTTTTCTCCACATTCTCTTTAGCATCTATAGTCTCCTGATGTGTTCATTTTAGCCACTCTGACTGGCATAAGGTGGTATCTCAGTGTGGTTTTGATTTGTATTTCCCTGATGATGAGTGATGTTGAGCATCTTTTCATGTGTCTGTTGGCCATCTGGATGAAAGATATTCTCAATGAAGGAAAACTAAGAGCAAGCAGACCTACCCAAAAATAATTGCTAAAGAAAATCCTTCAGACTGAAGGAAAATGTTACTAGAAGGAAACTTGGGACATCAGAAATGAAGAGAAAGCAAGGAAATAGCAAATATATAAGTAAATATGAGTATTCTCGTCTTGAGTTCTTTAAAATACTTTTCTAAAGCAAAAATTAGAAAATATCTAAAACTGAACAAAAATGAAAATGCAACATATCATAATATGTGGATGCAATTAAAGCATTGCTTAGAGAAATATTTATAGCATTAAATGTTTTATTGGCAAAGATGAAAGTTCTCAAATCAATATTCTAAACTCCACCTTGAGAAACTGAAAAATGATGAGTAAAATAAAACTCAAATAAGCAGGATGGAAAAAATAAATATAAGAGCAAAAAAATCAATGAAATTGAAAACAAGACCAACAAAAAAAAAATCGGTGAGATCAAAAGCTCAATAAAATTGATCAATCTTTAGCCAGAGAGGAGAGAAATTGCCACTATCAGGAATGAAAGAGAGGATATGACTATAGACCCTGCAGACATTAAAAGAATAAGTTTGGGTGCCTCAGTTGGTTGAGTGTCTAACTTTGGCTCAGATCATGACCCCATGGTTCATGAGTTTTAGCCCCTCATCTGACTCACTGCTATCAGCACAGAGCCCGCTTCAGATCCTCTGTCCCCCTCTTTCTCTGCCTCTCCCCCACTTGCATACTCTCTCAAAAATAAACATTTTAAATAAATAAATAAATAAATAAATAAATAAATAAATAAGGGAATACAGTGAAGAACAACTCAACACACAAATTTTCAACAACTTAGGTGAGATGGACTAACTTCTTTAACCTACATAGTACTATAGCTATTAAAGAGATAAATTCATAGTTTAAAATCTTCCAAAGAAGAAAGCTCCAAGCCCAGGCAGTTTCACTGGTGAATGTGCAAAATGTTTAAAGAAGAATTAATATTATTTCTACACAATTTCTTCCAGAAAACAGAAGAGGGGTAACACCTCCCAGCTTACTTTATGAGGCTAGCATTATCTTGATATAAAAACCAAACAAAGTTAGTACTGGAAAAGAAAACTAGAGGTGAATATACTCCATTATCAGAGACATAAAAATCCCAACAAGATATTAGCAAATTGAATCCAGTAATATATAAAAAGAATAATATACCAGAATCAAGGGAATTTATCCTGTTAATGTGATGTTGTTCAATATCTCAAAGTCATTCAATGTCATCTATCATATTAATATCAAAAAAGATGAAAAGGCAAACCACAGACAGAAGATCTTTGCAAAATAAAACATGTATCTGACAAAGGACTTATATTCAGAATATGTTTTAAAAACTCTCAAGACTTGACAGAGACAAATTGAACAAAAGATTTGAGCAAATATTTTACCAGAAAAAGTATGTTGATGGCCCACAAGCTCCTGAAGAGATGTACCAAATCATTGGCCATTAGGAAAATGCAAATTAACAGTTCACTTAGTATGGTGGCTGAAATTTAAATACTGACAATATTAAGCCTTGGTGAATGTAGAGCAACTGGAGTCCTCATATATCACAAGCAAGAATGTAAAATGTAGAACCACTTTGAAAGTCAGTTTAGCAATTTTTTAAAAAGTTAAGCATATACTTACCATATGGTTCAGCAATTTCCCAGATATCTACCCAAGAAAAATGCAAACACATCCTCACAAAACTGGTATATGAATATTTACAGCATAAGCATTTATAATAGTCATAAATGTAACCATATAAATGTCCAACATCTAGTGAATGGATAATCAAAATACAGCATATCCACACAATGGGCTATTACTCAGTAATTAAGAGGAATGAGCTACTGGTACACATAACAACATGGATGAATCTCAAAAACACCGTGCTAAATAGAAGAAATTAGTCACAACAAGCAACATACTATATGATTCCATGTATATGAAATTGTAGAAAAGGTAAAACTACAACGACCTGAAGCAGACCAGTGGTTCCCTGGGGCAAGCATAGACTGCAAAAGGGCAGAAGGAAACTTTTTGTGGGTAATAGAAGTATTCTAAACTGGATTTGGGGCGGGGGGGGTATATGGATGCACATATATATGCAATTTACCAAAGTTCATCAAGCTATACACCTAAAATGAATGAATATTATATGTAAATCATGCCACAATGCAGATAGACAAATAAAAGTGAAGATTAAGTAAGGAAGTTTTCACACAAATAAAACTTCAGTGCCAGCAGCTGTGAACCAAAAGAAACACTAGAAAGTTCTTCAGGCTGAAAGAAAATGATCTCAGAAGGTAGCATAAAAGGGCACTGGAAAGGGTAAATACATGGTTAAATATAAAAGAATATTGACTGTTTACATCAGAACAATAATAGATGCATATGTAGAAGTAAGATACATGACAAGAATAGCACAAATTGTGGTGGGCACTAAATACAGTTAAACCGTTGCAAAGGTCCTTGCCTCATTTAGGGAGTGGTAAAATCAAGAGTACTCATTTAAGGTAGACTATAACACATCAAGGATGCTTATTGTAGTGTCTGTAACAACTAAGAGAACTATATAAGATGTATAACTATAAAGTGAACAGAGAAAAATGGAATAATAAAAAATGTTTTCATAATGCAAGAGAAGACAGGAAATGAGAAAAAAGGAACAAAGCACAAGAGAACAAGTAGCAAGGTGTTAGACTCAAACTCTACCATTAATTATTAATAATTTTAAATGTCAGTAGTCTATAATCCAATTAAAAGACAGTTTGTCAGACTGCATTTAAAAAACACAAAACCCAGCTATATGCTATTTATTCACCAGAGCCACACATTAAGTAAAAAGAGGATGTTTGAAAATAAAAGGATGAGAAAAGATCTACTACATAAACACTCATTAAAGTAAATCTGACAAAATTAAATATCAGCAAAGTGCACTTGGAGGTAAGAAGTATTACTAGAGACTAAAAGGGATATTTCGTAATTATGGGAAGACATTTTAAAATACTACCCATTTCTATCTTCCTTTCTTGTGTTAAGTGCCATAATTATCTAATAATAGAGTAACTACCTTCTGGTAAGATGATGATTCCAAAATATCTTGTCATTTCAAGCACAAAAATATCATGAAGCCGGTTTTTAAAAAAGTATTGCCCATCCATGCATCACATTAGACTTTTAAGAATGGCACCTTTGAAAATGTTGGGACTGTTACATTTGCTGATCACCAAGGGTTTTATTTGTACCTATAGCATTAACATGTGGAGAAATACTCACTGTATCTGTTCTATTTAATAGTCTATTTCCTCTTTATTCTTCTGAAGTCATGGCTAATAAATTCACTCAAAAAAACAGGAGTTAGTTAGCACTGTCCAAACAGACTAGTTTCATCAGCTTAATGAAAATAGTTTGGAAAAAGATGAGACCTTCAACAGCTGTTATGTGTCTTGATCAGAGTTCAGTCATTACCTGTCTTTAAAAAAAACTTTAACTTCATGTTCAGCTATTTTCTTTTTCCGGGTCCACACCTAGCTTCTAATGTATCCTTAAATAGAAAGCAATGAATGTAAAGCTATAGAACTTTGTATTAATGTCAGGTTCTGTTACTATTTTTCACCAGACTCTGAATGTCATCATTCAGAAACCACATATGGCTCAGTGAGGTGCTTTTGTTCATAAAAACCCTTTGGTTTTTCTCAGTGAGCAGTAGCCAGAGGTAGAGACACTCTCTAAACATTGAACCAGGAGCTATTCAGGTAGGACACTGTGTAGGATAAGCAGAACATGTCCATCATTCAACAACTTCATTTGAATGAGGACCAGCAACAAAACAACAACAAAATGGAGGGGCAGTCATGTCTAAGCTTTGATGTGTTATAAGCTGGTCAAAGCAAAATTAACTGTATGGCACACTGAGATTGGAAGATTTGGGGAGATGTGGCCAGGGTGCAGGGCTCTCAGAGGAGGAGGAGCTAAGATTTCTGAATGATGGAGCAAGAAAGAGCTAGGGAGGGGAGCATAAAAACCTTGGCCTCACTTGCCTCCCTGTTTTTGCCTCTGGCCAATACTCCCTGTGGGTCAAACACAACTGGAAAGCAGAAGGCAAGTTGGGGCAGCCTCTCCAAGTGCAAAGGAAGATGGAGAAAGGTATAGATGGCATCTGGATGGGCATAGGAAGCTATCTAGCACAGGAGGCTGCTGCAACTGTCTAGATAACGACCACCTACTGAACTTGAATCTCCATTCTGCCATAAACTGTGTGCTCTGTGACATTGTGAAAACCATTTAACTGGTCTGAGCCACAGTGTCCTATTCTGTTAAAATGTGGGGGAATATAGCTACCTCTCAGAGTTATTGTGAGGATAAGGTTAATACTTGTAACATTTAGTGCAGTGCCTGGCACAGAGTAAGAGCTAGACAAATGATGTTACCTTCCCTTCTCCATTAAATATATTCTCTGCTTGTCTAGAGATCTTTCTTTTTAATGTTAGCATGCTTTAGAAAAATCCTCTTATTCCTAAAGACCCAAGGGAAGTGTCAGGATCATTCCTATGTCAGATACATTACAGTAATAATTGCCTTGGTCAGGGTACTATTTAAGCAGAAAAACATCTCTTATTCTTGAGAAATGTTGCATACACTACAAGGGACTAATTTGGCCCTTAGCAAATAATTCAATATAAGCTCCCACTTATTTACCAGAAGCAGCAGTTTATTTCCTAGGACTGCTAGACATTGGCATCAGCTGTACCCTATTTGTTTGTGTCAGGTAATGAGATGCTCTGCATGCAGAACACTTTCATTTGGGGAGGCTCAGAAGATTTGCCATAAGCCAATTGTTCATTCCAAGGATTAGAAGAGCATTTTTTATTGTAAATTGCACACCAATTTGCAATGTCATTTCCAAGTTCTGATGGAAAGTCTATAATGTATTCCTATAATCATCTAATGTTTTTATCTATGATCCCTCAAGCTGGAATATTTTCTGCCATTCCATTCACCCAGATTAATTCCAAAACAATGATGTTTGCCCTGCTGGCAAGGCCTCCAGAGGAGTATAGACCATGCCCAGGCTGCAGGCTTCCCCTGTGGGGTGCTCTGATGACAAGGGAAAAAATGAAGGTATTGAATGCAGTATGGAGAAAGGCTCACAAAATGATACTAATGCTTCTGTGTATATCCACTTTCCACTTTACCCAGCAACCTCACAGCCACTATGTTGATTGATGATTGCCTCCTTGTTTTTTACAAATGAGAAAACTGACACTCCAAGATCTAAGCAGCTTGCTTCCACAAGTTGGGTTGACACAAGGATTAGAATACAGAACTTCCTATTCTAAAGTACTTGTCCGGGGATGAAAACGTAAGCTGACATCCTAGAGTAACCTGCTGACTGCGTGCTGTCTGTAAAGCAATAAGACAAGATCACCAGAGCTTCACCAGTAAAAAAGAAAGCAGACTTTAGAGTTTATTTATTGGCCTGACAAAAAGACACTCATCAGTTAAAAAAAAAAAATCATTGACTAGTTTGCTGAGGGGGAAAAGTCAGAATTTTCTAAGTGCTTTAGAAAAGTGGAAGAGATTCAAGATGTTTATGCTAATTAAGGATTGGAAACTAATACTCTGATAGAATGGAGCCAGTCCAAAGGTCTTATGTGATTGGTTACAACAAGTGCCATTGCTCAGTTAGTTAAGCGTCCAACTTCAGCTCAGGTCATGATCTCACCATTTGTGAGTTCAAGCCCTGCATTGGGCTCTGTGCTGACAGCTCAGAGCCTGGAGCCTGCTTCGGGTTCTGTGTCTCCCTCTCTCTCTCTCCTCCCCTGTTCATGCTCTGTCTCTCTCTTTCTCTCAAAAATAAATAAACATTAAAAAAAATTAAAACAAGTGCCATTGTTCATTGGTCTGGAGAGCCTTCAGCTGGATCCAGTAAGGGTCTGGAAGGTGGGGGGGGGGGGGTGGTCACTAGAAGTTAATATTCCTTTTTCACCTTAAGCTGGTCACAGTAGTTAAGCACAGCATTCAGTTTTGACATCTCAAACTCCCAAACTCCTCAAACATTCATCAGAATCACACCAATGGCTTGCTGAAACATTGCTGGGCCCAACCCAAGTTTCTGATTCAGTAGGTTTGGCTTAAAGTCTTAGAACCTGTATTTCTAACAAGTTCCCAAATGAAACTTTGCAGCTGGTCCAGGGTCCATGCTTTGAGAATGACTGTCCTACTAGATACATAATGCCGAAAGGGGGTAGTTTTAATTTTAAACCTCATTGACATCAGCCTCCTCTTTAGGATCTAACTACCAGATGACTCTCTCACAGAGGTCTCTCCTGACAATGACTTTCATATTCTACTTATGGAAGACCTGCCTTTTCTTCCGACAGTAGTTCTCAAAGGAGGGAACTATTTTTATGGGGGAGGAGGGAATGAAGAAATTGTTCATGGAATCCAAAGTCAACACAACTTTTACCACAACTTCACACCCTGTATCTTTTCATTTCCCTTCCTTGGGAAGAATCAGTACTGAATTGTTTGACTCGTCTTTAAAAAAAAAAAGATAGCATTACATGCACTGAATGTGTCTCATGACATTTAGAGTTTGCTTTTTGTTACCCCACCTTCCCTGATCAATAATCACATTTTTCTATGCTCATAACTTTATCCTGTCTCATTTTTGGTCAGTGTATAATCTGATTTATTTCTGCTATGACTCAGCCAGATAGTTTTCCAAGCTTACAGTTCTCCTTGTAAAAATCCAATGTTCTCCAGTTATACCTTCTTTGTTCCTTTGTTGGGCATATATCTCTCAGTGCCCCATGGAAGTTATTTGTGTACTGGTTTGTGTCTTCCAGTGGATTGGTGTCTGTGGAGAGAAGGGACTAATTATAAAGCTTTGTTTTTCTCATACCACCAATCCAGGCCCTGCTCATAATACATGCTCAACAAACATTAGTTTGGATTCGTTGGCAGTTTTAAATCAGATATGCCTTTACTGATTCTTTTTTATTCACATAAGTAAAATTTATATTTTTGGCATATTTCTGATTCATAGAGACAGATAACCACCACCACCATTAATATACAGAAGAGTTCGATAAACTTTTCACATATGCTTCCCCTTTGTATTCAGAACTCCCCTTTTGTGCCTGGGCTGCTCAGTCAGTTCAGCGTCCAACACTTGATTTCAGCTCAGGTCATGAGCCCAGGGTTGTGAGATCGAGCCCCATGTTGGGGTCCATGCTGAGTATGGAGCCTGCTTGGGATTCTCTCTCTCTCTCTCTCTCTCTCTCTCTCTCTCTCTCTCTCTCTGCACATCTCCCCCATTCATGCTCTTGCTTTGTCTCTAAAACAACAAAACAAACTCCCCTTTCCTTTAGTCCTTGGCAACTACTGGTCAGCTCTTTGTCCCTATAGTTTTGCTCTTTTCTGAATGCCATATAAAGGTGATCATGCAGTATGTAGCCTTTGGATTTGGTTTGGTTTCACTTAGAAAAATGCATATGAAAGTCATCCATTTTGATGCATGTATCAGTAGTTCATTCTTTATTGCTGAGTTGTATTCCATTGTATAACTGCACAACGTTTGTTTATCCATTCACCAGCTGAAAGATACATGGGTTGTTTCCAATCTTTGGCAATTATGAATAAAGCCGTTGTGAATATTTGCATACAGGTTTTTATGTTAACATAAATTTTCATTTCATTTTGATGAATACCTAAGAGGGGATTTCTTCATGTTATGATAAATGTATATATAATTTATATAATATATAATAAAGGAACTGTACCACTTCATAGTATTCTTATCAGCAATATTTAAAAGTTTCAGTTACTCTGTATCCTCATTAGCTCTTGGAATTGTTTGTTTTTAGACATTCTAATAGGAATTTAGTGTTATTTTGTTGCAGTATTAATTGGCATTTCCATAATAATTAATGATATTGAGCATCTTTCCATGTGTTTATTGCCACCCATGTATTTTCTTCTATTACAAAGTATGTGTTCAAATCCTTCACCTATTTTTTTAATTGAGTTGTTTGTTTTCTTTCTGTTGAGTTTTGAGAGTTTTATATATTTTGGATAAAAGCCATTTGTCAGATATGTGATGTGCACGTATTTCCCCGCAGTCTGTAACTTATCTTTCATTCTTTTAACAACGTCTGTGCAAAGCAAAGTTTTAAATTTTAATCAAGTCCCATTTTTCAATTTTTTTCTTTAGGGATGATGCTTGTGTCGTTCTAAGAACTCTGCCTAACTCAAGCTCACAAAGATTTCCTCCTATTGTTTCTTCTAAAACCTTTATAGTTTTACATTTTATATTTAGTTCTGTGACCCATTTTGAGTTAATTTTTATATAAGGTTTGGAGTATAATTTGAAGTTCACTTTTTATGCTTGCTGGCATCCAAGTGTTCCTGTACCTTTTGTTGAAAAGACTGTCCCTTCTCCATTGAATTTCATTTGCACTTGTGTCAAAACTCAGTTGGCCAAATTTTGTGGGTCTATTTCTGGATTCTTTATTCTGTTCTACCAATCTATGTATCTGTCTTTTCATCAATACCACACAGTTGTGATTTCTGTACTTTTTTTTTTTTTTACAACTTTATTGGAGATATAATTTATATACCATACAATTTACCCATTTAAAGTTTGGGGTGGGTTTTTTTTTGTATTTCTTATTATCTTTTTTTTTAATTGTTGAATTTAAAATTTTAAAATTTAAATCCAAGTTAGTTAACATATAGTGTAGTATTGGTTTCAAGAGTAGAATTTAATGATTCATCACTTACATATAACACCTGGTGCTCACCCTAACATGTGCCCTCATTAATGCCCATCACCCATTCATGCCATCCCCCACTCAATACCCCTCTAGCAACCCTCAGTTTGTTCTCTGTATTTAGAAGTCTTTTATGGTTTGCCTCCCTCTCTGTTTTTACCATATTTTTACTCCCCTTCCTTTATGTTCATCTGTTTTGTTTCTTAAATTCCACATATGAGTGAAATCATATATTTATCTTTCTCTGAGTTATTTTGCTTAGCATAATATATTCTAGTTCCATCCACATTGTTGCAAATGGCAAGATTTGGTTCTTTTTGATCTCCAAGTAATATTCCACTGTGTGTGTGTGCGCGCGCACTGCATCTTCTTTATCCGTTCATTAGTCGATGGACATTGGAGCTCTTCCCATAATTTGGCTATTGTTGATAGTGCTGCTATAAACATTGGGGTGCATGTGCCCCTTCGAATCAGCATTTTTGTATCCTTCGGAAAAATACCTAATAGTGCAATTGCTGGGTCGTAGGGTAGCTCTATTTTTAATTTTTTGAGGAAATTCCATAATGTTTTCCAGGATTACTGTACCTTTTTAGTAAGCTTTGAAGCCTCCAACCTTGTTCTTCTCCTGAATCATTTTGACTTTTCTAATTCCTTTGCCTTTCCAGATAAGTTTTAGAATCAGATTGTGAATGTCCACAAAAAGTTCTACCCTGGGTTGATTCTTAAACTGTTTACTTTGGCTAACCTGTGGTTCTCAAACTTCAGTGTGCTTAAGAATTATAAAAATGCATGTGCTTGGGCTTGATTCTGAATATTCTCATTCAGTTGTTCTGCCAGGGGCCTAGCCATTTGCATTTTTGACACTATCCATAAGATGATCTGGTGTGCATGGTCATGGACCATGATTTGGGAAACATGGTCCTGGCTTCCCAGAACGTAGGAAATGTTCCACAGGCTTTGAAGAATCATATAAATATTATATCCATGAACTTGGTGAAAAGACATTGCATTGACTTCACAATTAAGTCTAACAACTGATAACATACATTATACAATATTATGGCCAATCAGTATTGTCTAGCCTGTGCTGAAACACAAACCAGAACCTCAAAGATGTCTAACTGTCCTGCTTAAGGTGATGAAAACAATGATGTGTATTTCCATGTCCTATGAGTAGCTCTTCTGGATATTTATCCCATGGACCAATTCCATGAACATTTTCTTATACTCGGGACACAATTCTTAAACCATTTTCAAACAAGGAGAAACTAGATTGGAGAGATGTACAAGGTAAGTAAGAGAGTTACAAGGAAAAATATTAACCAAATGAATCGAGTCTCTAGAGAAAAATTAGATTAATGATCATAAATATTAACTTTGTTTTACGTTGAAATATGGATTGACCAGCTTGCTCCAGGAATTGGACATTCTTGTTAATTCAATTTTCTGGGTAATATGAGATGGAAGGTTAACTGGAAAAACCTTCCAGTAGAAAAATCTTTCTAAAATGAATTAGTGCACTTTCCATGTTAATTTATTACTAAGCATTCATTGCTTTGCTTGTTTCCTAAGGGTAGGAAGTAACAGTACATAAAAAAAAACAAAGTGAATTTGAGACGCTTCTCACAGGCCCCTAGACTAAGAGGCTCACTAAACGAAGAGTCCTGACAAACAAGTGGAAAGAAATTAATAAATTATTCTAGAATGCCACTGAGGAAATAAGCTCCTTTCCAGGTGTTAATTGCTTTGCCAGGAGGCCATGGCTACATATAATGGGGAGTGGAGAGTAACAATTTAAAGGGAGACCAAAGTTCAGACTGAAAAGAGCCATCTCAGAAGGACTAGAATTAGCAGCCTTCATGAGGAGGACTGACATATGGCATGTTGGTTCCCATTGGGAGAAACAAAAGGGTGATCCCTCCCAGCAAAGGACCTTCCTTTGGCTTAAATTTTATCAAGTGACCATCTATTCTTGATTCTTCCTGTAAGATTTCTTGAGGCACCATAGAGAGACTTGAGGAATCTTTAAATGGGCAGTGTAGTCTAGGAGTTCCTAGGGGGACTTGGAGTCAGGCTGCTTTGATCTACACCTTGACCTCACTGCCTGCTCTCCATATGACCTTGGAAAAGTCACTCCACTTCTCTAGTCCTCAGTTTCACCATCTGCAAGATGGAAACAACAGTAAATGGATTAAACTCATTAATCAAAAGGCACAAAGTATCTGGCTGTATAAAAACCAATACCCACTATATGCTGCCAGGAGGAGAGTCATTTCATCTCTAGAGACACACATAAAGTGAAAAGATGTCAGATGACATTCCAAGCAAACAGAAACAAAAAGAAGGTTACATGTAGCCATACTTAGACCAGACAAAATAGTCTTCCAGCCAAAAAGGGCAACAAGAAACAAAGAAGGTCCTTATATAATGATAGAGGTCCATACATCAGGAAGACATAACAGTAGTAAATACATACACTCCCAACACCTGAGCCCTGAAATATGTTAAGCAATTAGTAACAGATATTAAGGGAGCAGTAGGCAATAGTACAATAATTGTAGAGGACTTCAGTACTTCACTATCAGCAATAGATAGGTTGTCTAGACAGAAAATCAACAAGAATTGATATGGAATTGAAACATACTTTAGAATAAATGGACTTAATAGACATATACAGGACCTTACACCCAACAGCAGCAGAATACACATTCTTTTCAAGTGCACATGGAGTATTCTCCCAGGTAGGTCATATGATAGGCGATGAAACAAATCTTAGCAAATTTAAGATTGAAATCATACCAACTATCTTTTCTGACCACAATGGTATGAAACTAGAAATCAACAACAAGAGAAGATCTACAAATATATTGAAACTAAACAACACTCTTCTAAACAACCACCGGGTCAAAGGAAGAATCAAAAGGGAAATAAAAAATGATCTCAAAACACACAAAAATGAAAACATGACAAATCAAATATTGGGGGATGCCGCAAAAGCAGTTCTGAGAGGAAAGTTTAGAGGGATAAACAGATACATTAAGACATTAGAGGGACACCTGGATGGCTCAGTCAGTTAAGCGTCCAACTCTCGGTTTCGGCTTAGGTCATGATCTCAAGGTTCATGAGTTTGAGCCCTGCATTTGGCTCTGCACTGATAGCATGGAGCCTGCTTGGAATTCTCTCTCTCTCTCCCCCTTTCAGCTCTCTCTTTCTCTCTCTCTCTCTCTCAACTTAAAAAGAAAAGAAATTAGGAAGATCTCAGATAAACATTTAACTTTGCACCTCGAGGAACTAGAAAAAATAATAATAACGAATTAAGCCCAAAGCTAGCAGAAGGAAGGAAATAATAAGGCTTAGGAGAAGTGATTTAATAGAGACCAGAAAAACAATAGAAAGTTTCAACAAAACTAAGAGCCAGATCTTTGAAAAGATAAATAAAATTGACAAACCTTTAGCTAGACTTAACTAAGAAAAAAAGAGAGAAGACTCAAAATTAGAGATAAAAGAGGTGGGGTGCCTAGGTGACTCCACCAGTTAAACAGTTAAGCATCCAACTTCAGATCATGATCTTGTGGTTTGTGGGCATTGGGATCTGCGCTGACAGATCAGAGTCTGGAGCCTGCTTCAGATTCTGCCTCCCCCTCTCTCTCTACCCCTCCCCCACTCACACTCTGTCTCTCTCTAAAAAATAAACAGTAAAAAAAAAAAAAAAATGAAAGAGGAGACCTTACAACTGATACCATAGAAATATGTAGAATTGGGGTACCTGGGTGACTTAGTTGGTTAAGCACCCAACTTTGGCTGGTCATGATCTCGTAGTTTGGGGGTTTGAGCCCCACATTGGGCTCTGTGCTGACAGCTCAGAGTCTAGAGTCTGCTTCAGATTCTGTGTCTCCCTCTCTCTCTGCCCCTCCCCTGCTTGCTCTCTCGAAAAAAACAATTAAAAAAATTTTTAAGAAATATGTAGAATCATAAGAGACTACTATAAGCCAACAAATTACATAACTTAGACAAAATGGATATGGTTCTAGAAACACACAATCTACCAAGACTGAATCAGGAATAGAAAATCTGAACAGATTGACAAGTAAAGAGATTGAATCTGTAATAAAAAAAAAAAAAAAAAAAAAAAAAAAAAAAAAAAAAAAAAAAACCTCCAACACAGAAAACTTGAGGACCAGATGGCTTCACTGGAGAATTCTATCAACATTTAAAGAATTAACATCAATCTTCCTCAAACTCTTCTAAAATATAGAGGAGAAGGAAACACTTCCAAACTCATTCTATGAGGCCAGCATTACTCTGAAACCAAAACCAGATAAGGATACCACAAGAAAAAAAAGTATATAGACCAATATCCCTGATAAATACAGATGCAGAAATTCTCATCAAAATATTAGTAAACAAAATTCAAGAACACATTAAAAGGATTACACACTATTATGACCAAGCAGAATTTATCCATGGGATGCAAGGATGATTTAACATAGGCAAATCAATACATGTAATACATCACGCCAATAAAATGAAAGACAAAAATCACATGATTATCTCAATAGATGCAGAAAAAGCATTTGACAAAACACAATATCTTTTCATGATAAAAACCTTAACAGGGGCACCTGAGTGGTTCAGCCAGTTGAGAGTCCAATTCTAAGTTTCAGCTCAGGTCACGGTCTCACAGTAGTGGGATCGAGTCCTGTATCAGGCTCTGCAATGGGCATGGAGCCTGCTTAAGATTCCCATTCTCTCTCCTCCCTCCCTCTCTGCTTCTCCCCTGCTTGTGGTGTCTCTCTTTCGAAAGAAAGGAAGGAAGGAAGGAAGGAAGGAAGGAAGGAAGGAAGGAAGGAAGGAAGAAAGACTTGAAAAAAAACCCACCTTAACATACAAGTATAGAAGGAACATACCTCAACATACCAAAGGCCATATAAGACAGACACACGGCTAACATTATACTCAATGGAGAGAAATTGAAAACATTTCCCCTAAGATCAGGAGCAAGGCACGGGTGTACACTCTCACCACTCCTATTCATTATAGTAGTGGAAGTCCTAGTAAGAGCAATTAGGCAAGACAAAGAAATAAAAAGCATCCAAGACAGAAAGGAAGAAGTAAAATTGTCATTATTTGCTGATGATATGATCTTGTATGTACAGAATTCCAAAGAATCAGCCAAGAAACTGTTAGAATTAATCAATGACTTCAGTAAAAATGCAGGATACAAAATCAACATGCAGAAATCAATTGCATTCCTTTACACTATTTATGAAACATCAGAAAAAAAAATCATCCCATTCAAATAGCATAAAAAAACCCAAAATATTTAGGAATAAACTTAAGCAGGGATATGAAAGATCTGTACAATGAAAACCACAAAACTTTGCTGACAGAAATTGAGGAAGGCACAAACAAACGGAAAGACATCCTGTGTTCATGGATCGGTAGAATTAATATTGTTAAAATGACCATAATACCCAAAGCCATCTACAGATTCAACACAATCCCATTCAAAATAACAAAGGCATTCTTAACAGTAAATAAGTTATAGAGATCTAATGTACAGTATTGTGAATATAGGCAATAACATTGTACTATAACTAGATAATGTGATAAATATCGCTACACTGGCAATCATATTACAATATACAAATATACCAAAGTAAGCGCTGGACACCTTAAACTTATACAATGTTGAATGTCAAATTTATCACTTTTTTTAAAGAAAAAAAGCAACAGCAGGACATCCCACTCCACTAAAAACTGAGGAACACCTGTTCTCTTCACGTCCTAGAAAGATAGCTTCCTCATAAGACTCAATGCTTTATTTTATAGACAAGAGCTTCCTCCCTCCACCTCAAACTAGACTTTTAGGGGCGCCTGGGTGGCGCAGTCGGTTAAGCGTCCGACTTCAGCCAGGTCACGATCTCGCGGTCCATGAGTTCGAGCCCCGCGTCGGGCTCTGGGCTGATGGCTCAGAGCCTGGAGCCTGTTTCCGATTCTGTGTCTCCCTCTCTCTCTGCCCCTCCCCCGTTCATGCTCTGTCTCTCTCTGTCGCAAAAATAAATAAACGTTGAAAAAAAAAAATTTTTTTTTTAAACTAGACTTTTAGGCCCCCTGATGATACATTACCTTGTAAAACCATGGTCAAGCAGGATGTGTGACCGTGCCATCAGAGGGGGGTGCGAGTTGGCTCCCCAATGCCTTGGGGCCTGCCTTAGCATGCTGGAGCAATGGCGGGGCAGGGGGGAGGGATGGCACAGAGGCCTTCGGCTCAGATTCCTGCTTCAAGAAAGAATTCGCCACTGCCTGCAGCTGCCATACCAAGGCGGTGCTCCTGCCAGGCAGCCCCAGTCAAGGGCTGAGCATGGAGGGGCCAGAGCCTGGCCACTCCCACCACATGCAGGACTCCTGTAACAGATCATTTTTGATGCAGAGCTCCCACTGGGCTGGCCAAGACTGTCAGATCCACGCCACAGCCTGATGGTCTTGCTCCCCAATCCTGCTTCCTTCCCTCTTTCCTTTCGCAGATGTCAGATCTGCATCATGGTTGAAAGGCTTGCTCTACCTTGTTCTTCCTCCTTCCCTTTATCTTTCTCAGGCATTGTTCCCCCCCCCCCCCACCTCCCATAAATGTCTTACACTCCTGGCTGTGTCTCAACATCTGCTTCCTGGAGGACCCAGTTGCCATAAGCAATGTAGACAATGGTTCAAGAAAGCAGATGATAAGATGAGGTGCTGTGCCTCTATCCTCACTGTCTCACTGGCAATGAGAACCCCATTCTGGATGGTATTGTGCACCATGTAGGCTGCATTTCTTCCACTAGCCCCCCTCTTCTACATTTGCCCTCAGGAAGAGGGGTCCACTGGAACCATGGAGGGACTGCTCCCTGAATATGTGTAGAGAAGGAGACCCTAATGCCAGAGGGAGGACTATGGCAGCCATGGAGGTACACCACTTGGATCTCTCATCAAGAAACAAGTTACCAGTCAGATGCAAGGAGTGGTTCTCTGACGCTCTCCAGCTGTAGCACCTTTGGGATCTGCCTCAACATTGAAGCCCAGGCCATGCACTTCGCAGGCAGTCCCCAGTCAATGAGCACCCTGAGCAGGTGTGCTAGGGCCCAGCCACTTGTGCCCATTGCAGGACAACCCTAATAAGCAGTCTTTGCTGCAAATCTCCCCCATTGGACTGGCCGAGACTTTGCTAGATCTGCAGCACAATCTGGGGCTCTGCCCAATTCTGCATCTGCGCTACTTTCCTTTCACAGGTGTCAGAGTACTTCACAGTCTGAAATCTTTCCCTGCCCCAGCCTGCTTCCTCCCTCTTTATCTTGACTCCTGACTCTGTCCCATCATGCTCCCCAGAGGACCCAAACTGACACACAGGGCTCATTGGCCCCCAAGAACCCCTCCAATGATGTGAGCCCACTGGACCCTTCCTTGACAGGGTGCCTCATGCTGAATCCTCTCAGTGGAAGACCCTCAGACAGAGGACCCTGCTGGTTAGGGAGGGTGACAGGCAGAGTACCAACTGCACCAGCACTATCTTGGCTCTTCCGGCTGAAAGCTGTGCCTTTGGAGGATTAAGAAAGTGAAAAGCAGGGTGCCTGAGTGGCTCAGTTGGTTAAGCAACTGGCTTCAGCTCAGGTCATGATCTCACAGTCCATAGGTTCAAGCCCCGCATTGGGCTCTGCTGACAGCTCAGAGCCTGGAGCCTGCTTCAGATTCGTTGTCTCCCTCTCACTCTCTGCCCCTTCCCCACTCATGCTCTGTCTCTCGAAAATAAATGAACATTAAAAAAAAGAAAAGAAAACCTGGCTCATGTCAGTGTCGTATCATCCAGGAATACTGGATAACACTTTAAGGCTCCAATATTCATGTTTCAACATACAAGATAATACAATGTAACTGAAACTTTAAAACAAGCAGATAGTCCCAGGTTGGGTTTCTCAGGAAGCAGACTGAGCTGGAGATAAGCTTGCAGGGAGTTTATTAGAGACTGCTCTTGGTGTTAACACCTGCGGATGGGAAGGAAGAAGCAGAACTGAACAGAGGGGGAAGTGGTGCTCTGATGCCGTCTCCATGGAATGCCTCAGCCAAACCTGCTGAGGAGTTCTGAGGATGTGATCACCCTCCAGAGCTGTCCTGAACTGGAGCAAGAGGGGCTGACCTTTCATCCCCACATTAATCAGTCATTGGATGCAGGCCACCCTGCAAGGGACTTGCCTTGGGAGATGAGGCAGCTGTCTTCAACTAAGGCAGTCCTAGAAGAGACCAACGGGCGAAGACCCGCTTCAGTGACACTCCCAGGAGCTGGAGTAATAATTTGTTAGTTTTTTAAATATACGTTTTTATTTTAGAATAGTTTGAGATTTACAGAAAAGTTGCAAAATTAATACAGAGTTCCTGTATATCCCACATCCAGGTGCCCCTGTGGTTAACATCTGTATCTCTATCATACATTTGTCACAACTAATGAAGGGATGTATAATACATTATTACTAAACTCCATACCTTATTTGGATTTCATTAGTTTTATTTTTTCTGTTCAAGGATCCTGTCTAAGATATCACATTAAGTTCCAATCATGTGTCCTTAAGGCCCTTCTGGCTGTGACAATTTCTCAGACTTTTCTTGTTTTTGATGAGCCTGACATTTTTGAGAAATTCTTCTCAGGTATACTGTAGAATGTCTCTCAATTTGAGTTCAGTTGACTGGGGAATAATTCCTGTATTCCTGAAGGGAAATGGGTAATACATCATGTGTGGATACACCACACATATAAATACAATTTCCTAGATGTCCCTGAAACTTGGGGAAATAGAACTGGTTTAAGCAATGAAATGGTATATGTTTCTCAATATAAACAGATCTGATAAAAATGGATATATAGTACCACCATGTGTCAAAACTGCAAAGATATGGAATCCATAAGTACAGCATATGGAGAAGATTAAACACAAGTGAGAGATTTCTGCCATTTGTAGGAGCGTGCTAAGAAAGCCAGGCTAAGAGGAGGAGCTGGGGGATGCTTTCCTAAATCAAATGATAAAAATGTCACACAGGCAAGATGTAATATTGATGTGTTACTTCAAGTACTTAGACATCTGTTCAAAATCTCTGCAACAATCTTAGAATTTAATACATTCTTGACTTGCCTGCCTGATCATTTTATCTTTCAGAAAGTACAAGAAAGAAGGAAGGGAAGTGCTACCCTAGCCTCGATTCTGACCAGAAAAGAAGGCTTTGCTGGTGATGTTTATATGATGAAAATATTTCAACGAACATACGAAATAAAATGTAGTCCTTGCTTTCCTGGAGATGAAAGAAAGGAAGCAAGTCCTCCTAGAATCTGTAGTAGAAAAAAAAAGAAGAACCTTTGGCTATAGTAGACATGTAATTGAGGCTTTAGGAAAACAAACTTCCAAAGGCTCATGGAAATATAAACATAACCCCAAGACCAGAGGCAATCAAAAGGAATATATTGGGTTTTTTAAATTGTGATATTCTGCAAAATTAAACTCTCTAGTATAATAATTACCTGCAGAAACTAATATGACCCACCATAGAGTTCTCTGATGAGTCTATATTTTGAAATGACACGTACAAACGATAAAAGAAGACACCAACCAAAGTGAATAAGAAAATTGTACAAACCCTGTAAGAAAGTGACAGAAGGCTGTGAAGAGTGCCAGATGATAAGAGCCACAGAGAAGTCTTTGAAAATACACACAGTTTGAAGCAAGAAGATGAAGAAAAGTATAAGCTAACTGCTTAGAGAAGATCCTGTTAAATGATAACAGAGAAAAGGCAGAGTTACTCAATTGCTTCTTTCTTCTCCAGCAAGGAACGTGATCTTCAAACTGAGGAGGGTATAACAGATACCACAGAGAATAAATTGGAGTCCTACCTAAATGAGGAGAGTCAGAGAGAACCCAGTATACAGGCTTTGCAGACTCAATCAAAGATTATAGGTCTCAGAAACACTGCCTCGTGTCTCAGTGAAACAGAAAATGGGACAGGTGCCAGAAATCTAAGCCAGGCAAAAAACACAGATTTTTCTAAAAACAGAAAAAAAAATGGATTATGGAATCCTTAGAGTGAGCAAGCTTGTATTACTTTCTGCAATACCCTGGGATGCATATTACATAAACATTGGTGAGCTAACGATTAAAACAGGTTAAATTGACTTCATATTATTTTTTGATAGAGATAAAAGATAAGAGTACCAGGCACAATTTTTTAATCACAATATTTTGCACAGATGCTCATAGTATTTATTTGAGCAAGATGAAAGGGTGTTGCCCAGTTTGTAAACGGCCTGCCAGACAATTTCATTCAAAAATCTGTTAGTGGATCAATATCCAGTCATATAGAAGGCCTCTAAGGCTAATTATATGTCCTTGCTCTGTACATATCCTTGTCTTATTCAACAATTTTTTATGAGGTGTATATATAGACAATATAAGACATAGTTGAGAAAGTATTATGAAAAGGATAAGAATAAACAATTGAGGGGATGCCTGGGTTGCTCAGTCAGTTAAGAGTCCAGCTTCGGGGGATTCTGGGAAGATGGCGGCGTAGGAGGACGCTGGGCTCACCGCGCGTCCTGCTGATCACTTAGATTCCACCTACACCTGCCTAAATAACCCAGAAAACCGCCAGAGGATTAGCAGAACGGAGTCACCGGACCCAAGTGCAGACGAGAGGCCCACGGAAGAGGGTAGGAAGGGCGGCGAGGCGGTGCGCGCTCCACGGACTGGCGGGAGGGAGCCGGGGCGGAGGGGCGGCTCGTCAGCCAAGCAGAGCCCCCGAGTCTGGCTGGCAAAAGCGGAGGGGCCTGACGGACTGTGTTCCGACAGCAAGCGCGACTTAGCGTCTGGGAGGTCATAAGTTAACAGCTCTGCTCAGAAAGCGGGAAGGCCGGAGGACAAAGGGAGGGTGAGCTGCGGAGCCCCCGGACGACAGAGCTCAGTTTGGCGGGGAACAAAGGTGCTCGCCAGCGCCATCTCCCCCGCCCATCCCCCAGCCAAAATCCCAAAGGGAACCGGTTCCGGCCAGGGAAATTGCTCGCTCCGCGCAAACAGCCAACTCTGTGCTTCTGCGGAGCCAAACCTCCGGCAGCGGATCTGACTCCCTCCGGCTGCCACAGGGCCCCTCCTGAAGTGGATCACCTAAGGAGAAGCGAGCTAAGCCCGCCCCCCCTGCCGCCGTGCACCTTGCCTTCCCACCCCAGCTAATACGCCAGATCCCCAGCATCACAAGCCTGGCAGTGTGGAAGTAGCCCAGACGGGCCACGCCACCCCACAGTGAATCCCGCCCGTAGGAGAGGGGAAGAGAAGGCACACACCAGTCTGACTGTGGCCCCAGCGGTGGGCTGGGGGCAGACATCAGGTCGGACTGCGGCCCTGCCCACCAACTCCAGTTATACACCACAGCACAGGGGAAGTGCCCTGCAGGCCCTCACCACACCAGGGACTATCCAAAATGACCAAGCGGAAGAATTCCCCTCAGAAGAATCTCCAGGAAATAACAACAGCTAATGAGCTGATCAAAAAGGATTTAAATAATATAACAGAAAGTGAATTTAGAATAATAGTCATAAAATTAATCGCTGGGCTGGAAAACAGCATACAGGACAGCAGAGAATCTCTTGCTACAGAGATCAAGGGACTAAGGAACAGTCACGAGGAGCTGAAAAACGCTTTAAAGGAAATGCAAAACAAAATGCAAACCACCACAGCTCGGATGGAAGAGGCAGAGGAGAGAATAGGTGAACTAGAAGATAAAGTTATGGAAAAAGAGGAAGCTGAGAAAAAGAGAGATAAAAAAATCCAGGAGTATGAGGGGAAAATTAGAGAACTAAGTGATACACTAAAAAGAAATAATATACGCATAATTGGTATCCCAGAGGAGGAAGAGAGAGGGAAAGGTGCTGAAGGGGTACTTGAAGAAATAATAGCTGAGAACTTCCCTGAACTGGGGAAGGAAAAAGGCATTGAAATCCAAGAGGCACAGAGAACTCCCTTCAGACGTAACTTGAATCGATCTTCTGCACCACATATCATAGTGAAACTGGCAAAATACAAGGATAAAGAGAAAATTCTGAAAGCAGCAAGGGGTAAACGTGCCCTCACATATAAAGGGAGACCTATAAGACTCGTGACTGATCTCTCTTTTGAAACTTGGCAGGCCAGAAAGAATTGGCACGAGATTTTCAGGGTGCTAGACAGCAAAAATATGCAGCCGAGAATCCTTTATCCAGCAAGTCTGTCATTTAGAATAGAAGGAGAGATAAAGGTCTTCCCAAACAAACAAAAACTGAAGGAATTTGTCACCACTAAACCAGCCCTACAAGAGATCCTAAGGGGGACCCTGTGAGACAAAGTACCAGAGACATCACTACAAGCATAAAACATACAGACATCACAATGACTCTAAACCCGTATCTTTCTATAATAACACTGAATGTAAACGGATTAAATGCGCCAACCAAAAGACATAGGGTATCAGAATGGATAAAAAAACAAGACCCATCTATTTGCTGTCTACAAGAGACTCATTTTAGACCTGAGGACACCTTTAGATTCAGAGTGAGGGGATGGAGAACTATTTATCATGCTACTGGAAGCCAAAAGAAAGCTGGAGTAGCCATACTTATATCAGACAAACTAGACTTTCAATTAAAGGCTGTAACAAGAGATGAAGAAGGACATTATATAATAGTTACAGGGTCTACCCATCAGGAAGAGCTAACAATTATAAATGTCTATGCGCCGAATACCGGAGCCCCCAAATATATAAAACAATTACTCATAAACAGAAGCAACCTTATTGATAAGAATGTGGTAATTGCTGGGGACTTTAACACCCCACTTACAGAAATGGATAGATCATCTAGACACACGGTCAATAAAGAAACAAGGGCCCTGAATGAGACACTGGATCAGATGGACTTGACAGATATATTTAGAACTCTGCATCCCAAAGCAACAGAATATACTTTCTTCTCGAGTGCACATGGAACATTCTCCAAGATAGATCATATACTGGGTCACAAAACAGCCCTTCATAAGTTTAGAAGAATTGAAATTATACCATGCATACTTTCAGACCACAATGCTATGAAGCTTGAAATCAACCACAGGAAAAAGTCTGGAAAACCTCCAAAAGCGTGGAGGTTAAAGAACACCCTACTAACGAATGAGTGGGTCAACCAGGCAAGTAGAGAAGAAATCAAAAAATATATGGAAACAAACGAAAATGAAAATACAACAATCCAAACGCTTTGGGACGCAGCGAAGGCAGTCCTGAGAGGAAAATACATTGCAATCCAGGCCTATCTCAAGAAACAAGAAAAATCCCAAACACAAAATCTAACAGCACACCTAAAGGAAATAGAAGCAGAACAGCAAAGACACCCCAAACCCAGCAGAAGAAGAGAAATAATAAAGATCAGAGCAGAAATAAACAATATAGAATCTAAAAAAAACTGTAGAGCAGATCAACGAAACCAAGAGTTGGTTTTTTGAAAAAATAAACAAAATTGACAAACCTCTAGCCAGGCTTCTCAAAAAGAAAAGGGAGATGACCCAAATAGATAAAATCATGAATGAAAATGGAATTATTACAACCAATCCCTTAGAGATACAAACAATTATCAGGGAATACTATGAAAAATTATATGCCAACAAATTGGACAACCTGGAAGAAATGGACAAATTCCTGAACACCCACACTCTTCCAAAACTCAATCAGGAGGAAATAGAAAGCTTGAACAGACCCATAACCAGCGAAGAAATTGAATCGGTTATCAAAAATCTCCCAACAAATAAGAGTCCAGGACCAGATGGCTTCCCAGGGGAGTTCTACCAGACGTTTAAAGCAGAGATAATACCTATCCTTCTCAAGCTATTCCAAGAAATAGAAAGGGAAGGAAAACTTCCAGACTCATTCTATGAAGCCAGTATGACTTTGATTCCTAAACCAGACAGAGACCCAGTAAAAAAAGAGAACTACAGGCCAATATCCCTGATGAATATGGATGCAAAAATTCTCAATAAGATACTAGCAAATCGAATTCAACAGCATATAAAAAGAATTATTCACCATGATCAAGTGGGATTCATTCGTGGGATGCAGGGCTGGTTCAACATTCGCAAATCAATCAACGTGATACATCACATTAACAAAAAAAAAGAGAAAAACCATATGATCCTGTCAATCGATGCAGAAAAGGCCTTTGACAAAATCCAGCACCCTTTCTTAATAAAAACCCTTGAGAAAGTCGGGATAGAAGGAACATACTTAAAGATCATAAAAGCCATTTATGAAAAGCCCACAGCTAACATCATCCTCAATGGGGAAAAACTGAGAGCTTTTTCCCTGAGATCAGGAACACGACAGGGATGCCCACTCTCACCGCTGTTGTTTAACATAGTGCTGGAAGTTCTAGCATCAGCAATCAGACAACAAAAGGAAATCAAAGGCATCAAAATTGGCAAAGATGAAGTCAAGCTTTCGCTTTTTGCAGATGACATGATATTATACATGGAAAATCCGATAGACTCCACCAAAAGTCTGCTAGAACTGATACATGAATTCAGCAAAGTTGCAGGATACAAAATCAATGTACAGAAATCAGTTGCATTCTTATACACTAACAACGAAGCAACAGAAAGACAAATAAAGAAACTGATCCCATTCACAATTGCACCAAGAAGCATAAAATACCTAGCAATAAATCTAACCAAAGATGTAAAGGATCTGTATGCTGAAAACTATAGAAAGCTTATGAAGGTAATTGAAGAAGATTTAAAGAAATGGAAAGACATTCCCTGCTCATGGATTGGAAAAATAAATATTGTCAAAATGTCAATACTACCCAAAGCTATCTACACATTCAATGCAATCCCAATCAAAATTGCACCAGCATTCTTCTCGAAACTAGAACAAGCAATCCTAAAATTCATATGGAACCACAAAAGGCCCCGAATAGCCAAAGGAATTTTGAAGAAGAAGACCAAAGCAGGAGGCATCACAATCCCAGACTTTAGCCTCTACTACAAAGCTGTCATCATCAAGACAGCATGGTATTGGCACAAAAACAGACACACAGACCAATGGAATAGAATAGAAACCCCAGAACTAGACCCACAAACGTATGGCCAACTCATCTTTGACAAAGCAGGAAAGAACATCCAATGGAAAAAAGACAGCCTCTTTAACAAATGGTGCTGGGAGAACTGGACAGCAACATGCAGAAGGTTGAAACTAGACCACTTTCTCACACCATTTACAAAAATAAACTCAAAATGGATAAAGGACCTAAATGTGAGACAGGAAACCATCAGAACCTTAGAGGAGAAAGCAGGAAAAGACCTCTCTGACCTCAGCCGTAGCAATCTCTTCCTCGACACATCCCCAAAGGCAAGGGAATTAAAAGCAAAAGTGAATTACTGGGACCTTATGAAGATAAAAAGCTTCTGCACAGCAAAGGAAACAACCAACAAAACTAAAAGGCAACCAACGGAATGGGAAAAGATATTTGCAAATGACATATCGGACAAAGGGCTAGTATCTAAAATCTATAAAGAGCTCACCAAACTCCACACCCGAAAAACAAATAACCCAGTGAAGAAATGGGCAGAAAACATGAATAGACACTTCTCTAAAGAAGACATCCAGATGGCCAACAGGCACATGAAAAGATGTTCAGCGTCGCTCCTTATCAGGGAAATACAAATCAAAACCACACTCAGGTATCACCTCACGCCAGTCAGAGTGGCCAAAATGAACAAATCAGGAGACTATAGATGCTGGAGAGGATGTGGAGAAACGGGAACCCTCTTGCACTGTTGGTGGGAATGCAAATTGGTGCAGCCACTCTGGAAAGCAGTGTGGAGGTTCCTCAGAAAATTAAAAATAGACCTACCCTATGACCCAGCAATAGCACTGCTAGGAATTTACCCAAGGGATACAGGAGTACTGATGCACAGGGGCACTTGTACCCCAATGTTCATAGCAGCACTCTCAACAATAGCCAAATTATGGAAAGAGCCTAAATGTCCATCAACTGATGAATGGATAAAGAAATTGTGGTTTATATACACAATGGAATACTACGTGGCAATGAGAAAAAATGAAATATGGCCTTTTGTAGCAACGTGGATGGAACTGGAGAGTGTGATGCTAAGTGAAATAAGCCATACAGAGAAAGACAGATACCATATGGTTTCACTCTTATGTGGATCCTGAGAAACTTAACAGGAACCCATGGGGGAGGGGAAGGAAAAAAAAAAAAAAAAGACGTTAGAGTGGGAGAGAGCCAAAGCATAAGAGACTGTTAAAAACTGAGAACAAACTGAGGGTTGATGGGGGGTGGGAGGGAGGGGAGGGTGGGTGATGGGTATTGAGTAGGGCACCTTTTGGGATGAGCACTGGGTGTTGAATGGAAACCAATTTGTCAATAAATTTCATATATAAAAAAAAAATAATAAAGATACAGAAACAAAAAAAAAAAGAGTCCAGCTTCGGCTCAGGTCATAATCTCATGGTTTGTGAGTTCAAGCCCCATATCGGGCTCTGTGCTGACAGCTCAGAGCCCAGAGCTTGCTTCACATTCTGTCTCCCTCCCTCTCTGTCCTCCCCCGCTGACACTCTGTCTCTCTCTCTCTCTTAAAAATAAAATAAACATTAAAAAAAAAAGATTGACTGGTCTAAGCTGGTTGACCAATTAGGAACAATGAAGTATATCATACAGAAACATACCAGATTTCTCTGAACTTCTCTCCATTGAATGACAGCAATTAAGCATTTAATATTATGTCAATAATTTTCACTGCCATTTCCATTATATTGTAAGCTCTTTGAGAGTAAGCACTGCATAATATTTCTTCATTTCCCATAAAATGTGGAGAAGATCTAGGCATGCAAAAGGCATTAGTAATATTAAACATAATAAAACAATTTTTTGAGATCATAGATAATGTAGTTCCATCATCCATCATTCTGAAGACCCATGATCCCATACATAACTCCAAGAGTAGATAAGGAAGGGGCGCAGTTGAACCTATACTAACAGTTGATTTTTTATTTGTCACCTTTATTTGACCTTGTTTCCTTGGAAATTTTTGTAAGCCAAGTGGAGTAGAATTTCAATTGACTCATTATTATATCATATTAGTAAAGGTTTCAGGTGTAGAGGATTCTATGTTACAGGTGGCAGAAATGGCTAAGACATCTGTTAAAATGTGAGAGGAAATTATACATCAATCAGAAGCAACCGGGGAAAACAGCTATTTCAGCAAGGAAGTCCTTTGTAGAGTTTTATGAGAATTCAGACACACAATTTTTCTCTCTGTAAAAGAAAATCCACTCAGGGTATTAATTTTAGCCTCCTCATAGTTGTGGTACTTTGAAGGAGGCAATATGTCCATTGGAATATGTGGAAAGGCAGGAGCAGTATCTATCATTTTGTATTTTTTCTGTGACTCCTTCATCTTTAACATCTTTGTGTTTGCCTCAGGACCAGCCAAAACACTTTTTAAAAAAGATATATATGACCCAGTCTCCCTCTTGGTCTGAAATGGAAACCCAAATTCATGATTTGGTTGGGGGTACTTTTTATGATGCATGGCCAGGTTATAGCTATAGAAAATAAATTTTGAAACCCTAATGACAGATTTTTCCTACTGTCATATTTTTAAAATATTATTTTCATAGAATTCAATTATCTGTGATTTGGGTTTGAGAAGAAAACAAAAGGAAATACATTCTAGCACTTTGGCGAGATGAGAAAATAAGATCCCCAGCATATGTCACATTGGGGATGGAGATATTATTCAGGATCCTGGCAAGAAACTGATAGAACATGCTAATAGGATAATTGAGGAGAGTTTAAGTGAAGCTATTTATAAGATGTGGAAAGGGGAAAGGGAAGCTACAAGGGTTGGATAAGTGCCCCAGGGCTAGCAATAGCAAGAACCTGAAGAGGCAGGAAAAAGGAGTGGTAGTCAGAACCGCAGCTGTAAAAGAGGATCACCCCACAGAGACCTTTCAGGAGAGGAACAACCTGCAGTCCAGCCAGGAGGGAATTGGAGGACTAAATACCCAAACCCCGCCCTTCTGCTACCTTTCCATTTCCTGCCAGCCCCTCCCATGACCAAACCCAACAGGAAGCAGAGGGCAAGGAAGCCGGTTGATGCAGTCCCTGTAGATCAGCCTCCAAATGGCACAGGGCAGGGTGGAGAAGAGTGGAGAGTGATGTCAGAGGAGTAAATAGAGAATATTTAGCGCTGGTCTTGCCCCATATGCAACCCCATGAGCATTTCTTCTCCTTCATTTGTTTGGAAAGTGTATTTAATTAAATGTAGTACATGTTAGCAAACTTCCTAGTCGCCTGGTACCTGAACATGGTTGCTAAATTTGGAGACATTTCCATATTCAGAGCCAGGGCAGAAAGAAAACTTGCTTCCCAGGCCCCTCGTTTACAGCTAGCTTATTAGCATACAAGCCAGAGTACATCAATTAGACATATGCAAGCACAGCAGATTCCCACTTAAAAGAAGGAAGCTCTGCATAGAATCCATATTGCTGCAGAAAATGGTAAAAGGAGACTGGTTTTCAGGATCAGCAGGGTTACTGCTCAGCTCCCATGACTGCACAATTCCAGAGGTATCATTCACAGGATGGTATGCTCTGCACACCAATGGCATTGACGCTGGGGACAACTGTAAAGCCCAGTTCCTATAAGCATCTGGTTCACTATACCAACTAGTGTTCAGTTCTTCAGCAGTAGTGATTGTCTCAGCAGGCTGGCTCTACAGTTTGGGGCCCCATTTCTGAAAGCTTATCCCATGGCCTGATTCTTTTTTTTTTTTTAATGTTTATTTATTTTTGAAGGAGAGACAGAGACAGAGACAGAGACAGACAGTGAGCTGGGGAGGGGCAGAGAGAGAGGGAGACACAGAATCCAAAGCGGGCTTCAGGCTCTGAGCTGTCAGCACAGAGCCCCATGAGAGGCTCGAACTCACGAGTCGTGAGATCATGACCTGAGCCTAAGTCTGACACTTAACCAATTGAGCCACCCAGGTGCCCCCGTGGTCTGCTTCTTTAGCCTTTCAACAATTTTATGAGCTACACAAAATCCTTGTAATAAGTTACTTTCTACCTAGAGTCATCTTCTGATGCTTGTAACTGTAGACCCTGAAATATTTTCATATCTATTCTTATTTTTTATTCCCATATTGATCTAAAATACTTCATGGGATATAGCCATGTGAAGGACAGAATAAGGAGTGTATTGGCTGACTCTTTTCTATTACCAAGAAATGCTGGTACACACATATTTTCATTTGAAAAACACACAGTAGATTGAAATCGAGACCTCTAGAAAGCTAGATGTGGTTTGTTCTGTAAAATGCCTCCACTTTGTAAATAATTAAGCATCGTAGTGGATGTCATTTATCAAGCAGCCTAGTTCTCTCACTTCTGATATATACTGCGGACAACTTTGTTGAAGAAATGCAAATCTAGGAGAACCCAATTATTCAAGTTCCAGCTTTGCTACCAGGTAACCTTGAGCAAGACCTTTAATTTCTCTGTCTCCTTTTCCAGGTCCAGAAATGAGGAGCTAATGATATATGATCTTTGATGTTCCTTTGGGCTGTAAAATCCTGTGATTACATATCTTTTTAAGAATCTTAAGAGAATATCCTTAGCTTTTTCTGGATTTTAAGTCTTGGGGGACCACTGAATTTGCAAATTGACTCAGATATACAGTTCTTGAGCTGTTCTTATACAGCTCTTGAAGTTAAAGAACAGTTTAACCTTGATAAGGAAAATCATGCCTTATTATTTTTATAGCCAGCAAGTTGTTCTAATGCTAAATATAAAATTCTCATTTAATCCTTAACATTACAAACCATGGCCAGTGTATTAATTAAAAGTTACTCATCTGTTACAGAAAAGTAAAATCATGGCAAGGTAAATGTTTAAAAAGAGCTGCTGGACTTTTTTTTTTAATGTTTTACCTTACTTTTGAAAGAAAGGACGTGAGCAGGGGAGCAGCAGAGAGAGAGGGAGACAGAGGATCTGAAGCAGGTTCTGAGCTGACAGCAGTGAGCCCAACGAGGGGCTCAAACTCATGAACTGTGAGACCATGACCCAAGCCGAAGTCTGACACTCAACCAACTGAGCCACCCAGGTGCCCCATGGACTTTTAATAAATGGGACACGAAGTTCACATTTTGGCATTGCTGTTCTTCCCCTAACATGTGGCAAATATAAACTATAAAAAAGGAAACAAATATGACATTACAGAGTTCCGGGGGAAAGAAAAGATTGCTATCTCTGTGGACAAGGAAAAGCAACAGAATTCCAAAGACATGAAGCCATGGACCTGCTGGTCTCCAGGCCCAGAATTAGGAAGTGGTGACTGCTAGACAGGGAGCCTACTCCACTTGCAACAAGGGACCTAAATTGGGGTGACCAACTGAGAGAGACTGCCTGAGCTATGTATGAGTTAGGAGAGTCTGTGTACCTGGGGCGATGAAAAGCGATCTAGTCATGAAACCAGGAAAAGAACCAAGCCATGTGTTGGCCCAGTGACTGGACCCAAGTTATCTCTGACATCACTTTGGCCAAGAGCCTTGACCTGCCTTTATAGCAGCTGGTTCTGAAATGGATTTCCAGGGGGCCAAGTAAAGAGACAACTATAAAACCAAATGGATTTAGAGAAATAGAAGAGAGGGGGAAAAAGCAGATTAAAAACAAACAACAGTAAAAATATTCCAATTCAAAATAAGCTTGCAGATCAAAATTCTAAAATCCATGAAATCCTAACCTAAAAACATACAGTCAATAAAGCATTAAATCAGAACATGAATTCTCTGCAGAAAAAAATTAATTTTAATGGATAGCATAACAAATTGTTTACAACAAGGAAGCTGAAAGAGATAAGAGACTAACAGTTATAAAAAGCCATACGGGACAAAATCAGGCATAAATGAAGCAAGAATAGATAGATGTGCAAAATAACCAATAGAACTCTTGAAAATGAAAAGGTAGCCCTTGGAATTTTAAAAACGACTTAATAGGTGTAATGAACTTTAGACTCAGTAAAGGAAGCACCGTTGACTGGCAAGATCAAATCTAAGGTGCTCACCCCAAATTCAACAGAGAGACAGAGAGTTTAAATCTACAAAAGAGTAATTACATGCATATAACATGAGACCCCAAAAAAAGAGAATGGGAAGAATGACAGAGAAGCCATGTAAGTTGCTTTGCATAAAGCAATGGCTAAGAATTCCCCAGAGGGAAAGAAAGCCATAGGTCATCAGATTGAAAGTTTGCTCTTGGTGACAAAAGGATAAATAAAAATAAATTCCCACCTTGTAATGAGACTTAGACCATAAAGAATAAAAGGAAATCTTAACGTGCCAGAAAGAAAATACAGATTCTCTCCCTCTCTCTCTTTCTCTCTCCCTCCCTCTCTCCCTCTCTCTCTCTCTCTCTCTCTCTCTCTCACACACACACACACACACACACACACACACACACACAGAATACTACCAGATTTCTCAGAAGCAACATTAAATGCCACAAAATGATGGAAAAAGCAGCTTCGAGGTGAACAAAACTGGATGAACAAAACTCTCAACTTAGACTGATCTATCCAGCTAAACCACCATTTGAGTGATGGAGAAAAATAAACATATTTTTCAAACACACAAAACTAAAACTATAATCCTCAGATCCCTGTCCAGAGAACCTCTACTTTACCCACCAAGCCTCCCACCTGACCGTCTAGCAGTTCTTCACCCCGCCCCCTGTCCCTGGGCCACCCACCCACTCTCCTCCCCACCTCTGCGCTGCTTGGTGCCCCGACCTTGCCCACGTTATTAACCCCCTCTCTAGTCACCCTCTGTTCTTCCTCACTTTACTCGTCCGCTCCTCTGACCTAGATCTCCTTATCCCCATGGTATGGGCACCCGGCCACTGCATCCTCCTGTACCCCACCACTCCACGCCACCCTGCCATGCCTCTGTGGCCTGGAGTTTCTGCTCTCTCCTTCCCTAGAGCATGCAACCAGGGCAACCTATGGCTGGAAGCACAGAGAAATGCTGCTCCATCATCCTTTTTGCACGTTGGAGTGCAACGTGGAGGTAGGAAACGTGAAACATGACGCGCCGCCTCAGGTCCTGGGCAGACAGCTGTGGTGGGAGGAGCACTAAGGACTAAGTATTGCTGAGTCGTGATTTTAGAATGCCCCTCTTTGTGCTGTTTGGGGGTGGGGGAGGGGTGGGGATTGAGTAGTTTTTTTTTTTTGACACGTGTCTCAAATCAAGAGCAGCTAATACAGTAACACTGTAGTTTCCGACAATCTTGGATAATAGGGCTTAGTAGGATTTCCCATCTAACCAAGAGTCATTCTCATTGTGCTGTGAAATTGTGCACAGGGATCCTCCCATACGAGAGTGGTTTAACCTAAGGCCTGATGTTCACCCAGGTCGGTCTTATGGTTTGAAGTCTCAATCCTGCATCTTCAAACAAGTGGTTTGATCTGTGCTCTGCATGCAGGAGCACTCTGGCTTAGCATATATGTCTTCTTTTGAGTTTCTGGGGTTTGTATGTTGCTTCGAGGGTAGAGTTTATCCATGGAGGTTTTTGCAGTGATAAAAAACCATTTTATTTCAGTGCTGGTGGCCTCTTGACCAATCTAACAGCCCATTCACACCACCTAACAACTTTTAAAGAGGTTTCACACAGAAACAAGATTAAGGCTTTTCTGATGACTTTGACAAGGTCAAATTTAATTTCCCCAGGGCATTGTGTAAATGGAGAGCAGAAAACTTCCAAATATGATAGGAAATGACAGATATTTTTAAACATTGATAAGAAATACAAAAGTAGATGAATCTCTAAAAAGCCACATAATTTGAGAGTTCTAGTTTAAAAATAAGAGATTAAAAGATTCACCATCTCTTGGCAGATTTTGCAAACAAAATATATTTTTGTGGCATTTATTTCTCTTTTCTTTGATTACAAAGGATTTATAGAAAAGGGCAGAGAGAAAAATTCAGCTTTTTTGGCATTGCCCTAGAGACAGCCACGATTAACTTTTGGAGTCTATTATTTTTTTAGCCTGCTTTTTTTTTTCTCTCCATATATAAAAAGTAGCTTAATATATCATAAAATTTTCTAGGGCGCCTGGGTGGCTCAGTTGGTTGAGCCTCCAACTCTTCTTGATTTCAGCTCAGGTCATGATCTCAGTTGGTGAGTTTGAGCCCTGCATCGGGATTCTCTCTCTGCCCTCTCCTGCTCATGCTGTCTCTCTCAAAATAAATAAATAAACTGAAAAAAAATATTAATCATAAAATTTTCTTCTGAGTTTTAAAATTACAACATAACATTATTTTATGATTGTGTAGTATTCTATGGTGTAACTGTACCATAGTTTGTTTAACCAATCCCCTTTCTTGCTCTTTGGCTGTTTCCAGTTTCTCACTATGATAAATAATGTTGCAATAAACACCCTCCTGCAAAAATTGTTTCTGTATATCTTGGATTATCTTTTAAGGTAACTTCTGAAACTTTTCTTCTTCCAGAAGGCTGGAGTAACTGACTGGAGAGAAAGAACTTATAACTGACAGTTTTTTCTAGCTCATACTCTCCCTGGAGTGTTAACCTGCTTCACGGTGGTGTCAAATTCTACAAGGCTTGATGTTCCTGGCTGAGATGGCTGCATCATTCTTAATAAATGGGCTCATGAATAGTAAACTCTTCATTTCCATCTCAAAACCCTAGAATTATTTTGCCATTCTATTCAAACCAATTAAAAAAAATCCTGGACTGACTTGCATGCCAGCTTTTTGATGCAGCTGAAATTAATTCTGATGTGTTTAATATGAGTTTGAGAACTGTTCTCTGAGAACTGTTATTTTTAGAGTTTTAGGAGCTGTTCCTGTGCCTTCCCAATGCCAATTTATTGTTAAGTTTATCAGATCTATAATGTACATTTTAATTAACTCCATGGTTGGGCCAAGTAGAATTCTGCAACACTTAATTGAAATGTTGGAGAAACTTGCTGTATCTTAACACACAGTTCAGTCCTATTTAACATGAGTCAGAAAAAAAAAGACATCTTTGGCTCACAAATCTGCCGCCCTTACATTAGCAGTCTCTCCGAAATCCCAGCAGGCAGAAAATGAAGTCACTTTGGACCAAAGCCCAAGAATACAATGACTTCAGAGCACAAATCTTCACTTAGGAAAGAATAGTCATCCTAACAAGAAGAATTTAAACTCCCCTGGACATTAATAAAACTGTTTATGTTCAAATAGCCAAAAAGGGGCATGGGGAGGAGAGGGGAATCGAGTTTTCTCCTATACGTTTCATTTCATTCCATTTCATTTCATTGTTTTTCTTTTGTTAGTGCACAATATCCAAATGCATAATCATGGGATATAATAGTTCTCATAATGTAATCACCACTAAAAAAGGGTGGGGGGGGATGCAGATTTATCCCAGCTGACCTAATTACTGGTAAAGTAAACCTGATTGATTACAATAAAAAATTTTCCTGAATATAAATAACAATGGTCTAAGTGTCTTAGGTTTCCAAGGTGCAGCAGCTAAAAATTAAGTTTATGGCCTATGGCAAAAGCAAGCAACTTAAGATATGTCAGATTTTCTGGCTGTAAACAAATAAACTGGGGGAAATGAACATAATGAAGTGTAGAGTTTTCAAATCAATTCCTAATATTTTTAGCAGTCCTTACCCAGAAAAATTCTAATCAGTTTTTAATAAAACCTATTTCTAAAGCAGCAGTATGAGAACTTGATGTTCATGGTCTCTTTCACAACCAGGGCTTGCTTTCTTACAAACCTCTATCGTGGAGTTTATAAAAATCAGATAATGCTGCCTGGCTCATGAATAGTTTACATGAGTTCAGACTGAAAGGATGCCAGAGAAAGAAAGAGAAGCCTTCAGAAGGGCTGGGAAGGGGACTCAAAGGAGAAATAGAGGCTGTGTGGGAGAGCTGGGGGGCCTTGGGGCATGACTCCAACCACACCCTCCTCTCTGACACCTGAGCCAGAGCAATGTGTGCGGAGCAGGGAGGGACTGCGGGAGTACATGCTCCCTCAAGTTCTCTCTTTATAATCAAACAGAAGAAAACTATGTGATCTCCCATCACCCGTGTTTAACTGAAGGTGAATCCAGGTTGGAAAATGAGAGAAAGTGCCTGGGGTCAATGTGCATGGGCCTCGCTAGGACTTTGAGGAGGAAAAGCACAATCAGGACCTAATGAGCCTGGGCCTCCTGCCAAGGCTGGCCAGGCTACAAGAACAGGATTGGGCTTCTCCTCAGGGAATATAAGCATATAAGTCACCAGCTGACAGGGCCCTGTTCCCTGACTCAGCACACAGAATATAGGGACCACCAGGGAAGCGTCCATGGGGTTTATATAGCAACAACAAATAAACAGCACCAGCACTTTAGAGTTTACAAATAACTTTCATCTTCTTTTGTTTTCATGTTTATTCCATGGACTCTTCACATTTCCAACCATGGGTAAATTCTTAAGAGAAATAATGCCTGAAATACTGTTTAATTTCCAAGTTGCAAGGGAAAGATTCAGTAAGGTGTTCTACATATAATTATGTGAGACCTGGGTTCTGAGGAAGTAAGTGGTCAGCACACACTGGGGACTTGCTGCACTGGTGGGCTCACTCAATAGGCTCAGTTTTGTTCTATACCCTTGCGGCTGTTCAGAGAGCTAGAATGTTCCACCACGTATAGAGAAGAGCATGTGCAGGCTAGTCCTACTCGAAGTATGGCAAAAACCTGCCAGATGGGACTGGGCAAACCTTGCTGTCTACAAGCCTTCCTTCCTCTCGCAGGTGGACACGTGACATTTCCAGAAGAAAAGAACACTGTTCATCCATTTTCCAATCTAGTAAGGCTGACATTCCCAAATAGGTGAGTCAATAACCAAGACTAAACTCTCTCCCACACTTTAGACTCCCAGTGCATGATTTTTCCCTAGGGAAGAAGTTTCCATGTTGATACAGTCCCCTTCATGAAATTTTACAAGCAGCCTACAACTTTCAATATCTACTCTTGCCTTCAATGTCATAGCTCTGTGTGTTGCTAACACAAATCTACTCCACCTATGCGAGGCATGAACTCCTGGAGAACCATCTCATCCAAAGCAGACAGCTCTTCAATGTTAGTACCTGCACCAAGGTGCTAGCATTTGCTTTGGCCTTGAAAAGCCTGTGACCCTAAATGGGTCCTGGACCATGAATGCAGCACCACCAGCTATGGGACCAACAATGTGAGCTATTTCAGGCATTAATTCCTTCATGGAGGCATAGAGGGATCCTTAGCTTTAGAGGATGGAGAAGACATTTAATAGAGACACCTCACATCTCTCTCTCTCTCTCTCTCTCTCTCTCTCTCTCCTCAAGCTCAAGTAAACCCACATTTGGCCTCAAAGCCCTGAAGGTAAGTGAGGAAGCTCCTGGGTCTGCCAGAGGTGGGTTGGGAGTCCTCCCAGGCTTTGGGATTAAGCCTGAAAATTAGTCAATTGAATGCTAATTTGAGATTGGGTGATAAGGTAGCAATAACTGCTGGGGACCCTGTAAAGCCTGGCCTGTAATTTCTGTAAAGTGAGTGGCAAGCAGTGCTTCAGAAGCTCCCCCTCAGGTCATCCTACACAGCTGGGCAGAACCTCTCTGAGCTTTCCGCTGCTCTAGGTGCCACCTCTGTCATCAATTAGCAGTGATAAAGAGAAGATCCATGAAGGTGATTCAGCAAGGGAGAAGAAATAAAAGCAAAGAAAAGCTGGAGGATAAGCAATTTAAGGGAATGTGGGGAAGAACAAGGAGGGATGGTTAAGAAAAGAGCAGTTACTGTAGCTGTACCCCCACTGTGGTCCTCAGTGTCTGATACACACTATTTGCATCCCATCTTTTGACTAAACCTCTTAAAAATTTTTGCATTAATGGGTTGGTGTTCGTATTTGCATTTCATAGATGGAGCCATGAAGGGTGGGGACTGAAGTGTCCTTACCCAACAACATACCATGAAACAGAGATCTTCCCAGCCCTTCATTTTTGTCCTTTGGCCTTTGAAGAGTAAAATACCTGTTGAGTAAGCCGTATCCATTTTATGTTCTTTGAACCCCCTCCCTGAATGGGTTCCAAGATGCAATTTGCCATTGCTGACCTGCACCCTTCTTAATTAGAAACTATCATATCATTGTATTTTCAGAATTGTACTGAAACATCAGAACAATGAAAACAATTACAGAACCTGAGATATGGAAGCAACTTTTGAGATCATTGAGCTCAATCTCCTCATTTTCTAGATTGAAACTGAGTGCAGTCCAGTGAGGTGAAGAGGTTTACTGAAGTCACAGGCTATGCAGAAAAAGCTGGGACTATGATCTAGATATCTTGATTCCAAGAGTCATAACAGACAAATTTGTTTCTTTTTTTATACAAAATCCAAAGTATTTAGCATTCCCAGAGCATTCCAAATGGGTGAACAATAGCAGAGAACTCAGTGTGATCCAAAGCAAGGATCTTCAAGAGTATTTTTGGCTTTTAATCTGTTAGCCATAAGGAATATTGAATTTAGCAAAGTACATCGAAGTTTTCTAGGCAGCATGTTAAGAACAGCTGAAACCAATTAAATGCTAATCTGTCTGATGCAGAGTGGAAAAAATGTTCCAGAGGTCTCTCCACCCTGAGATGTTCTTGGCAATGAGTTTCTGTGCTGTGGGCCCCCTCCCATCTCTCTTAGTCATATACACTCAGGAAGACAAGACCCGGCCAACTCCCTTTAAATCTAAGAAGAGAACAGAACCAGCCCAAACTTTCCTCTTGAAATAAAAGTGCATCCTAGGAAGAGAAGGTTGTAGACTCTGGGACAACGTACAGCTCAGTTGTGAGAATACAAGAGACTAAAAAATGCAGTGAAGTCCAGCCACATCAGTCAGTCCTCTGTGGTCACTTCATAGACTGATTAAGCATCTCTGTTTCCTTATCTCCTAACACTACTTTCCCCAGAATCCCACCTTCTTCCATGAGAGATAGGTAGCAAAGCAGATTTTCAAATCCAACAAACTGAATTTGGGCTTTGCAATTATTAGATGTGGTCTTAGGCAAGCTATTTAACTTCTCTAAACCTCAACTTACTTATTTGTTAAAAGGGAGTAATAATACCAACCTTTAAAAATTAAATGAGATGGGGGCACCTGGGTGGCTCAGTCAGTTGAGCATCTGATTTAGGCTCAGGTCATGATCTCATGATTTGTGAATTTGAGCCCCACATTGGGCTGTCTACTATCAGCATGGAGCCCACTTCAGATCCTCTGTCCCTCTCTCTCTGCCCCTCCCTGACTCATGCTCTCTCTTTGTCTCTCTCTCTTTGTCTCTCAAAATAAATTTTTTAAAAATTAAATGAGATAGGGGCACCTGGGTGGCGCACTCGGTTAAGCGTCCGACTTCAGCCAGGTCACGATCTCGCGGTCCGTGAGTTCGAGCCCCGCGTCAGGCTCTGGGCTGATGGCTCAGAGCCTGGAGCCTGTTTCTGATTCTGTGTCTCCCTCTCTCTCTGCCCCTCGCCCGTTCATGCTCTGTCTCTCTCTGTCCCAAAAATAAATAAACGTTGAAAAAAAAAAATTAAATGAGATAATACTTATAGAGTATCCAATTCATAGTATAATATCAACAAATGCTGGTGTTCCACACCATGCTTCCTAATTTTTTTTTAATTTTTTTTTCACATTTGTTTATTTTTGAGACAGAAAGAGAGCATGAATGGGGGAGGGTCAGAGAGAGAGGGAGACACAGAATCTGAAACAGGCTCCAGGCTCTGAGCTGTCGGCACAGAGCCTGACACGGGGCTCGAACTCACGGACTGCGAGATCATGACCTGAGCTGAAGTCGGACGCTTAACTGACTGAGCCACCCAGGCGCCCCACTATGCTTCCTAATTAATTGTTCACATACTCTTTTCTTATATTAAAACCATTTTTAGTCACTTTTCTCTTAGTCTAGTTCAAGTGTGTCACAGTGAGTATGTGTTTTATCTGTCTGTCTGACTACCCACCTGTGTCTGTCCTAGAAGAGAGATGGATAAGGATATGTGTATTAGGAAACTAAAAGGCAAAGTGCCCTGATCTACTGCCTGCATGCAGAATAGGGAACATATTACTCTTGATTCTGCCCAGGACTTTTGGCCAGTGTAACTATCAGCTTCTACCCCAAGGACTGAGAGCCTCTAGAAGATACCCACGGTTCACCAATTTGCAGCATCAGTGTATACATATTTTTGAATCTGCTAACTTTCATGTGATTACTTGTATAAAAATATCTATGTGGGTAGATAGACATGTATCTTAAATCATATCTTTATTTTATTTACTTTTTTCTTTAAACTGCCTTTTGATTAAATATATATTATTAATTGATTAAAAATATATTACTAATTTGGTGCTTTTATTCTTTTGTCTTTGTGCGAAGGGTAGGAGTAGAAAGGGAGGAAATGATAAACCCAAGTCAAATCACCAAGTGTTTATTAGCATTTAAAAGATACCTGTGACTTCTGCTTCCAGGAAGATGGAGGAGATGTACTTTTCCCTATTGCTCCCAGTAAGCACAACTGAAAACCCTGGACATAAAATATAAAACAAACATAAGAGTACTCTGAAAGATGGAGAGAAGAAAGGACTTTGAGATCCAAGGAACAGCATGGTGGTGAACTCCCTGGGTTTTCTTTTTGTTTCATACAACTCAGAAATGGAGCTGAGGAAGCATGCAACTCAGAAATGCCAAACAGTTGCAGACAAAACAAAAACAAAAACAAAAAAAAAACCTCATCAAAAGCCTGTTCTCTTTAACCAAAGGACCAGGAAATGGGCATTGTAGCAAAACAGTTTTTAGGCAAAACACCCTCTACCTCAAGCAAGCACCAAAGGAAAAAAACATGCTTCAACCCCTCTCATACCAGAAAACTCCAAATGGGGAACTTAGACTTGTACCTTTGGGAGGCTGTAATGAGACACCCAATCTCTCTGCTGGGGTGGTACAACAGTGTCAGTGGAGACCATGTGGGGAGTCTGACTTCCATTCCCACCCAGCAGTAATGAGACATCCCTCAATCTCCTTGCTAGGATGCTATCTTAAGAGACCTAGTGTAGAGTCAGGAATCTCACCATCACACTGCCTTGTGGTAAGCAAAACACCTCCAGCACAGTGATGGTGGAGAACTCATAAAGAATCAGAACTCCCATTTCTGTCCCACAGTAACAAAAGGCTCATTGCCTTGGGTATCATTGGAAACTGAGTGAGGAACCTGGATGTCTACATCCGTCTGGCAGTAACAAGATGTCAGTCCCCTTCTCCTGCCAGAGCAGTGTCCTAAAAAGCCAGACAAAACAGAAGGTTTGAATAAGATCGAGAGACTCATAACATAATATGAAAATGTCTGGATATCAATAAAAAATCATTCATCATACCAAAAGCCCAGAATATCCCAATCTGAATGAAAAAAAAAATCAATAAATGTCAACGCTAGGATAACAGAGATGTTAGAATTATCTGAAGAAGATTTTTAGGTAGCCATGACAAAAATGCTTCAATGAGCAATTAGAAATGTTTAAAACAAATGAAAACTAGAAAATCTCCAGCCAACAAGAGAAGGTCTCAGCAAAGAAACAGATTACATAAAGAACCAAATGGAAATTTTAGAACTGAAAATACAAAAACCAAAATGGACATCTCAGTCAATGGCCTTAATAGCATAATGGGAGCGGGGGGGAGGGGGGGGTGACATAGGAAAGAAACAATGACATAAAATATAGAACAATAGAAATTACCCAATCTGAACAACAGAGGGGAAAAAAACATTCACTGGAAAAACTGAACAGAACCTTGGACTTGTGGAATCATAAGAAAAGATATAACATTTGGGTCATCAGAGTCCCAGAAGAGAATAAAAAGGATGGGGCTGAAAAATTATTCAAAGAAATAGTAATTGGAAACATCCCAAATTTGGCAAGGGACATATACCTCCAGATTCAAGAAGCTTAGCAAATTTCCAACAGGATAAACTCAAAGAAACCCATGCCAAGGCATATCATCATTAACCTTTGGAAAACTTAAGACAAAGAAAAGCTCTCAAAAGCAGTCAGAGAAAAATGACACCTTACCTATAACAGAAAAATAATTTGTATAACAGTAGAATTCTCATCAGAAATCATGAAGGCCAAAAGGAAGTGGCACAATGTTTTTCAAGTTCTTAAAAGAAAAAACTTTCAGGGACGCCTGGGTGGTTCAGTAGGTTGAGTGTCTGACTTTGGCTCAGGTCATGATCTCGCAGTTCGTGAGTTCGAGCCCCGCGTCGCGCTCTGTGCTGACAGCTCAGAGCCTGGAACCTGCTTTGGATTCTGTGTCTCCCTCTCTCTCTCTGCCCCTCCCCCACTCATGCTCTTTCTCTGTCAAAAATAAATAAACGTTAAAAAAAAAAATTAAAGAACTTTCAGTTCCAGAGTCCCATACCAAGCAAAAATATCCTTCAGGAATGAAGGGGAAATCAAGATATTCTCCGGTGAAGGAAAACTAAGAAAATTAGTCATCAGAAGAGCCACACTAAAAATGTCTAAACAAAGTTCTCTAAACAGAAAGGAAACAGTGAAAGAAGAAACGTTGGAACATCAGCAAAGAGGAACACAGTAAGCAAAAATATGGGTAAATACAATAGACTTTTTCTTCTCTTGAGTTTTTGAAATTATGTTTGATAAGTACAGCAAAAGTTATGACACTGATGTCTCAAATATAAAATATTTAAGACAATTATATTATAAATAGGAAAGGGTAAAGAGACATAAAGGGAGTTATGGCTTCCCTAAGATTACTCAAACTGGTAAAATGATGACACCAACAGACTGACAAGTTAAGTATATATAAGGTAATTGTTACAGCAACTACTAAAAAAGCTATGCAAAGAGATATACTCCAAATCACTACAGAAAAGTCAAAATGGAATTCTAAAAAATGTTCACATAGTCCATAGGAAGGCAAGTAAAAAAAAAAAAAAAAAACAAAGCCCAGAGAAATGAAAATCAGAGAGAGAAAACAGAAAATAGAAAACAAGAAGTGTTCAGGGTACACAGATGAATATACAAACCAGCACACAAATGCCAGGGCCACTAAGTCACCATTGCCACCTGCCTGTTGGCCCAGTCTCACCACTGCCACACTCACAGGTTGGCCCCTGGTTTCACCTAAGTGCTGTCTACCACTTGTGGGGGGAGGGGAGGCATGTCTCACAAACTTAACTTGACTGCACAAATGACCATGGCTTCCTACAACAAGGCTAAAAGCATCCATTCACCTTTTACCTTCATGGCAATGTCCATACACTACTGAATCACTAAAGGCCACCATCCCTGGGCTACACCCAGGAAACTGGGAATAGCCAGGTGCCTTAAAGCAATTATACAGAGTTGCTGGCCCTCATTGAAGAGTTGGGGAAAGTGATCAGACTCACCTCTGCTGAGGCATCATCCATGCTAGAGGACTCCTTTTGGCCTGGGCATTTCATGGAAATTTCTATCACTCCCTGTCGCAGGGCCCTTAACTCAAGCATTTCTAGTCTAAGTGGTCATGGATGATTCCTTTCATAGCCCTCAGAAGCCAGCACTTCCCTCTAGTTTTTCTTGCTGGAGTTTCTCCTGGCCACTCAGTGGAAATACCCAAGATGATCTGACTACACTCCAGCTGTTTTCTCCCAAGTGGCCTACATCTGGTCCACAGGAATAGGTCACACCTCCTTTGTCCCCCAAACTCTAGGAGTATGGCCCAATCCTAACCAGTCTTTCTAACTTCCACCCTTTCTTAGATAGAGTCAGTTGCCATTCATTGTTCTATGTCCCCTAATTGCAGGGAACACCTTCTATAGCTTTCTGTGTGTTTCCAGCAAAGCTTGTCACAGTAGCTTGGAGGAGAAAGCAGTACGCCTTCTCTTGGGTCTCTGGCAGCAGACCCCTCCTAAGAGATCCTTCACAGATCTTCCTCTCCCTCCACCCTCCAACTCATTTTAAATATCACTGATCTGACTAAGGGATGCAAAAACCATGGAACCAGTTATCCCCATTTTCCTTTGTAAACTTGCATGGGAGGAGTCCATCTATACTAACTCTGGTAATGTATCTATTGTATATTGCATTGGAGCCTCAGTCAAAATGGTGGTTAAAAGCCACATTCTAACATCCTGCTACATTTATTTGTATGATTAACTTCTATTTAAGGATAGAGATATTAGTTTTTCACTTATGGTAGAGACAGTTAATTTTTTAAATTAATGTATTTAATTATAGAGTGAGTTGATTTTTTTCAAAATATTAAGTAATAAAATACAGACGATACATAGATAAGGCTAAAAACACAGAAATTATATATGAGTAATAATCATTGTAGATTATACATCAAAGGTATTTCATAGAGACTAATTAGGTGAAAGTAAGAAGAATAAATGGGAGGAAGGAGAAACTAGTTTTACCATGAATCCTGAAAATACACACAAACACATCATCATGAAGAAGAGTTACTAGATGGCATAGGGAGCATTTGGAAATAGAATGCCCTCTGAGAATTTAAGTACGACACAGACTGCAGGGGACAGTTATGTCCTTTGCCATACTACCCAACTTCCAATTTATCCTTCCCAAATGAGCATAAAATAAAAGCGGTATATTCAAAGGGGCTTCCTTCCCTAGACACAGTTGATTGTTCCACAGTAGGAAACTGACTTATTTATTTAGTTTTTGTTTTAAATGTTTATTTATTTTTGAGAGAGGGAGAGATAGAGTGTGAGCAGGGGAGGGGCAGAGAGAAGGGAAGACACAGAATCGGAAGCAGACTCCAGGCTCTGACCTGTCAGCACAGAGACCGAAGCAGGGCTCAAACCCACGAACCGTGAGATCATGGTCTGAACCAAAGTCGGACTCTTCACCGACTGTGCCATCCAGGTGCCCCAGATATTGACTTAAAAAAATTTAACTTCTTTCTTGGGAATTTGAAATTAGGACCAAGCTACTACTCCTCAGTTTGACTGCCCCTTCAGGGATGAATTTACTATTAGTGTGCTGGCAAATTGTATTCACATGCACAGTGAGAAATATAATGATCCACAAACTAGATGCTTTGGTGTACAGATCAGCCCATTCTGTCACTGTTGGTTAATCTACAGAAGCAGCCAAATTATTAGAAAGTTCCTTGAAATCAGAACAAGGGATGGTGGCTGGTGCCTGGACCAGGATAACATGATGTATCCATCTCCTCCAGGGGGCTATACCAACCTGGAGGGTCAGAACCTGTGTTCTTCATCCAATCTGGTGCTTTCACTGGCTCTGCCTTTCTTTACCATTCCTCTGCCAGCTATCAGCGTTTTAAACTGGCATTTTGTTTTTTAACAAAATGTAGTAGGCTGAATGATGTTCCCATGAAAGATATCCACATCCGAATCTGTAGAATCTGTGAATGTTACTTTATATGGCAAAAGGGGTCTTTGCAGATGGGATTACATAAATATCTTGAGATAGAGAATTATCCTGGATTATCTGACAAGGCTTTAAATGCAATCACAGGCATCTTTACAGGAGGAGGGACATTCAGTGCACAGAGAGAAGACGACAGGCAGAGACTGAAGTGACCATAAGTCAAGGAATGGTAGCAACCGCTGGAGACTGGAAGAGGCAAGAAACAGATTCTCTCCTAGAGAGGGAAAGATCTCCTCTGTGGAAGGAGCATGGTCTTGGAGTGAGCATGGCCCTGCTGGCACGTTGGTTTCAGCGCAGTGATCCTGATTTTGGACCTCTGACTCCAGAACTATAAGAAAATACATCTTTGTTGTTTTAAGCCACAAAGACTCTGGTCATTTTTTTTACAGTGGCCACAAGAAACCAATACCTAATTTCAGCTAGAAATTCACCTTTTTCTCTTGCAGGTGACTTTACACACCTGAATCCTGATTCATTATGTGTGTGGGGTAGCACCCGTACATAAAATCGATACTGACTTTAGCTACCATAAGGGAAAAGGGAATTTGTCATTAGGGTCCAGGAGGGCCTCAAAGAGCCTGAAGGCAGGAAAGCAGCTGGACCTCAAGAGTAGGTGGAACCAGGCAAACTGGGAATTTTCTTTGACCATCTCTCATCTCTGCCCCTTTCTGAGTATTTCTCTGCCTGATGGCCTCTCATGCTGCAGTCAGGCTTTCTCTGTTGCTCAGCTTGCATAGCAGATAATGGCTTCCTCCAACAGCTCTCAGCTGTAAATTGTGTTTCCTCAGCTGTTAAATGAAGAAGTTGGACACCTTCCTCTGCAAACTCCCTCTAGCTCTGAATTTTTTGTTGTTGTTGAAGCATAATTGACATACAATATCCTATTAGTTCCAGGTATACACCATACTGATTCAATATTTTTATACATGACAAAATGATCACCATGATAAGTGTAGTTACCACCTGTCACCATACAAAGTTATTACAATATTATTGACTATATTTTCTGTGCTGTACATTATATCTCCATGACTTATTTTATAACTGAAAATATGCCTCTTAAATTTGATGGAATTCTATTAGGAGTCCTGTGTGGTGGCTGCTGAGAGGGATCCTGAGGCATGGAGGGCCAACCATGTAGGTGGGAGGGAACAGAAGTGCTACAGGCAAGGCGGCCGCAGGGTGAGGCTTAGAGTACTGAGTTGGGATTTCTTAAGGGGTCCAGTGAGATCACGGACTTGTCCAAACTGGAGAAGAGATTTTGACAGGTGGCATGGAGGAGGGCTCACCCTGACACTCTACCTTTAAGCTGGCACTATCCACTTATCCCTGATGGCCAACAGAAACTCCAGCTAAGTTGTCACTTACCTCTAATTAGCATCAATTATTGTGAATTCCTTCCTCTTTTGAAATGAATCATATTGTTTTATTCTACATATGTATTCCCTCAGAGTACTTCCTACCAACACTGGAGCAAAGTTCGGTCTGGCCCTGGAACTACAGTGTCACTAGACATATCTGTGCCCGTGCAGAGCTCAAGAAATCCAACTCTACCACCACCTGCCAAGACCAAAACCCCACTCTGGGCCTGCTAGCTACTTACTGAGCCTGTGGGTTGGAGTCAGCAGGAAGCCCAAGGGGCTTTCTTGTTAAAGCCATACCAGGCTCCAATGTTGGAGATACCCGTTTCTCTAGATCTGGCTTCCAGCTGGCTCCTGCTGCTAACCAAAGAATTTCTTACATGGATTCCTCCAAGCACACCTCCCTCGCCTCCTCTGCTAGCCTCCCACACCCCCAACAGTTGACACTGTCTACACCAGCCAAACTAAATTGCTTCTAGTCTTCATTCTCTCTCTACCCCCTGGGCCTCTGAATTGCCCTAGGCTTGGAATCCTCACTCCCTGCCCATCCCAACAGCCACACCTTTACCTGGATAACTCCCACCTGCTTACATGATACCTCCTCTGGGACCTTTTCCCTGACCCCATCTCATCTACAGTACCCCTTACGTGTACCCAAAGCCCCCCCTTACTTCTCCTTGAGATTATCATCCTGGCTGGCAGTCAGCTATTTACCAACCTGTGGTTCCAAATTGTATCTTTTCTACCTGCATCTACTGCGCCTAGCACACAGAATGGAACATAATAGAAGCTCCATAAATGTTGAATGATACGAGGGTCAAGTGACCCATTTACCCACCTTCATTATGCTACTCTTTTGACAGAGACCACTGGCTCCTTCTATGCTTTTTACTTTCATATTATGATCCCTTTCATGTTGTAATGAATATTTCATTATGAGACATAGTAGAAAATAAGATGCTTAGTACCATAAACAGAGAAGAAGCAGTGTTTTCTTAGACGAGCTTGATTTTCTTTTTCCCAAAGAGATCTAAATGAAGTTTTTCCCAACATGGCAAATGTTCTGGGAGATATAGGAAGGGATATAGGGAGAAAAGTCAGCCCTTCCTGCTCCCAACTAGACCCCGAAGGAAAGCCCTCCAAACATCCTACCAATATTGCTGTGAGATGACATACATCCACCCTCTCTGAATTGCCCTGTGTCTTTATTTCTCACGTTCCTATCGCTTAAGAAACAAAGTGAATTCATTTTGAGACTTCAATGTACGTGCAGCATTCCAATGATTAAATCTATCTTGGGAAACATCACTCACTGGCCTGACTGAGGCTACTGTGTGGTTAGCTCAGCACATATTTCCAAGTGTGAAAGGAAAGGGTTGATGTGTGGAGCCTCAGAAGAAATATCTTATTTGGCACCTGCTCCAAACTACTTCCTCAGAACCACCGCACCTCCAGGCAGACCTACATTCTCTCAGAAGTCTCGGCTTGTATCCAAGGGCCCAAGAGTTCAAAGTTGCTGTGTAGCACCTCAGATGGGGATCTCAATCTGGAAGGGGGCATTCTTCTTGCATGAAATGAAGGAAAGAGCCCCAGTTTTACAGGACTGAGATTATGACTTTGTTTTTGTTTTGTCTTTTCTATGTAGCATGGTCATAATTACTGCTTCTGTTGATGTCACATTGCTACTTCCATTATCAAAGTGAGTGTCTGGGCTGAAGAAACAGGATAGAAGCATGGATGAAATCATGAGGCAATGAGGAAGTGCCCCTCATTTGGCTCTACACAGCCAAGTGTTTGGGGACGTGCACACAAATAAGTGCTGCCCTCCCAATGCTTTTGTCATCCTGGACCAGGACCAATTTTACCCTCCAGGCAACATCTGAAAAAATCTGGGGACATTTTTGATTGTCACAAGTTGGGAGATGCTACTGGCATCCAGTGAGAAGAGTTTAAGCATGCTGCTAAACATTCTACAATGCATAGCACAGCCTTCCACAATGAAGAATTATCAAGCCCCAAATGTCAATAATGTCCTATTCTAGACACTTTGCTTAGTGCCCTCATTTCTATCCAGGGCATCAACCACCTTCTCTAACTCCAGCTCAGAACAACCTCCTGAGCTTCTGTCTTAGATACCTGCTGCTTAGCAGGTATCTTCACCTCAAGGTCTCGTCTCAAAGGCTCCTCAAGCTCAACATGCCAAAAACTCATCCTCATTCTCAATCATTCAGCAAAGATAAATAAGAGCTTACTATGTGGTAGGCACTATACTCACAATGAAAATAAAAGAAGTAAAGAAGATAGAGTTCTCTGCCACCTTAAAAATTCTGGTTTGGTGGAGGGTTTAAACAGTTAAACAGGCAAGTATAATATTGAGTGAAAAGTGGTCACTAGTCCAATAGAAGACTGGGTTTTAGAATTGGTAAGAACCAACAGTCATATAGATTATATGCAAATTTTACTTGGCTGCTGTAGGCTTAAAGGCTACAGCTGTCAGGAAAGGATACACTCTATCAACTAGAGATACTTGGTAGGCACAAATTTGGGATCTCCTCTAGGCCCTCCTGACACATGCTCTCTGGTGGTGGCGATGGCCAGCCTGGGGTGGGAGTTGGGAGGTGAGGTCCTATCAGGGTATAGAAAGGCCCTTAGGCACATTACCCTGAACATTTAGCTTAATTACCTACATTGGTTGTAGTTCCTGTTTTCTTTTTTTTTTTTTTTTTAACCTCAAGGTTCAATGCATGCTTTCCTACTCTGCCACAGATGCCATCTTTTTGCGCTATCCAGAGGCTATAGAATAATAAATAGACTCTACACAGGGGCCAATAGCATTGCCTTTACATAAATCACACTTAGCCTGAGGACATAGAGGATCATTTAACCACCATACCAGACGGAAGGATTAAACGTGGCAGTCTAGGAAGTGCTTTAAAAAGGAGGCTCTCTACTTTGAAATGACCAATAAATAAATAAATAAATAAATAAATAAATAAAAATAAATAAATAAAAGGGAGGCTCCAGGGGCACTTGGGTGGCTCAGTTGGTTAAGCATCTGACTTCAGCTTAGGTCACGATCTCACGGTTTGTGGGTTCGAGGCCCACGCCGGGCTCTGTGCTGACAGCTCAGAGCCTGGAGCCTGCTTCAGATTCTGTGTCTCCTTCTTTCTCTGCCCCTCTCCCACTCACACTCTGTTTCTCTCTGCCTCTCAAAATAAATAAAAGTTAAAGAAATTAAAAATAAAAATAAAAGGGAGGCTGTAACTCAAACTTGGAGGTTAGGGGAGGATTCTGGAAGAAGTATCTAAGACATGCCCTGAAATACCAGGGAAAGTTATACTCATGAAGGCTCTGGTGGTTCATGGGTTCCTGGAGACTTTCCTTTGTTTTATTGATATTGACCTTGAGGCCAGCACAAGTTTATACTTAGAAATTATACCTAATTTCTAAGGATGCCATGATTTGGATACCTACCCTCACTCTCAGTCCTGGCCCTCAATATTCCCAGCTTTCTTCTCCTCCGATGCCCTGGCCTGCTGGTGAGGTGTCACCTACATAACACCTGCTTGCATCCGCATCCTTAGTCCACCACTTACTGGCTGTGGGACATCAGGTGGTACCATGTTTCTTATTCATGTTATTCTCCCCAAGAACATAGCCAAACCAAAGTACCAAAGGACTGTTATTCCCAAAACCAATTAATTTAGACTTCAGTGTATTTATTGGTCTGTTGCTCATCTGTTCTTCTTCTAAGTGTGATGTCACATTGGAATCACATGAAGTTTTGAAAGCTACTTAAGTTCCCAGAGTTTTACTTAATTGGTATGAGATTCATACTGAACAGCAGGATTTTTTTAAGTCTTCCTAGGGATTCTAATGCACAAAGTTTGAGGATGACAAAGCCCTATCCAAGCCCTCTGGGCCCATGACTCAGAAACAGTGAGCTGATGGTCTATAGTCCCCCATACACAACACACCCAATGCACTCCACCCTAATCTGCCAGGCATATGCCTTGTCCATCTGTTCCCACTGGCCCTGCCTTGGTCCACATGGTATTGTCCAAAAATTACTCTCAACTTGGAACAATGTTATTAATTTCCTCCCAGTTCAGAGTCTGTTCAGCTTCCTCAGTCACCTTCCCATCCACTCCATTCCACCCAAGTGTGACGTTACAACAAAGGTTCTCCCACAACAAAGGACTGTTTACCTGTTTATCATGTTCCCCTGTGTATTAGTTTATTGCTGCTGTAGCATTGTACCACAAACTTGTTAGCCTAAAACAACACATATTCATTCTCTTAACACTTCTGAAGTTTCAAAATATGAAATGGGTTTCACTGGGCCATCATCAAAGTGTAGGCAAGGTTGCATTCCTTTTAGAGGCTCTAGGAGAGAATCTGTTCCCTCTGACACTCCACCTTCTAGAAGCTGTCTGCATTGTGGACCCTTCTTCCATCTTCAAAGCCAAGAACATAGCATCTTCTAATCTCTCTCTCTCTAGCCCTTCTTTCATCATTGCTTCTCCTATTCCCTAGTGATTACATTGGATCAACCTGGATAATCCAGAATTATTTCCTTATTTCAAGGTCTTTAACTTAATCATATCTGCACAGTCTCTTCTGCCATGTAAAGTAACATATGCACAAGTTTCAGGAACAGGACATGGACATCTTGGGAGGCAGGTATTATTCTACCTACCACAGTTCATTTGAGGGAGCTATCATCCTTGTGATCTGTCAGCTTTCAAATATCTAAAGATACTGAGATCCTTAGAAGATGGGGACATTGTAACAGGACTGCAGTTTCTAATAAAATGAGGAAGTTGGTTTAGACAAACTTGGTAGGGGATAGTGGTAGCAGTGGTGATTTTGCCCCTCAGGAAAGATTTGACAATGTCCAGAGATACTTTCAGTTGTCACAACTGGTCCAGGGTAAGGGAGTGTGCTACTAGCACCTGGTAGAGGCCAGGGATGCTACTAAACATCTTTTACAACACACAGGATAGCCCCCCCCCTAAAACAAAGAATTAGCTGGTCTAAAATGTCAATAATGCCAAGGTTGAGAAACCCTGAATTAGACCATTCCTACTCAAAATGTAGCTTGTGGACCAGCAGCCCTGAAGTGACATAGAAGTTTTTAGAAATGCAGAATCTCAGGCTCCAGGCTCAGAATCTGCATTTTAACAAGATTCCCAGGTGATTCCTATACATATTAAAGTTTTGAGAGGCCCTGAATGAGAGCAGTGACTTTCGAAAATGGCTGCACATTAAAATCACCTGGGATCACCTGTCTTTTAAAGGAAGACACTGATGCTTGAGTCTAGCCACAGACCAGTTAAATCAGTTTAAACCTCTTGGAGTTGAGATCCAGGCATGAATATTTGTTAAAAGCACTCCAGATAATTCTAATGTGCAGCTAGTTGATAACCTCTGCATTATGATCCCTAAAGCTTCAGTATTCAGTGTGGTCAGTGGACAAACAGTATCAGTATCACCTAGGAACTTTTTAGAAGTGCAGGGTCTTAGTCCCCACCTCAGACCTCCTGAATCAGAATCTGCATTTTAACAAGATGCCATGTGATTTGTATTCACACTGAAGTTTGAGAAGAACTGCTAAAATTTTTTCTAGCCTGAACCAGTTTCTCCAGAAAAACAGAACCAGTAGGATGTAAATATATATAGAAAGATTTAGTATAAAGCATTGGTTTCACATGATTATGGAGACTGACAAGTTCCAAGGTCTGTAGGGTGAGTTGGCAAGCTACAGACCCAGGAGAGCCAATGGTATAGTTCTAGTAGGAGTCTGAAACCTGAAAAACAGCAGTTCCAATCTGAAGGTCAGCAGTCTCAAGGCCCAGAAAGAGCTGATGTTTCAGTTTGAGTGCAAAGACAGGAAAAAGTTGTAATCTCAGTTCAAAGATAGTCAGGCAGAAGGAATTCTCTTATTCAGGAAAAGGTCAGCCTTTTGGTTCTATGCAGGCCTTCAACTGATTGGATGAGGCCCACCCAAATTAGGAAGGGCAGTCTATCCAGTCTACTGATGTAAATGTTAATCCCATCCAAAAACACCTTCACAGAAACAACCAGAGTAGTGTTAGACCTGATATTTGGGCACCTTTTGGCCCAGTCATGTTGATACATAAAGTTAACTGTCATACCACTCTAAAAATTCCATTTTTTTTTTACAAAATGTCATATAATACAAACTCCACTGAGACCTCTCACTGTATCCCTACATGGTAGAAAACTATACATGATCTTGTTTAAACAATGCTCTTCTGTTTCAAAATATTACATTTTGCATGACTATATTTAGCTTTCCTGTTCATAGGTAATCATTACATTTTAAGAAACTCATAGCTTTTTAGCTTCCAGGAACAAGGATTTCTAAACAAAGTAGTGTGTGGAAAAGCACTCTCCCCTGAGACGTGGGGTATGATTTGCAGCAAGGTACTTGGCCAAGACTTGTTTGGGAAAGTAGGGTCTCTACAGGTACAGGGACACACCCAGATCATGTTAAAGGGAGCAGAGAAACAAGTTACGGGGGGGGGGGGGGGGGGGCAAAAAGAAACCCTAGTAATAGCACTTGAGTTAGAATAAGTGTTGCAGAGAGCGGTTAGTGGAGGTGTGACTTTCCAATGCTCAGCACAACCCTTGCTCTATCTTTTCATCCAAACAGGATGAGAATAATAGAGTGAGCAGGGGAAGGTGAAGGAGCAACATGTTTATCTTCTCCTAGGAAAATACAAAAAAACAAAGGAAGAAGAAAAGAAGGAAGGAAAGGAGAAAAAGAAAGAAGAAGGAAGAAAGGAGAAGGAAGAAAGAAAGGGAGAGAGAAGAGAATTGAAATTTTTAAAAATATTATCTCACTTAATTTTTGAAGGAGGAATTACTGTATCCATTTCCTAAAGGATAAAAATTGAGGTTTTGAGAGATTAAGCTACTTGCCCAAGGACATAAAGCTAGAAGTGGACTAACCAAAAGTTAAACACAATTTTCTCTAATTGCTACTTGTTATGCTAAAGGCCACTGTTAGGGGGCTGAACTGTGGCCTCCTGCCACGTCCTGCAATATCTGTGTGGTGAAGTCTTAACCCCCTGTACCTCAGAATGTAACTTTGTTTGGACATAGGATTTTTACAAAGGTAATCAAGTTAAAGCAAGGTCATTAAGGGTGAGCTCTAATCCAACATGACTGGTGTCTATAGAAGGGGGAAATTTGAAGACAGACACACACAGAGCGAAGACAGAATAGCGACATAAGATGGCCATTTACAAACTTCCCTCCCAGCCCTCAGAAGGAACGAACCCTGCCAACCTTGTTTCTAGACTTCTACCCTCCAGAACTGTGAAACAATACATTTCTGTTGTTTAAGCCACCCAGTTTGGGGTAATTTGTTATAGCAACCCAGCAAATTAATGCAGTAACTCTATAGTAAGGATTTAATCAAGAAAGCGAAAAACACAGTTGTGGTTTTTTTTTAATAGAAAGAATTAACCTGAAGAAACTGGCTAAGCAGGTGTTGGGGACTGGAAGATAAAGGGGGAATACTGAGGGAACATAGAATTGCAGGAAGCAGCTACCATCCCTAGGGCTAAGGGGGAAAGGGAAACGTTCGGGGTTGTCAGAGTCTAGAAACTTAAAGGACAGGCCTGCTGACCTGGGGCTGAGACCTGGGGGTTGCCTGTCAGTGTTGGTGTCTCCTGAGCTCACTGGAGGAACACTCACATCTCTAAGCAGAGGAGGCCAGATGGCTAGGGCTGGTGTCTCCAAGGTTGGCTTGGAATTGTAAGAAAAAATGGGAACTAGAACCAATTATCATCGACAGGGTGAAGAACCTTTCTTAGGTGACACTGACAGGAACAGAAAGCAGAACAGTCCCAAGAATCTCTTCCAGCCTGCCAGTCTCCCTTTAGCATCCTTCAATGTCACAGTGTCATAGGGAGCCAGCTGGCCAAGAAGAAATGACATCTCCCTTTTTATAAAGTTCTAGATGATCTTCCTGTAAAAGGACCCTGCTTACCACCCCTTCTTTCGTCCCATTACCAGTCACCCTAAAATTTGGCGAAGCTTACCTGCAACATCTAGCATACCAGCACTTTAAAAATGTCCTAAAATATATTTATTATCACATTCTTCTCCCCAAAAACCTTTAGTGACTCACAATTGTCTCTATAACCCTATTTTCTCTCAACCCTCATCTCAGCCCTCACTCACAATGGTTTCACTCATCCCTATCAAATGCCCTTTCTCACTCTCCACATGCTCTCCATAAGCCCTTTCTCCAGCCCATCCCCCTCAATCTCAGCAGTTGAGATCATCTGTCACCAAGAAAATGAGCTATGAGACAGTAACCACTCAACCTCTCCCTCCTCTACCTCTAAACTTACTACTACGTCCGTGACTTTCCTCTTTTCCACCTGTCCCAGAGGAAAAGCTTGCAGCCCTCCTGCAGTCCCAGGCTAACTCATCACCTGTGTGAGCCTCAAACCCAATTCCTCTTCCTCCCCCAGTCCTTGCTCTCTTATCTATTTTTATCATCTCACCCTCTCTGGGAGCTACTTCCTTCCACCTAAAAGTACATCCAAGTCTGCTCCCATGCGAGAGAAGGCTTCCCCCAATCTGGCTCCCTTGCCACAGTCATCCACGTGTGTCTGTCTGGCTTTTCTGTCACTCCTCCGCCCACGCATGCTGGCATCTGCCACTATCACTCACTTAAACGCCCTCCATCAAACTCAGCAATGACCAAACAACCAAATTCATCGTGGACTCTTACTTAACCCCTTGGTAGATTTTATGATGTAATTCTTTCCTGGTTAAAAATTAATACCTAGGCATTATAGACATTTTGGAAAATTCCAGAAGAATAAAATAGAGTAAAAAGAAAGTTTTGAGAGGTTCTGAGAAGCTATGAGTCACGTGTGAGAGAACCAGGGTTCTTGGAGTGGAGCACTGAAAAAATAGGAATTAAAAACAGTTCAGAGGACACAAAATATTTACACCAAAATCTTGACTCTTGACAGTCTTTGGAGAACAGTTGTGGATAATCCAGCACTCTGAACACCTAATGCTCATCTTTTCAACCACCCAGACATTTGAATGTTAGCACATAGGGCTAAAAATCTATTTTAAAAATAACATGCTTCCCCCTGCTCTTTTCCAGCAGAGAATACCAAGGTCATGATAAGGTCATGATAAAGTGAGCAGAAATAGTAATAGAACTATATTTGTTTGCTTTCTGCCTATTACATGGCAGGCCCATGCTGGGTATTTTATATATGCAGCCTGAATGTAACCTCATGTAATTTTCACAGCTCATCTGTTTTATAGATAAGCAAACTGAGGCTCAGAAAAGTGACAATTTTAAACTGCAGCCCATCTTCTAGGTGGAAGAGCCTAGATTTACCAGAAGGCTTATGTTTTTTCTGCTATCCCAACCTGCCTGCCCAGAGAGAAGAGCACTGGGATCAAATCTGTGTCTTCCTGCGGACCTTGGAAAATCTGCTGGACTACTCTGTGACTAAATTATAAAGCCTCAGGTGGGCTTTTTTTTTTCAGTATAATGAAGATAACAGAGAAGATGACTTTTGGCATTTGGGTTTCAAAATAGTCTTTGTACTACTTTTCTAGGGCCACCATAACAGAATACCACAGACTGGGTGGCTTAAACCCCAGAAAGTTACGTTCTCATGCTCCTGGAGGCTGGAAATCCAAGGTCAAAGCATTGGCAGGTTGGGTTTCTTCTGAGGCCTCTCTCTTTGGCTCCCCAATGGCTCTCTTCTCACTGTCTGTTCGTGGCCTTCTCTGGATGTGTGCACACCCCTGGGTTTCCCTATGTGTCCTAATCTCCTCTTAAAGGAACATCAGTCAGATTGGACTAGAGCCCACCTTAATAGCCTCATTTTAACTTAATCACCTCTTCACAGACTCTATCCCCAAATACAACTACATTCTGAGATTAGGGCTCTAACATATGAGTTTGGGGAGGGGGGATGCAATTCAGCTCATAACAGTCTTTGCAAAAAAAAAGGAGTTTTGGGATCACAAAGCCTGACTTTTCCTTTTGTAAAGCTAATGACCCCAAAAGGCATAAAATCATGTCACACTATTATTATTAAGTCACATGAGTAAACTATGAATCCCATATTTCATACTTGGATCAGATTCCTCTGAACTCTTGCTGAGCGCTATGACACTTATCATTTACAGTACTGGTTACAGGAAGAAATGAGAAATTTAAGACACGTTATCTTTACACTAAAGTCCCCAGACGGCATTGACGTTTGAAATGTTTGTACCTGATTTTTGTTGTATTCTGACTCCTCTGTTGCTCTCACGCAACTGCAGTCTTTCCTCCTGTTTGCAATATACAACCAGATCCTTCTGTCACGTACTAACTCCAGCCCAGCCTATAAACTGGATAACAGAGGGTTTGAATATGTAAATAAAAGCAAATAGGCTTGCTTTGAGGGCTTGCGGGCTTGCCTATGAATGAACTCTGATGTGTGGCTTATGTGAAATCTGTTTTGGTAACTTAGAGGTTTTGCTTGCTGCCTCCTGTCTCCAGTGGTGTTTAGATTGTTGAGGCTGCCCCATCCAACCCAAGTTTCGGGGAAGATGACACGTTACCATATAGTAGAATCTCAGCAAGGGGAAGTCTTTTACCTTTCCATAGAGGAAAACCTTGACATTGGCAAAGGAAACTCTGGGATCTACTTAAGTCCTCCAATTCACGAATACCACATTGGCATATAGAATAGGTAACATAACCTGATACGTTCTCCTCTTATCCACTCTCCACACTTTGTTATGTCCTTTACCCAGGCTCCATTTGACCTAGACCTGAAGTTGTCATTGCCTCAGGGTAGGTTTGTTTCAATAAAATGCAAATAACAAAGTCAGTTTTCAGCTTTTGTGTTTCACAACAGGCTTTGCAGGAAAAAAGCATTTTGAGATCCAAAAGCTTGGCCCTTAGATATCAAAAGCTAAAACCCAAAAAAGATTCAGGGCATAAAATCGTGCCATATTATAAATTATTAAATTGTAAATTTCATGTTTCTAAAAGAGCAATATAGAAAGTCTTTCTTTGTTCTGGTTATTTTGTAATTAAAGAAAATAAAATATGCTATTTCTGTGCAGGTACTCTAGTAAGAATAAAAGAATAAGTCTTTTTTTATGATCTAGTCCCCCATCCCAGGGTCGCAGGACTCTAATCCTTTACAACCTGTAGCCTTAACCATCACTTTGTATGCAAAAGCATAACCATGCCCTGAATGTTTAAGAAAGCTATTCATTTTCCCCTCCCCCTACAGAGAAGGAAAGCTTGAGCCCATTCTTGATAACAAAGGCTGGAAATAGCCCCAATGCTAAAATTGGATAGTCTCAGACAACCCTTATCACTTTTACTCTAGGAAGATCACTAGGGAGCAATCATTCCAGGGTAAGTATTCTTGTGCCACTTAGCACTATCTCTGAACAGCCCCAAATACTTCAAGTACAACTAAAAGTCACATGCCAGATAAAGAGAGGTTATCCTTTCCTTAAGAAGGTGATGGTGTTGGAGTGAAACCATCCTTTCTAATCACAGTCTTGCCTCAGCCAAGGACATGTGAATGGAAATCTCTGAAGTGTTTAGCCAGATGGCAGATGGTGTGTTCTCCCACCCTAACTCTGTGTTCTCAGGGGCAGCCACAAGAACACCCTAGAATAAGCCTTGTCCATGGAGTACACTTCTGATTATCCTCATCCTTGCAGAGTCCCAAAATGTTGACTCAGGATATATTTAGTTTATAGACAACCAGGACGCCTGGGTGATTCAGTCAGTTGGGTGTCCGACTTTGGCTCAGGTCACGATCTCACAGCTCATGAGTTCGAGCCCCACGTTGGGCTCTGTGCTGACAGCTCAGAGCCTGGAGCCTGCTTTGGATTCTGTGTCTCCTTCTTTCTCTGCCCCTCCCCCCCCATCTCTCTCTCTCTCTCTCTCTCTCTCTCTCTCTCTCTCTCAAATAAACATTAAAAAATTTTAATCTACAGACAACCTGATAAATATACTATACTCCCACCTCTGAGCCTGATTTGAAAGCTGGGGTTGAATATTGCCTCCCACTGAATCCATGATGATGCTTCAGCCCACCTTTCAAGTCTGGTTTGGGCCTCCCAGAGCTCAGATTTTCAGGGTCTATTCTCAACTTCACAGCCCCTGCTGGCAGTCTTGTCAAGAGGAAACCTTGCTCCAGACCACCCTGGGTTCATCCTGCCTGGCATTGTATGTGCCAAGGACATGAGAGTTATGTCATAAGAGATTATCACTCTCTTTCTTGACATCCATCTCATAGGAGAGGAAATAGTCCCAACATATTGAATCTTTTCCGATAAACTCCTTGTGACTCAACCATGCAGATAGTTTTTGAAGTGTTTCTTAAGCTTACTTATGTTTTCTATTTTTGAGGGAGTGAGGTGTGTTCTGAAACTTCCTTTTTGCAGTGTAAGGTACTACTTCCTGTTATTGACCTAAAATATACTCTTCCAAGTTTCCTTGGATGCCTGTAGTACAACTATTGTCATTTCAGTTGCCAAATCCCTGTATAAAGGGAATATTTACCCTTGTGTTAGCTAGGCTCATCCAGACTGCTAGGAAAAGACACACTCCTATTAGTGAAGGAAATGTGTTCATTGCAAGGATACAATAGAATGTGTACCATCATCCATCTTGACCATAGACCTCCAAGACTGAGGAGCACAGCAGGCTTCAGAGAGACCTGGAACAGTTACTCAATATTGTTCTCACTCAGTCTGAATGTTAGTCACCCACTTTTCCTTTGTCCATCTAGCATCTGTTATTCTAAGAACAGTGGCTTGGATCATTTTGTCACCCTCTACTGTGGAGTTCCCGTTACTGGTCAGACTCTGTGATCTTGGTCTCTATTATGTCTGACTATACCTCTTCCTTTTGACTCAAGGAGAAATCCCTTATTCCATTATTTATGGTCACAATAGTAGGATAAACACATGGCACATAAGTACCATTTGAAAGAAAGCTGGGGGCATCAAAGACATTTGAGTCTGCATGGTATATCTCCTAATTTTTATTAATACATTCTGTTTTATAATGTCATGTTTTCCGTAATGCAGAAAATGCTATGGCCACTGGTAAATTGTGGAGATTAAAGAGTTACCATAGCAAGTCTGAGACTTCTATCCTCAGAAATCCTTGACCACAAGGTTGGTCCATGGCTGGCTTCAGAACACTTGGATTTCAGGAGGAACCTCATCATCCCCAGAAATAACGAGAGTGGTTCAAAGAGTTGGGCTATCCTGAACACTTGCTTTCCTTCTAAGAGTCTGGACTTCTAGTATGTACTAAGCAGAGAGTGCCTCCATGACTGCCCCAATAAAAACAGTAGGCACTGAGTCTCTAATGAGCTTTCCTGGTAGAAAACATGCCATACATATTGTCCTAAGGACCAACTGGAGGAATTAAGTGCATTCTGTGTGACTCCACTGGATGACTAGAGTGGACTCTTGGAAACTTGTACCTGGTTTCCTCTGGTCTCTTCCCCACATGTTCTTTACTTTTTACTGCTGTTGCTTTGTATTCTTTCCCTGTAACAAATCATAGCCATAAACACACGTGTATGTTCAGTCCTATGAGTTCTTCTAGTGAATCATGAAATCTGAGAGTGGTCTAGGGGATCCCCAACACACAGTCAATCAGGTCCAGAGATTGTCATTCATTTTGGAGTAGACCCATTTCCTCACATAAAAAAGCCCATGGCTGGTGCATAAAAAACATAGTCTCTTCTTTGCAGAGATATTGCATCCTTTTTCCTATACATCCATTACAGCTATTTAAGTCAGTAAGTTGAAAGAGTCAGCTTTCTTTGGACATAGCCATAAGTGACTAAAAATTTAATGAAGGCAGAGAGGAGGCATTGAGGGGGCAGACCCAGCTGGAGGGCGTGTCCAAGTAACATCTCTGGTAGGCTCAATCTGAGTGATACTCAGCAGGTTAATGGCAGCATTTCTATTTACTATGAAAAACCAGTAAAAGTAAGCATTTTCTGCCATGTTCACACATTCTTAATGAGCCAAATTATTCTACTGAATGACCTTCAGGTGCAGATCACTTCTTGTAAACAGCTGCATTTATTCACTTCCATTTTTAGCTTTTGCTGGTACATTAAAAATAATACCTAAGGGTCTGAAAGAAGCTCAGCCATTGCTTAAAAGTGCTCAGTTTACTCCTGGGGAGTAGCCCAGGCCCTGGGAGAATCTCAGTAGTGAGGTTTTATGATAAATGTCAGTGATTATGCTGATAATAGAGTGTTCCACCAAAACTAGGCAGGGGAAGGCAGTTTCTTTTCCAAAGCATTAAAAAAAATTAAAAAGCATAAACCGCTTTCTACAAAGCCCATGGCTAGTGCATAAGCATCCTGTTCCTTCTCTCAAGAGTGGGAGATGAAGTAGAAGAAGAGAGAAAGAAGAGAGAGGGAGGGAGTTGGAGGAGGAGGAGACTAATATGGAGAAAGAGAGGGACATGAAATGGCCAGAGAATGAGGAATGACTCTCTTCAGCCTTGGGCTCTGGCCATGAAAAACCCTATCCCCAGGGATCTTCTCCAGAGAGCCCCAACCATTCCATAACCTGATGCTGCCAATTAACTTCACGGTGCTTCATAGTGCCAGTGAGGCCACCCTCTTGTCCAGCCTAGACTGGTTGCACTCTGACTGGAACCTATGGGGGAGGGCCCATCATTCTGATCAAACATGCTGCTTTCCCATTCTCCACATAAATTCCAAAGGCAGTTGTTTACTTCTATATCTGGATTAGTGGAGGGAATATCCAATGCCCCACATCTCAGGGACAAGTCTGTTTTTCTGCCCACAGCCCTACATGTCCTCATAGTGTCCCAGGATCTGGCCTTGCAGTAGGTATTTGTTGTTTTAGTCTTCCTGGTTCCCCTTCTTTGAAAAACCTCCCCCATACTATGTGGTTTGTGAAGTTACCAATCAGAGTGTGCTGCCTGCTATAGGGATGGTATCATGACTCAAATACAGCCAACCCCAGGACCTCCGCCTTGTCAATGTCCTTTGTCCCAGAGGGAGAGGGCACATGACACAAACAGGACCGATCAGAATCCTTCTCTGGGTTGGGTGTATGGACCTTGGGAAAATAAATGCTCTCTTCTTGCCAAGGTTCCCAAGCTGAGAGGATGCAATTTTGGGACTTGCACTAGCCATCTCCTCAGCCATATGGAGAGACTAAAACTGCAGAATAAGCTGAGAGTCTAATGAGACAGAGAGAGAGAACTTACAGTATTGAGTCCTGTATTCATTTCCTGGGGCTGCTGTAAAATATTACCACAGCCTCAGTGGCTTACGACAACAGAAATGTATTCTCTCCCAGTTCTGGAGTCCAGAAAACTCAAATTCAGGTGTCAGCAGGGCAGCGCTCCCTCTGCGGACTCAGGGAGAATCTGTTCCTTGCCTCTTCCTGCTTCTGGTGGCTGCCAGCATTCTCTGGTGTTCCTTGGCTTGTAGCTGCACCGTTGCAATCTCTGCCTCAGTCTTCATGCTGCCTTCTGAGTGTGTGTCTCCTAATCTCCTATAAGGATGCATGGAATTGCATTTAGGGCCCACCTGGACAATCTAGGATAAGCTCCTCCTTTCAAGATCCTTATAAGGTGTGCCATGTAAAACTCTCTCTCTCTCTCTCTTTTTTTTTTTTTTTTTTTTGCATGTAAGGTAACATTTGCAGGTTCCAGAGATTAGGAAGTGAATATCTTGTTGAGGATGGAGGAGCATTTTTTTTCCTACCATAAATCCCATCCAAGTCCCTGAGACCTTAGTTCCAACACCACTTCCTGTAACCCCATGTATCCTCACCAGCCAATAAGTTTCCTCTTGACTTAGGCTCGTATGAATTGAGTTTAGTAATTGCATTAAAGATGTCTTAAATAACCTACAAGCCCATGTCTGCAGCAGGCTGGGAATGGAGGAGACAGCCCATTGCTGCCAGGGATTGTTTTCAACTGTGACCAAAAACAAACAAACAAACAACAAAAACACACAAAAACCCAGCTCAAGAGGCTTGAGCCAAAGCAAGGAGACAATAAAGCCAAAAGTTTGGGATTAAGGGTGCCTGGGTAGTTCAGTCAGTTAGTTAAGTGTCCAACTGTTGATTTCAGCTCAGGTTGTGATCTTATGGTTCGTGGGATGGAGCCCATGTCGGGCTCTGCACTGAGAATGCAGAGCCTGCTTGGGATTCTCTCTCTCCCTCTCTCTCTGCCCCTCCCCTGCTCTTCTCTCTCATTCACTCTCTCTCTCTCAAAAAAAAAAATATATATATATATATTAAAAAAAAAAGTCTGGGACTAATCAGGTTTGGCTCAATTTGAGGGCCCAATGATATTATTGGGCCCCATCTCTAGGCTCTGCCACTTTCGGGTTGGCAGTATCTCAGGCTCCAGGAGGTGGCCTCCTGCAGCTTCAGACTCACATTGCCTTATGCTTGGGCCAGTGGAAGAGAGTGTTAGTAGAACAAAAATCTTGGAATTGGATCTCATTGGCCCATATGTCAATAAACACATAAATACTTAATAAACACTTTATTTCCCCAAGTTGCTAATGAAAACATCTTGTCACAGGTGTTCTCAATGATTAAACAAAACATCGCATGAATTTGATTAATGTCACAATAAATCTGAATTCCAATAATAACTACTGTACTCAATTCTAGAAGTTTCTTTTGGGACTAAGTATGAGATTTGGCATAACTTCTGTCAGATACCTACTCTTAAACTGTGATCAAGGGAATGAAATGTACTGACTGGTTTATTCTCCATCATTGCTTTACCTCTCAGGTGGAAGGTAAGTGGGAAGGTAAGAGGGGAAGAGAAGTGGTACTCTACAGAGACACTGTATGGGTACCTGACGTGGAGTGAAAACGTGCTGGCTGCAAAAGGAATAGATGTGTGCTGAATATCATGACGATTTCACTATATAAAATTTTTGTGTTTAGCCAAATTAATAGGCCTGCCAAGATCATGACAAGTAGACTGATTATCATATATCAGGGTTTTGTGAATAAAATATGAAATTTTATAGCATCAATTATGGAGTTTTCAGAAATTAACTTGAAGGAGATTGTGCAGATCTAGCACCTGTAGACAGGGTGGAATAGACACGCATTTAAATTACTCGTTGCTCTGTATATGTCAATAAACACATAAATATTTAATGAATACTTTATTTCCCTAAGTTGCCAATAAAAGCATCTTGTCACAGTTGTTCTCAATAAGTAAACAAAATGTCACAGTGAATTTGATTAGTGTCACAATGAATGTGACTAAAAATAATAAATATTGGACTCAATTCTAGAATTGTTCTTTTGGCCTAAGTGTGAGATTTGGTTTTCTGTAGCAATGGTATGCAAATTTATGGTCATATAACTCCACAATAACAAAAAACATACACAAAATATAAAATAACAAAATGAGTTCAAGATAAAATAATCAACATTGAAAGAACAGTTCATTTTGCTTATTAATGTTCAAAAACCCTTTTGCTCTCACTGGAAAAAATATTTAGTGAGACTGATGTTTTCATTTCATTTAGAAATATTTGCTTAACATTAAGGAAATTAGAGACAGATCTAACTGAAGGTCTAAGTAAAGTTTATTTTGATATTTGCTTTTATGTCTGTCAGAGGTGGGCATCTGTGTGGCTCAGTTGGTTGAGCATCTGACTCTTGATTTCAGCTCAGGTCATGATTTCAGGGTTGTGAGATCAAGCCCCACATTGGGCTCTGCTTGGAGCCTGCTTAAGATTCTCTCCACCTCTCTCTGCCCCTCCCCCATGAAATAAATAAATAAATACATGAATAAATAAATAACTGTCAGAGGTGACAAAGTTAACACTCTCTAATAGATTGAATTGTGTTTCCTCAAAAGTTGTATGTTGAAGCCCTAACCCCAATATGGCTGTATTTGGAAATAGGGCCTTTAAGGAAGTAATTAAGGTTAAATGAGGTCAGACGTTAGTCCTAATCCCATAGGACTGGTGTCCCTATGAGAAGAGGAAGAGGTACCAGAGATGGATGCACACAGAGAAAAGGCCATGTGACAACACCGTGAGGAGGTAGTCATCTGCAAGCCAAGGAGAGGGATTTCTCTAGAAGCCAACCTTGCCAGCACCTTGATCTTGGACTTCCAGCCTCCAGAGCTGCCTGAAAATAAATTGCTGTTGGTAGCCAAGCAGTCTGTGGTATTTGGTTGTAGCAGTCCTATCACACCAACACACTCCAAATATACATAGAAATGTTGTCAAAATTTAATATTAAATGTGTAAGACTTTCTTGTAAGTTTCTGACTTAATGGCAAAAGACATGCCTTTAGGGGAAACAATTATCTTCTAGTTCTAATTAGGAATAGTAGAAATGGTACATGGAGGGGCACTCGGGTGGCTCCGTCCATTGAGCATCTGACTATTGATTTCGGCTCAGGTCATGATCCCAAGGTTGTGGGATCAAGTCCCATTTCAGGCTCCATTATCAGTATGTGGAGTCTGCTTAGGATTCTCTCTCCTTCTCTGCCCCTCTCCCCCACTCATGATCTCTCTCTCTCAAGTTAAAAAAAAATAGTCCATAGAAAACAGTATGAGACAAATGCGCTCTTTGGTCAGTGTACACCATTGGAATTAGCAAAAAATCCAATAAATAAATCCATATATATATACAGATCAACAGGAAAAACAAGTATTCCAGCAAATTACTTCATGCAGATTTGCCAAAGAGAGAATGAAAATATAGATGTTTCAAATGTTTCTCATCGTCTCATATTGGCTACATTCTGCTTCAATAATGAAAGAAACCAAGAACTGATTTGTTGTGAGCAACTAAAGAAAGCGCTACTGGAAAAGATACATTCTAAATAATAAATGTCTCCTTGAGTGAAAGTATTTTCTGCAAGAACTGTGTGAGTGAAGGTGCAGAGGAATGGCTTCTTTGAATGCACAGAAGCATTCAGGTAAAGTTTCACTGCTATGCTCACACATGAAATCCTTGGCTGCACCATTCACAACTGAGCTACTGCAACACAGCCCTGGACCAGAGCTGTAAAGCATGCTACAGGAAGATCCTGATGTGGTTAATTTTATAAATTATATTTATATGTTATATGTTTATAACATATAGCAGATTATATGTAATACTTAGAAATGATATGGGAAGTGAAATGATATGGGATATGAAAAAAATATTTTAGACCACACTGAGGCTCACAGACTATCTTGGAACAGACACGGTAAATGTTGAACTTGAAAACAAATCTTTGACATAAAACAGCACTTCCAAATTTGTTGTCTTTTTGTGTGATAAGCAGAATGCTAGCTATTCGATTTTTTTTAATCCATACACAATCTACCACTTCAAGGAAAATTTGTGATGCTAATAATGAGTGAGAATGTAATTGCTTTTAAGTGTCTATTTATTTTGAGAGAAAGAGAGAGACAGAGAGAGAGAGAACAAGCAGGGAAGGGACAGAGAGAAGGAGAAAGAGAATCCCAAGCAGGCTCTGCACTGTCAGCACAGAGCCCCACATGGGTCTCAATCTCATGAACCATGAGATCATGACCTGAGCTGAAATCAAGAGTCTGATGCTGAACTGACTGAGCCACCCAGGACCCCAGTAATTGTTTTTAAAAATAAACTTGTGTTATGGAGAAAATATTCTGAAATTGGATCTTCAGAAATGTTTTATCATTAGGTGAATTTGTTGTCTAAAACAGTAAAGATGCGCATCCATAAAAACTCTCATATATGCACAGTTTAACAACTTCAACAGGGGTGCCTGGGTAGTTCAGTCTGTGAAGTGTCCAACTCAGTTTTCGTTCAGGTCATGATCTCATGGTTAGTGGGATGAAGATCTGCATCCGGCTCCACCTGTCTCAGGAGCCTGCTTGGGATCCTTTCTCTCCCTCTCTCTGCCCTCCCACCACGCTCATGAGTGCCCACGTTCTCTCTCCCTCAAAATAAATAAATATACATTAAAAAAAGAAATACATAAATAAATTAAAAATTTCAACCAAGATTTCCAGTCTGTTCAAAAATCTTCCGGCAAAGAGTTCCAGTGGTTTATTTACTTATTTGTGAAAAATAGAGGGAAAGTTTCTAAAGGACTGAATTGAGTATTGCATATCTTCAGATATCACCAGAAACAAAAAGGTACATATTTGTCTTTATATTCTGGATAGTTTCTGAAGTTCTTGTCAATCTTAAGTTTTTTAAAAAAATTTTTTTAATATTTATTTATTTTTGAGAGAAAGAGAGAGACAGAGTGTGAACAGGGGAGGGGCAGAGAGAGAGGGAGACACAGAATCCAAAGCAGGCTCCAGGCTGTCAGCACAGAGCCTGACATGGGGCTCGAACTCATGAACCATGAGACCATGATCTGAGCTGAAGTCAGATGCTTAACTGACTGAGCCACCAGGCATCTCCTAAGTATTTTTAACAGATATCTCAAAGCATACTTAGTATGAAGTTATTACCAATAATAATGAATGTGAATCCATATTTCAAATAGCCTTATTTTTACTTCTGAGTTTGTTGACTGATTGTCAGATTTGATCAGGTTATTGTTTTTACCTTGTTTATGTGGAAGACAGCTCTTCTCATATGTAGCAAACATGTCAGCTCTGCCCTTTTCTTATTAATAGGAAAAAGCTTTATCCTCAATTTATGGTTGCAAAGCCAAAATGTTTTTAATCTAGTTTAATTAAAACTGAATAGTATAATATGTAAATCCATTTAAGTGGGCACACTGCAATGTATTACAATATGTTAAAAGGAACTAGCTGCTGTCAGTCCCTTTGTGTAGGAGAACGCCCACTCTCCTCATGGCACTTGGCAATGGAGTATAACTCATGACTGTCTGACATATGGATTAAATATGGGTGCCAGAGTCTATCTATTTGTTTGCAAAGTCAATTTCTATTTTTGGATTAGAAATAAGTAAAAATAGAAGTTCTAGTATTCTTTTCTCATGCCCTCTGGGGACCCTACACCCCACTTAGGAGAGTACTGGTTTCATAATGTGGGTTGGTGATTTGTTGCTGCGGTGGACATTATTTGGCTAGTTCCAGCATTCAATTCCTTCTTTTCCTGACATTAGCCTGATTTTCTTTTGGGTCAGTCCTCGTTGGCTTAAGCCTACCTGCCCAGCCCAGCCTCCCAGTCATAGTGATCAGCATGAGGATATCAAGAAACTGAACTACACTTTAAAAAGCATGGATTCTAGGACTTTTGTAGCAGCTCCCAAAAGAGGCTTTCTCCTTCATCCAGATGGTGAGATCCAAGGGTATGACGAGGCCAGCTCTATAGCCAGTTTACCACCCTCAGAGCATAGACAGGAACTCCAAGGAGCCACTCTGTGAAACCCAGGGATGGAATAAGATTGTTTTAAGGTAAAAGAGAGAAATGGCAAGATATTGGATCCTTAATGACCTTATTTAAGCTCCTGGATGAAATCCTTCCTGAAGCTTAACCTACCCCCTGGATCTCTCAGCTATATGGCCAATAAATTCCATGTAGTTGCATAAGTCTTTTATTTAAGTTAGCTTCTCTATTACGGGCAACCAAAAAAATTCCTCACTGATATAATTGTCAACTTCTTCATACAGTTTGTTTTGTTGTTACTATTTTGGTTTTTGTTTGTTTGTTTGTTTATTGTAGAGAGTTACATTAACCATGTATTGTAGCACAGAATTATCATCAGTACCTGCAAGGACCTTCGATTGAATTACTCCCTTAGTAGCACACAATGCTTATACGCTTAGGTATGAGGCACAATTATAAGTAATTTACACATATTAACACATTTAATCTGTACAATCACCCTATGGAATCAGTACCATTATTATCCCCATTTTACAAATGGGGAAACTGAGATGCAGAGAGAGTACATAACTTGCCCGGCGTTACACAGTAAGTAGTAAAGCCAGGATTTACTACCAATGTACATTTGAACCAAGACAATGTGGCTTCGAAACCCATGCTCTTAATCACAACAAAACACCAGAAAGACTGCACTACCCACATGCTAACATTTAGCATTGTTCAACTTTCTAATTTTTGCCTCTGTGATGATTGTAAAGTAACATCTATCACTTAATGTATAACTTAGACGAATTACTTAAACCGTCTTTGTCTCAATTTCCTTACCTGTGAAATGAGGTAATAAAATAATATTGATTTCATAGGATTGTTGTGCAGTTTATTTTTTGTTTCAACGTTTATTTATTTTTTGGGACAGAGAGAGACAGAGCATGAATGGGGGAGGGGCAGAGAGAGAGGGAGACACAGAATCAGAAACAGGCTCCAGGCTCTGAGCCATCAGCCCAGAGCCCGACGCGGGGCTCGAACTCACGGACCGCGAGATCGTGACCTGGCTGAAGTCGGACGCTTAACCGACTGCGCCACCCAGGCGCCCCGATTGTTGTGCAGTTTAAATAATACCAGTGATTTTGAGCATCTTTTTTCTACTTGTTGGCTATTTGAAATTCCTGGTTTGGGAACTGCCTGTTCATAACCTCTGCCCATTTCAAACTGAGTTTCCAATCTTTTCCTTACTGATTTGCACGAGTGTGTATGTATGTGAATGTATATGTATATGTATATGTATTTGTATATGTGTATGTATATGAATATGTAATGTATATGTACATTTCAGTTATGAGTTCCATGTCAGTTTTAGATATTGAATATCTCTAATCTTTCATTTTTTCTATAGTGCTGTTGATTGAACAGGAATTTGTAATTTTGATACAATCAAATCCATCGACTGTGCCCCAAACGTGGAGAGAATAAAGATATGAAAAAAAAAAACTGTTTATGCCCTAAGCATCTTAAAATCTAGCTGGAGAATCAAGAACAATAACCACATGAACAAGTGTTAAACATCATATAACAGTATGCAATAAAATGCCAAGTTGTAAGGCTATATAACCAAGTTTTAACCTTGGAAAAATAAACAAATGTTCCTGTGCTTCAGTTTCCTTATTTGGAAAACGGAAGCAATAAAAAATACCTTTCAGTTTGTTGTGATAATTAAATGAGACATGTTGAATGGCTCGGTAGTACCTAGTATACAGTACCAACCGCAGCTCAGATACAAAGCAGATCAATAAAATAATAATGGCTACCATCTGTAGAGGTCTACTACCTGCCAGGCACTTTCTATAACACACCGCATTTGCGTTGCTATCTGTCAGAGAAGGAAACCTCAATTCCTAGATTCCGAGAGCTTAAGTAATTTGAGGTCACACAGCTAGTAAGTGGTAGTCACCGCATAGAAAGCCAGGTTTGTTAGACCTCAAACCTCATATGCTCTCCCCTATGCCAAATTATTGTACGAAATGGTGCTAAAGAAACAAAGAAACTTCACTTGGGTCCTGGGGAGAGAGAGACAGACTTTGACTTTGAAAAGACACAAGGAGAAGGAGAGGAAAGGAGATCATGCCAGATTCTGAGGGGATGCAGTGCCTGTGCAAGGATAAAAAGTATTGTGAGTTATTAGAGGGCCAAAACCTTTTATGCTGCAGTTCCCTTCAATCCTAGCACAGAGACCAGTACAGAGGGTGGGGAGACATCTATTCCCTACATCTCCTATTTCCATACCAAGGAAGCAGGAATGAGTTATCTGACTGGTGAGCTTCAAAGAGGAATGATATATGTGTCGCCATGACCCCTCAAGTTGGGGGAGCTGGCCTGTCCTAGAAATCATGTGTTTTCTGCTTTTCCAGAAACTGTAAAACTGCAGTCAATTTTACAAAAGCAGTTTTTCACAAGAGGGGACTCTCTGCATGTCTGGCCTTCTATCAATCATTGAGGGGGTGTGGGGGACAGGTCTGGCTTCCCAAGGTTACACAAGCAAATTGTCCACTTCTGCTTATGACTGCCAGGTACTAAGAGAGCCATTTAACATATTTTATTTAATTCTGGGGTGAAGTACATGCAGGTCCATTGTCCTGGAAGATCTAAAGGCATGGCCACCATTCTAGTGCCTGCCCGGGACAAAGTTGATATTTTCCTCCCTTCAGTCTGACTCCAGTGGCTACCTCAATGGATTGTGAACCTGTATGGGGAATATGGGTGTTATCTGAAACCCCCTAAAACCACAACAGTAGGCTCTCAACAAGCCATGGTAGAAGAAAGAATATGAAAAGTTCAGAGGACAATGAGAATACTGGCCTGATTCCAGCAAAGGGAGTATAAGAAGTAGTTGAAGTAAGGTTACATAAATAGGTTGGTCCCACTAATGGAAGACCTACATGGAAGGGAGAGAGCTTGGATGCGATGTGGGTGAAGAGCGCTGAGAGTTTCTGAGGAGGGGAAGAGCCTAAGGAGGACAGAATTTAAATCAGGTAGTGAAAATATGGCAATGCATTGCAGTGGAGACTAGGGGAGGAGAGCCTGGAGCTGGAAAGCAACCAGAGGTGGTTTCCAGATTTCCCCAGAGAGGGAAGAGGAGGTCTGGCCTAGGGAAGTGGCAATGTGAGTGGCAGTAAAGAGATGCACGTGAGATCTCAAAGGGAAAACTGCCAGATCTCGGGGAAACCGGGGTCTGGGAAGAGGGGAAACGTTTGGATGGCGCTGCTCTGAAACAGATAGATGAGCAGGCCTGGGAGCTGATAGGAAGTGGGTCTCAGCCTTGGGCACGTTAAAGCTGAGGCGTCGAGTGGATTTGCTTCTCAGCACCAGGGACACCAGACACAAGGTAGGAAAGGGGCCGCAGCTAGGAGTTTGGGGAGCCAACACCTTCAAGGAGGCAGTGTACATTTGAAGGCCCTTCGGAAGAAGTTGGTGGAGATGGGAAGTATGAACAGGGAGGGGACTTGGGATGACAGGGCTGGGAACAAGGGCACAGGTGTGGGAGCAAGGGGAGGGGGGCGGAAAAGAGGAGGGGGACACCACTCCTGGACCAGAGGGGAGGATGGGATGAGGCTGCTGGCAAACGCTGGATTAAGGATCTTTTTAGCAGAGCAGGGCGGCTGCCACCTCTCCCCCAGGAAATCCACAGTTGAACCCAAAGCAGCCTTCCCCAGGCTGACCGTGTTCTGGGCCCTGCGCCCACTTCCTCGCACTCTCTCTGCCTGCCGCGAGTCCCTGGTCCCCGGGCCCGTAAGGGTCCCTCCGCACCTCTGGCTCTCTCTCCATCAGTCGTGGGGCGGGGGGAGGGGGGCGGCTCCGGCTCCCCAGGCCGCAGGGCGCCTTTTCCTCCAGGTTCCCGCCCTGGAACCGGCCGTGAGCCTTCCGCAGCACCGCCCACCTGGCCACCGCCGCAGCCCGCGCCCACGGCCCGCCAGAGCTGCCGCGAGCCTACAGCCCCTCCCGGGGGTGGGGTTTCGGCCCCCCACCCCTGTCCGCCTTTGTTACAGCTTCCCCCCGGACGCGCCCTCTCGGCCTCTGCCCCCACGTCCTGGGGGCCAGAGGGAGAGGGGTTCGGGTGGCGCCGGGACGCACGCGGGCTCCCCAGAGAGAGGGGCGGGGAGGACGGAGCGGAGCCGCGAGCCGCGGGGGCAGCTGCTGCAGAAGGGGAGGAGAATGGGGAGGAGCTGGGGGGCAGGCAGTCGGGGAAGGAGGGGTCTTAAGGGGCGGCGAGCGCAGGTCGGATTTCCTCCGAGGCTGCCGATCGGCGGAGCTCCCACCTTCCCTTAGAGCTCGCTGCAGCCGCCCTGCCCCGCGCCCTCCGGAGACCGGGACCAGACCATGGTGAGAGCTGGGTGCGCGGCGCGGGGCGCGGTGGCCCGACCCCTCCGGGCGCCCGAGGGTGGACGGGCGGAGGGGGCGAGTCTGCGGGACCCGGAGAAGTTTCCGGGGTGGGCGCGGGGCCCGGCGCCTTCAGCCTCGCTCTTCTCTCTTCCGCAGATGTGGACACGCTGGCTCGCGCTCGCGCTGGTGGCGGTCGCCTGGGTCCACGCCGAGGTAGGTGAGCGGCCGAGGAGGTCCGAACTCGGGATCCGGAGCCACTTGGGTGTGCGCGCCTGGCGGGCGGGGAGTGCGTCCTGGGGATGTTCTCCCGGGGTGGGACTGGGAGTTTCCATGCGTGGGGTGAGGGGGCCGCTCCGAGCAGAAATGCTACTTAACGAAACTTAAACCTCCAAATCAGGAAAAGTAGTTTGGGCCGTAAGCGGGAGCCCCACCGCGGCTAATATGGAGGGAGAGTGGGGAGGGGGGAGAGGACGAGCTGGGTGGATTGGGACGGAGGCGGCGACAAGAGCAGCAGCCGAGTTCAAAAAGGCGCCTTTGAGTTCTTTCCTTCACTTAAAAGGAAATTGAGAATAGTTGGGGGCTTTTTGCTTCCCAGGCTGACTCCTTGGGGAAAGGGGCGGGGGGGAATCTCCAGAGATTTTTCTTTTAGGGCGGAGAGCCCTTTTTTTTTTTTTTAATCTTTTTTATAAAGTAAGTTCATGATCACCAGCATTTTTTTTTCTTTCTTTGTAAAGTCCTCTCGGATTTTGTGTTCATATCAGGGCTATATAACGGCCTTTAAAAGTCTCAATTTTCCCTTAATCCAGCGTTGCGCAAGTGTAAGAGATCCATTGCTCTGCTCTTTGGGGGCTCCGCGTTTCCAGTCAAAGTATTTCAGCACTTTTTTGGTAATGTTTTCCTTTCAACTCCAGTGACCTTCCTGAGACACTACAAACAAACCAACAAACCCTTCACTCACAAGCCCCTCCATTAACTCAAAGGTTTATGGACAGAAAATAAACAATTCCAAATTCCCTGGGCTCTAGTCTCTCAAACAGTGAGGTCAGAAACCAAACATTTGATAATTATGGCAGGAAATGTGGAAGGAATTAAAAAGCATGAGGGAGAAGAAATGGAATGTACATTACAAAAGAAATAGCTCCCTGGTGGGTGGTTATTCTCCCTCTTTGAATTTTTTTCTTCATATTACAGTTTAGCCCCACCCTTAGCATCATAACTTGAGTCTGCCCAGAAAAAAATCATAAAAGTATGCAAGGTCTTCATGATTAAAAAAAAAAAATACACATACATTAAACTCTCACTTAATTCACTCTAGGTTGCACTGGAAACCCAAGCTGTTTTTACTCACAATGAAATAACAAAAAAAAAAAAAAAAATAGCTCCTGTTTACTGGATATCTACTTTGTGTTATAATAAAACCCCATTTTAATGATGGGAAAACTGAGTCAGAGGTTACATAATTTATCCAGTGCCCTAAGTTGTTAGATGGTAGGGATAGGGATTTGAACCCAGATAGTCTGGCATCATACCCCAGGTTCTTAACCTCTATCCCACAAAAGGAGTTCACGTTTGGTGTGCCTCTTACACAGCACACATTGGGCTACATGCATCATTTCTTTTAAATCTTCCCCAACCTTAATAAGGTCAGCGTTGTTAACCCTATTTTATAGAGGAGGAAGCAGGTTTAGGAGATTAGGTAACCTACTCAAGGTCACATGGCTAGTTATTTCTGAAGAAGGATCTAAATCCAGTTCCCTCAATGTTTGGGGGCCCATCTTGAACACCAGATCTGCTTCTCCTGCATTTTGTCTTCCAGGGTTTGAATTTGAGGGAGGATCTGTCTTCACTGGCTGATTTAACCCTAGTTAAGGAACACCCTTCCATCCCTGCTGTGGCCCTCAAAAGGCAGCTGCAGCCCAATGATGGATGAAGTGAATCCCTGGTTGGTTTTATGGCCAGGCTTAGAATTGCCAGTTAGTGTGTGAAATCATTCAGTGAACTGGAATGCAGATGTGAGGTATGATGAGGCTGTTGGTTCCCAGACCACAAGACTGAAGGCTGAAGGCTGTGTGGCCCAAGGTCCAGGATCTATTCTAGGCAGCCTGTGCTACACCCCTCCCCCTCAGGAGCATTGCAAGGCAAAGCTTTGCTCTCATAGGAAGCTCCCCCAGCAGCAATTTCCTGCTTGAGGTGGAAGAGCAAAGAGTACTCCCACCAAATTCCCAGCTAAAATCAAGAAGTGCTGAGGCATGAAAACTGAGAGTTGGTGCAGAAAGCAGGCTGTGAACTCAGGGTACCTGAGCAGTGAGGAGTAAGTATGATCCAGTTTGCATTTCTTGGCTCCAGACTCTTAAGGATTATTTTTTAATCAATCCAATCTCTTGATGTCTGGCCTGAGTAACACATGGCAAGTTTTTAACCTGTGTTTAATAATAATATACCTTTAATTATTAATAAAAAGGTAAAATAACCCTAGCAATTTATTATTTTAAGCATTTTACTGTGTAATTCTACTTGAAATAGAATTTTTTTTCCTTGCTAGCTATAACAACATATAGCAAACATATAGCAAATTAATGATATTTACAGCCTTTGTTGACATGAATCCACTTTAGTAGACTTTAGGGCTAACATTGTACAAATATTGTTGAATTTTTTAAAAATGACATTTAGAAAATAAACTTAGTTTCTTGGTGCTTTTTGGTTTAATATAAGTATGATTATTCAACTCAACATATATTTTTTTTTAATTGTGATTACCTGACAAATCATGTTGATATTACAAAAAGCCAAGCCTTTGCAGTAGTAGACCTCCAGAACTAGAGGTGTCCCAGATTTGGGAAAAGGTGGTTGTCATCATTATTAATGCCAGTCTATAAATCCTGTTTGGCTAGATTCAAGAAACTATTAACAAATCTCATTAAGGAAAGTGTTATATTTTGAATGTCTTCCATGGTCTCTTACTTGGCACCACTTTTTTTTTTTATTGCTTCCTCTCATTCTTACTTTCTTCTTGTCTTAATACCCTTATTCCTTTTAGCAGCCTCCCACAAAATTCTGCCCCATCCACATGAGCTCACTTCTGTGCTCCTTTATATTTCTGTTTGAGGGGATGGTGGGGAGTGTGGCACAAGTCTGTTGAAGACTATACATTAACATCTGTATGGATGAGGAATAGGGGGGATGGGTCGAAGCAGCTTGAGGGAGTGCTTCAACTGACAATTACACAGCTACCCCTTTTTTAGGTTCTGTTGAGAGGGGGCTGTGTGGGCTCATTCATTCTTGCTCACCCATCCCCCTCCCACTGAGAATTCTAGCAGTTCAGAGAGGTGTTGATGGAGACTGGGAAAGTTTGACAACCCAGGCATTAGGGCATGTGCCCTTGACTCTGAATAGGTGGATCTGAGTCTAACATGGCAGGCTGGAGGGAGTCCTGTGGCCCAACTGTCTGCTCCTGGAAGACAGCCTTGGTGAGCACCTAAGCACACTTCCACTCTCCCTTGGTGGTTGTCTCTGCTTGCACTCTGATTGCCAGCATTGCAGGTCTATAAATTCATCATGATAAGTCACATGTACGGGGGACTCATTCACAGATCAGAATGCTCATTTCAGTAAGGAAAAACTTGACCCATGAACTGCGAGTATATCACTTAAGATAATAGTAAAAATAATAACAATTACACAGATGGGTGAGAAGATTATTAGGTCATCGTCCCTCTGATGCCAGATTTCTCATTTACACCCTATTATCAAAATGCAAGTTAATCAACCACCAGGGGTTTTATTGGCTGATGTGGGATATCCTCTGTATCCTTCAGAATTATCCTAATGGTGGATTTAGGGAGGCCTACAGTCTGGCCCACATCCTCTGACTGCTTCTTGGAGCTGCAGCAGAACTACGATTTTAATATCCATCTTGCACATTAAGCACTAAAATAATATCTTGTTTCCTTATTCATTGGCAAATAAACTACTTGCTGTGATTCTAAAGACCACTATTGGAAATTAGACTGTTAAAACATAGCAGGGACTCTGCTTGAATAGTCAAAACAGATGGGCAAGCACCCTGCAAACTGAGGCCCTGGCCACCAAAAATGTCTTTAGAAGGAGGACATATTCATTTCCCATAGAGGTCCCTGGATTGGGTGATGGAAAGCATGAGTCCCTTCCCAGGCTCAGAGGAGCTAACTGGGGAGGAACTGTGATCAGGGGGCATGGGCTGCAGTGGATGTAATGTCCCAGAGAAGAAAATAAAGTCTTCAAAGTCAGTGAGTTAGAATGATGTGTTTCTAGGAGAATAGAGAAAGTAAAGGATGAACTGTAAATACCAGTGGTCGCATATCATGAATTGAAATGTCAGTATTCGTTTTCCTACTCTTCAAATAACCGGACATGGAGACAGCATTTCTAGCAGCCACAAATAGAATTAACATAATGACACCAGATGTTGTAGGGTTGAAAAATACCTTACACTTAGATGGATTCATTTTGTAAAGCCAGGTTTTTAATGTCCTATAGGTCAAATGCATAATTTTCTGTAAGGTGCCATCTTCTGGTGCCTGTAACTTTGGCGTGGGGTTGGGGGGTTCTCTAGGGTTGAGTCATCGACAGCATGGGTCTTCTCTTCACAGGGCCCATCAGGCAGTATCCCCACAGGCCGAGCATACCCTACACACAGGGCCGAGTCATGCATAAAGTGCAAGACATGGTCTCTGCCCTCATTACAGTCTAATGATGGGCCAGATACCTTAAACTGCGGCAGTTGTAATATTATTATAACTATATGATGAACAAGTATCTGTACAATTATAATTATTGCTTTTTTATATTAACATAGGGCTTCCCTTGATTTTTAAAGTATTTTTACATTAGCACAATGCACAAATCTTTAACATAGAGTTTGATGAACTCTTACATCTGGATATACCCATATAGCCAGGACCCAATCAAGGCTGAGGAAGTTGGTGCAGAGAGGAGGCTGTGAACTCCTGGTGTGTGGAAGCAGTTACAATGAAAAAAGTGAGGAGTAGATACGATCAGAGTTACATTTTATCACTCAGGGATCATCATTTAATTAGTGCATCTTCTTCATGTCTGGCCCAGTAACATTTGGCAAGCTTTTAATTTATGTTTCAACAATAAACCTTTAATAAGTAATGAAAAAGTAAATTAACCGTCTCCATATGATGATTACAATTTGGATATTATTTTAAGCATTTTAGCAGTGTTTATAGCAGAAAATTGATTTTCTTGTTAACTATAAGGACGTATAGCAAACACAGTTAAATACGGTCTTTTTTGACATTAATCCATTTTAGCAGACTTTGGATCAGCTTTAGGGGAGCTGACTTGACTATTTTGCAGATGGATATTCCAGGGCTCAATATAATCTACACTGAGAAACTAAATCAAGGAAAGAAACTCAAATAGTTCTTTTTGATCACTTTGCCCTGGCCATTATTACTTTCAAAGGGACTACATAAGATGTCTATTACATTATTTATGATGGCTAATACTTAAAATTTACTACATATCCAACAGTAGGGGAAGAGTTAAGAGTTAACAACAATATGTGCCACTAAAAGTTATGTTTACAAAAATTTTTAAAGCTCTGGCAAATGATTGTGATTTAATTTAAAAAGCAGAACACCCTCCACTCTGTGCCTTATTCTCACAACTGTGCACAGATTTGTATAGAAGTGTAACAAAATCTTAAAATCCATCTTGAGGATTCTTGTGATCCCTTTCCTTTTTTCAGGAGGAATTTACCATCCTAGTATATGCTCTTTTATTTAAATAAAAGTGTTGAGCTATTTTCTGATAAAATATGAAAAGATAATATGCTCATAAAAAGCTTAGAGAATATGGAAAAGATGAGAGCAAACAATAAAATCAACCATAATTCCACCACCTAAAGATAAATCAGCCCTGCATCCCTTCTTTCAGAGAAACTATCAAAATCAATCAACAAATGTATGTGGTGAGCCTACTAAACACTGTAGGCAATAAAAATAAGTATGAGGTATCACTACGAGATAAACGGCATGCAGTAATGGGACAAGCATGGCAAACACATCACCACTACCCCCTCCTTTCCCCATGGCAGACATTGCTAATCAATCATAGGATTCTGTCCTTCTGAGTCTGGAGGAGGTTTGAAAATCCTCAGCAATGTTCTGGGTAGCCACTAGCAATTAGTCTGCATGTGAGATAAAAGATATTTGCCACTACTTCTGGAAAAGTCTATCCAATCTGACAAACACTGGTATATCTTTAAACAAAATTAAGGTGATTAAAAGGCAGAGTTCAGGACTATGTGAAACAAAGACAACATGGGGTAATGGGTGGTATGACTAGGGTAGCGAATAGATGAAATCACACACACACACACACACACACACACACACACACACACACACACAGCACTTTATTCCTGGCCCAAGCTTTTAACTTCTTTAGACAAATTCCAACACCTTAAAGTGAGCCAAACCCTCTAATGTTGGCCATCAACAAGAATATGATAATGAGAATTTTCTTGGCTGTTCTGATGGAGTAAACAGTTGTTCTTGCTAAGGCTCTCTAAGAGCTGCTGCTGTCATAGATAACAGTTCCTGCATTAGCAGCCATCTGGCAGTAACTTGCTAATAGAAAGCTCTTTGGGTAGTTGGAGTACAAAATATATCCTATAAATCTGCATTTTCTGCTGTGGTTGGAGGATTTCAATGAAATCTTTCACAGACTTTTTATGTGCTCATTTGGAAGCCATCACCAATAAGCTATTCCCAGGATTAAGTCTGAAATTTATGACCCTTCAAATGTTCCCTGAATAATCCTGGACACTATTTTTGACCAGCTAAACTGTTGCCAAAACAAGTCGTGTGACACATGGCAAAAACCATGACATGTTGCAGGCTCAGATTTATACATATGTGTGTCATGGGATATTGGCTTGAATTGATAGAAGGAAAGTGGCTCTTTGTCTTTACTTTTTATGTCATTCAAGACTTAAAATTTTTGTGTCTGAGGCAAAATTTGTCTTTTCCGCACAGTCTTTCATTCTGCCCTTCGGTGATAGTCAATGAGTATAAATTATTGATCTACTGAAGTTCCAGACATTATCCCAATCCCTTTGCACATATGCTGCTATTGAGAATAGTGTGGAACTAAAAGGCAATACCATGGAGGTCCCTGTTCTTAAGGAGTCACTACCACCATAGCTCCTGTGCAGCTCAAAAGGACCTGGCCAACTTTAGGGCCCAGATTTATGGCTTTCACAGAAATTTTCACTCCCTTCCTCACCTCTCGCTGCTGGTTCAGAAAACCCTGAAATGCAGCATAGGGATAGATGCCTTCTCAGAACTTGAGAGGCTCCACTTGAGTTGCTGGTGCCATTTTCAGCCTGTCTACCTTGACCACTCAACCAACCTATCCAGAATGTGGCAGCTTTTTGTGTGGAAATTGTGTCTGTTCACGGAGTGCCAATGCTTTTCTCTTGTTTCCCATATTCAGGTCACTCAAGCCTTCCACTGAGTTCCTTCATTCTCTTCTCTTGTTTGCCATATCTGGGTGTTTCCAAGTTTTATCTTTTACACAGACCCTGTTACAAGCACCTTCTCATTATTAAGAAAGATGTTATAAAATAATGAGAGTCCTTGACTTCAAAGTCTTGCTCCACCCCTTTCTTGATGATGTTACCTTTTTTAAGCCACCTACTGTCTCTGACTTGCAGCTTCAGTTAAGAGCAAGGGCTTTGGGTAATGGGCTGGGTTTGAATTCTGCCCTTGTCTAGCTCTGAGGCTTTGTGCAAGTAACTTAACCTCCCTGAGCTTATTTTCCTCATCTGTAAAATGGGAATAATGGCCATCTCTCTGTCTGTCTAACTAATGGAAACTGGAAAAGGTTTCCTCTACTCATGAAACATAGTCAACATGAAACACAATAAAGTGCCTCTTAGCAGCCCCTAGTAGGCACTGAGAAAGAATGTTTTTGACTCTGTAATGACTTCAACAAGAGAATTCTCAACTTACATACTAACATCTAGTAGGCATTGTGTATATTTGTACAACCTGTGTGCTGGCTCAGGCTGTTACTGTGTTTATCCTTGAGAGGAGGTGTAGCATAATGGTTAAGTGCTAAGACCTTGGAGCTAGATTACCCAAATTTAAATCCTAGCACTACCATTACTAGCCCTGTGATCTTGAGAAACTTACTTAACCTCTCTGGGCCTGTATCCTTATCTATAAAATGGGCATACTACAGGGTATTTACTCCATAGGTTACTTGTGAGAATTGAATGACTTATTACATGTAAAGCAGTTAGAAGAGTGGCTCAGCACATAAGAGTACAGTGTTAGCTATTATTATCATCCTAGTGGCATCTATTTATTGGAAGAGCTCCAAAACCCATGGAGTGTGGGTGTAGGTGTGCACATGCATGTCCGTGACTTACAGAACTCTCCTTGCCTCTTTTACTCTCCAGAGATTAAGGATCACCTTTTTATTTTTTATTTTTTTTTTTTAAATTTTTTTTTTTCAACGTTTATTTATTTTTGGGACAGAGAGAGACAGAGCATGAACGGGGGAGGGGCAGAGAGAGAGGGAGACACAGAATCGGAAGCAGGCTCCAGGCTCTGAGCCGTCAGCCCAGAGCCCGACGCGGGGCTCGAACTCACGGACCGCGAGATCGTGACCCGGCTGAAGTCGGACGCTTAACCGACTGCGCCACCCAGGCACCCCAAGGATCACCTTTTTAAATGACACCTGGATGGCTCAGTCAGTTGAGTGTCTGACTCTTGATTTCAGCTCAGGTCATGATCTCATTTTCTTGAGATCAAGCCTCATGTAGGATTCCATGCTGAATGTCCAGACTGCTTGGGATTCTTTTTCTCTCTTCCTCTCTGCTCTCTCTCTTTCTCAAAAAAAAAAAAAAAAAAAAAAAAAAAAGACAACTAGGCTATGGATATTTATTTCAGTGGAGGCTTTGACGCCGAGAATTCATATCAGAACTCTTGCTTCTACTGAGCCAATCTTGCTTTCAAACTTCTAGATACTGTCAGTTCTGTGAAGTCAGAACCCTATCATTCCTGCAGAAAGAGAATTAGGTCCTCGTTGAGCCCCTCCCGTTGCACAGGCAGTGGGCTGTGCAAACTAGCATAAGTTCTCCCTAAAGACAGTAAATGAGGGAGAGAACCAAAAAGGGGAAAAGAGGGAGAAAAAGCAAAGAAAAGAGGGTATAAAGTTCTTGGAGGAGCACCTGAGTGGTTCAGTTGGTTAAGTCTCTGACCAGCTCAGGTCATGATCTCACAGTTCATGGGGTTGAGCCCTGCATTGGGCTCTGTGCTGACAGCTCAGAGCCTGGAGCCTGCTTCAGATTCTGTGTCTTCCTCTCTCTCTGCCCCTCCTCTGCTCTCTCTCTCTCAAAAATAAATAAACATTTAAATAAATAGCTAGCTAGCTAGCTCTTGGAATTTTTCCACATTCAGTTTTTCTCTCCTCTCTGTCTCTCCTTCTTAGATACGGAGGTGGCCACCGGATATCTTGGGTTTTTTGGGGGAATGGTCATTTTTGTCTATTCTTGCTGTCGTCCCCATAGCATGCCTGTTACTGGGCCATAAATTCTAAATTTGGGGTTTGGAACATATGATCACGCAAAGGAATAGAACCCTTTGCTTTCACTGTTTGAAAAATAAATACCTGCTCTCAAAGACAGGGTAGGGAAGTATTCCTGGAGCAGGCTGGGATTTGTCCCTCTGGGAACCAAGGCAACGCTCTGGGTGTTTGGCACACAAACCTTGAGTCCTCCGCTGGGAACTGCTGTGTCTGGTGGCCAGCCCTGACTGCACCCTCACATGGCCACTGATCCCAGGCCCCAGAGCCAGGTCTTTGTTGCTCCCCGTGCTGCTCCTTGCTCTCCTCTGTGTCTTTCCCTTCTTCCTTCTTGTCTCTCTCAGCTTCCTCCTCCACCATTGAAGCGAGGTCATCCTGGAGTGTTGGCGCCACGTTAGGAGCTGCCAACCCCTCCCCCCCCCCCCCCCCCCCCCCCGCCACCGACCACCAGGTTCACATTCTATGCAGAGAAAAAGCTCCCCAAAGTTTTCACACAGTATTTTGCTTCACCCATCTAGGATCAAGTAAAATTTCACAAAGTTAACTCAAGGAATGAAAGAACTGTCACAAACCTGTTCTCTGTCAGGCACTAAGTTAGTGCTGGTGACTAAGACATAGACCCTGTTCCTAAGGGGCCTGCAGTCCAGTGAGGGAGGGAGACGGGAGCAGAGGCTCAGAGTGATCCAGTGTGGTAAGTGCCAGGACAGGCCTGAGAACCCACGCCAGCCCTGGGGGGTCTGGGAAGGCCTCCAAGAGGCCTCACAATCTGCGCCCTGAAAAATGAGTAGTAGCCAGACAACAGCAGGAGGAGAAGACAAGAGCCTTCTCATATTTAATTCTCACAACCCGAGAATTTATTACAATCTTCATTTTAGCAATGAAGAAACCCAAGCTGAGAGGATACAGTTAGTTACTCAAAATCAGCCACCTAGTAAAGAGTAAAGCCAGGATACAAGCCCAGACTTCAGCTCTCAAAGCAAAGGCTGTGTGTTCCAGGCCCATTGTGTCTTATTTCTGAAAGTGACTTTGAAAACAACCCCCCCAAAAAATGACCAGGCCTAGTCATTTTGGCCACATAGATAGGCATCTGATCTCAACCTGGTTCAGGTTCAGCTGCTTCTCTGACATTACAGCACTTGCAGCTTTGTGTTCAGTGACTCGGGGGATGTTTTAAGGCAGTTTTTTTGTCCTTCGGATGCATTCAGATGTTCCACATTGAGTAAGACCAGATTGAAAGGCAGCTCTAAAAAAACTCCAGCTGAGTTGCTGTGTATGGTTGTTCTGACTGTCTACTGTACCAGTGCAGCTGGCCAAGGGGACCACTGGGGCTGACTGCATCCTGCACTCAATGAGCCCTGGCATGGAGCTTGTCTGTCCACCCAGACGACGGGCGCCTTCTTTCCAACTGAGACACAGAGTTCCCCAAACCCAACAGTTTCTCTCAGATATGTGATGCTTATTGGACCACGGTGGCCATTTCTCCGTCTGTACTTTTATACATTGATATCATTCAAGTCTTCTAAAATTTTCATAACAGGCCTCCATCAAAAGCCAGTTCTGTATTTTTGTGGGTTTTCCTCATGGATTTAGCTAATACAAATAGAAATGTAAAAAACCTGTTCTTTTGCACCCACAAATGTGCTACGTTGGGCTGTTGCCCAACTCCATCTAGTTTGGGAACTGTGATTCCCCAGGAATTAGGAAAAGCATTCCTAGCTTCTCCCTGATTGCTGGATTAGCACAGCCTCCCTCAGCCCACAGCTGAATTCCAGCCCTGAGGAAGAAATGTCTTATTAGACTGAGTGAACTCCCAGCCTGGAGCCTGTCAGAGGCGGTGTCATGTGTTTGCATTAGCTGAACAAAAAGCAAGCAGGCTTTCTGGCCTCACTCCCCCTCCTCCCGCACCCCCCTCTGGAGGGGCCGGTTAAAGTCTAGACAGTGTCTGCTTGGCAGTATGCCTTTTTAGCACAATCTGCACGGTTCTGCAGCTCTCGCTTGGGTTGCCTTTCCTCACTCACTTCCCCAGTTTTCTTGGTCGGCCTCAAACTGTCTCGGGGAGACTGGCATGAGCCGCACACAAAAGAAGCAAGTGAGTGAATTTATGAGACCATCAGGTTTCAGCTGTCTGGAGAGGTTCGCAGTTGAGGAAATACCAGCAGTGCTGGCTGAAGCTGCGTCTGAGCTTACAGAGATCCCTGATGTGAGCTGGCTTCAAACAAGCCTCCGCTTCTTGGCCAGACATGGGCTGGAGTGAACAACCCACGACAGACAGTGGCACCCAGGTCTTGAGCCTCTTGCCTTCCGTTGGTAGTATGAACTTGGGCAAGTCACCGGCTGCCTCATCTTGAAAATATGGGGGTTAGAGCAGGTGAGCTCTGGAACCCAGCCCAGAAATCCTATCCATAGGAAAGGAGGCAGACATGTTAGGTTCGATTGTCAAAATATGCTTAATAGAGTTAGGATATTTGATTAGCTCTTGTCTTAATTGATGGTCCCGAGGAGGAGCGGTTTGAAAAGAGAAGCTGGCCCAGGAGTGGGAAAAGAGTGACTAAAAGCAGTTGGCATTTTGTGTGTCTTACTGTCTCCTGCGTATATGGAGTGCAATATAAATAGTACAGCATGTGGCACCCAAGCAGTCTGCATGCCCAGGAATCCCAAATGCTGTTTACTCTATAGAAAGGAACCACTTGATTTTCCACTTCAGAAACCAGCTGCTCAACAACACTGGGCAAGAAATGAAGGATGCTGGGTCTCTTTGGGGTTGAGCGAAGAATTTTTTAAAAAAGGAAGACAACCCAGAATTCTAAAGTGTGCAACTTGAGCTTTTATTGAACTGATTAAAAAAACAAAGACAAAACTTTCTTCTGACCTTTGTAAATATAAGTTAAAATAGAAATTAAATATAAATTAAAAATAATGACGCAGGGGTGCCTGGGTGGCCCAGTTGGTTTAGGCATCTGACTGTTGATTTCTGCTCAGGTCAGGATCTCAAAACCATGGGATCGAGCCCCACGTCAGGCTCTGCCACAGTGAGTGTGGAGCCTGCTTAAGATTCTCTCTCTCTCCCTCTGCCCCTCTCCCACTTGTGTGTATTCTCTGCCTCTAAAATTAAAATAATGATGATGTTGATGATGTTGATGATGATGATGATGATGATGATGATGATGATGTAGTATTGAAATGGCTTATAAAAATAACTGTCTGAAAATGCTGTGTGGACCCTAATATTGCTTTCTGGGTCACCAGTGCTACCTGGCCCATGACCAGGATCCTGGGTTTCCTGAACAGGTATTGATGAAGTTGCTGCCCTGGCCCCCATGCCTTTCTCCAAATCAGTTCAGGGCTGTTATAGCTGAGGGCACTGCTCTTTGGCCTTGACCTCAGCAGTTAAATCAAGTGACTTGCAAGGGTGAACTCAGTAAGGAAACAGAGGCCAACACTGATGTTTTAGTTCCACTTAAATGCTTAGTATCTTAACTGCACTCCAATTCCTAAATACCAGTAGTGAAGCCCAGTATGCTACATTGTACCCACTGTCAGTCCTGCATGGGGCCGCCCAATGTTGCCTGTGGTTTTCCACATAAATCTACTTGTACACAAGTGTCAGAATTGAATTAAAATTGTCTGTGCCCCAGAATAGCCTGTATACACAGACACACACATACATTTTGCTACTTAATTGACATTACTTGAGTTAGATTTCACTACTTGGAGAGTATGACTGTCTACCTTTAGCTCAAATACACTTCCCTCACAAAAAACCCCAAATTTCTTTTGGAACTAATGAAGAGAAGCATGTATGTTATTAAATTTCCCCTAATGTGACTGTCTCGTTTAATTTAGTTCAGTATTTGATCTGTGTTATACTGTCTTGATTCCTTTCTGAGCCAAGGCATATAGAAAATAGTGATAAGGAGGGCTTATTTTTGTGGTTGTGAAGCTTCTTAATGAGCGTTAACTTTATCAGTGCATGTTATTCATTTATTCATTTGTTCATTCATTCATTTCCTACCTCATTCCAAAACTAAGAGGTATGTTTTTCCTTTCAAATCCCATAGCTAGCATGTCCTGCTGTCTTCTGTTAGTGCTAGGCTAACTATTTTCAGTGCTGGGGAAGGACCCAAGTTTGTGGCATATTTGCAACAGAGAAAAATAAAATAGATAAAGAACGCAAAGACAAAAATTTCTGGTGACTCTCACTAGGATACTTGGCTCATCTAAACTTCAGTAAGAAATTGATGATGTGTAGAGTTTCTGTTAGAGCAGCTAAAAGCTATTAAACTGGGCACAGACTCAGACATACTTGAGTTCCCTTTATGGACAAGGTCCCTATAAGGAGGACCCAGGTGGGGTTTCTGGGGTAGCCCACCTCAGCTCACAAAAACCTGCTTTGGGATGCAGACAGGTGTCACAAATGCTTGATATTCTTAGTTTCACTCCTCCAGGGACATCCTTATCCTTGGGTCTTCTCTGTATGCCAAAATTATGATGCTACAATTAATTGGGGTCAGGCTGAGGTCTATGTCAGAAGCAGGAGAATTCAGCTGACTTCTTTTCCCTTAGACTCTTAAGAATCTTTCAGGAGTGAGTCCATTTGTGCTTTGTCCCCCACCCCTCCTCTAGTCTTCTATCCTTGGCATTTTCTATTTTCTTTCCTTTCTTATCCTGTGTGGCCTTGGCCTTGCCAACAGCCACATGCAGAGAAGCAGACTTCCTGGTTTAGCTATTTATTTTTAGGGTAAAGCTTTCCACTCCATGCATTAATTGGTGTCTGCATCATGTTCAACAGAAGAGTAATTTTCTGCATGGCACTAAGGGCTGGCTAATGATCAAAGAAAACTCCAGGAGAAGGACACCTACTTCAGGTGTGAGTTCATTAGAGGTTTCTCAAGTTCCTTTCTTGGGGGGATGGGACTAGAAGGGAGAATGGGGTTGGGAAGTATTTTGAGTAAAGAGGCCAGACATTGAAGTCTTCTTTGCTGAACATTGGGTATATTCAGTATTCAGTATTCACTGCAGTATTTCTTCCTTTCTTTCTTTCTTTCTTTCTTTCTTTCTTTCTTTCTTTCTTTCTTTCAAGAATGAACAGCAATCCTTTTTTTTTTTAAATGTTTATATCTTTTGAGAGAAAGAGAGAGCATGAGCAGGGGTGGGGGGCAGAGAGGAGAGAGAACCTAAGCAGGTTCCACCCCGTCAGCACAGAGCCCCATGTCACAGTGGGGCTGCATTTCACAAACCATGAGATCATGACCTGAGCTGAAATCAAGAGTCATATGCTTAACTGAGCCACCCAGGCGCCCCTAGATTTATTTCTTAATAAATTTCCTAAACTACTTGGGGGCCATATTGTTTAAAGGACAATTACTAAGTTAATAGCTTTATCTCTGAGAGATACAACTGGACAACAGTCTGTGTTTTTTTTTTTTTTGTTTTGTTTTCTGCAAAAGAACATGTATAGGTAACTAGACTTATTATGGGGATTATTTTGTAATATATAAAAAATATCAAATCACTATGATGTACACCTAAAACTACTAGTATGTGAATTATACTTCAGTAAAAAAAATCAAAGAAAAAAAAACCATGTGCAATACAACCTGGAGGATAATAAGAAACTATAAAAGTTGTTTTTTTGTGTTTGTCACTTGCCCTATTTAGGCTCTCTGTTTGCTTAGACAAAACTAAGAAAACTATGAAGATAATAAATCCTCTAAGAACAACCAATGCTTGAAGATTGTTAAGCCCACTGTGTTGGTCATTTTACAGCTTAGGTCATTTCTCTCTAATTTTCTGTACATATTTGATCAAATAGAAGGCTCTTCATTTCTTGCTTCAGTTGCAACATTGAATTGCTGGTGGGTTAGAGAGCGAGCTGCGATCCTCCACAGTGGCTGTATTTCATTTGGTGATTGGGTTATTTTTCTACGTAATGCTACGATTATTTTGCCCAGTGTAAAATAAATCACATTGTCATTTAAGAGCCGTAATGACTCATGTTCCAGTAGCCTGGAATGTAAAGACCTCCTCATTCCCAGTGATCTATTGTTTCTCCAGGAGAAAATCTTCTCTCTGTTGAGGTTGGTGAAATGAGCCTGTGTGTGTGTGTGTGTGTGTGTGTGTGTGTGTGTGTGTCTCCAGACAGCTGAGAATAACGAGCTCTAGATTACCAATCCCTAGGTTTAGATGTGACAATAGCCATATTCTGAATATCATGATATTTTCTTTGAAAGGGAGACAGAAAGTAGGGAATTCTAAACCCAAGAGTGTTCAAAGCATGTGAACTGCCCCCAAATAATTCTTGTTTTAGAAATAAGTGGAATAAATAGGAAGAAGGAAACTAGTAATGAGGAAGCCTGAAGGAAGAGGAGAGAGTCAGTGATGAGGGTAAGAAATTCTCACTGTTACTCGTAGTGGGGTAAGTAAATGAATATGAGGCGATAAAGTGGAGAATTTCTGGTCTTTATCTTATGTGCTGCATGAGGAAATACTATGAATGAACACTGGTGATCTATACAATCAGAGAAGATATGTCTGCTTTTGTGAAGTGAACATATGGTCTGTAGGCAAAACTCACAAGAACAAATGATAATGTAAAAGCTATAAATTAAAACGGCACCTGTATATAGAGTATATAGCAAGAGTGATAATGATATAAAGTACCTTACACAAGGTAAGTGCTCAGTAAATAGTAGCTGTTATTCTTGATGTTTTTGCTTGAATTCTAAGGCACAGGAAAACTGCAGGGAGAGACATACAGATTCTTCTAGACCCATGTTTCTCAAACTGTATTGAGTGATGCTAATATATGTGCTAGGTTAAGTGGTTCTTTAGTTGCAGGATTTTTTAGAACCTTACAATGTTCATGTGCATTATTTATTTTCTTTTCTAGGAGGAAAGTATCATAAGCAGTGTTTCCCAGGCATTTTGCCATTGAACACCATTTCCAATATTCCATTAGTATTTCAGTGCTGTGTTCCATGGGACAGTTTGGAAACATGGGTCAATTCTGAACAGATTTTCATAAGCAGAGTCCATTTACACCTGACTCCAGGTCTTAGTGGGTTGTTGAACCCACTTCCTAAACTAATGCAATTTCACTGAGAAGGCATGGGGAAGGCATGGGACCTATCTGGACCCCAGGGCCAGTCCAAGGGAAGATCCTTCTGGGAGTGACTCCATACTGGACGCTGGTATGGCCATGTCCATATCTATCTAAATCTGGCTGGGGTATTTTTTGATTATCAACTCAAAGTACCCAGGAGTCTTCTTCTGGAGTTTTCACTTTTCCTATCCATTCTCAGTCCATCAGCAAGTCCTGCTGGCTCTACTGTCAGAATATATTACCTCTTCTTTGACTGTTATCAGTCTCCATTGCCACCATCCTACTCCAGGCCACCATCATTTTGTGCCCGGACTATTGCAGTAGCCTCTTAGCTGCTCACCCCTTTTTCCTTCACGCCTCTCTCCATCTACTTCTTTATATAGCAATCTTTGTGAAACACGTATCTGATCACTGTGTAAAAATCCTCCAGTGTTCCCCATTTCATTAAGAATAAAATACAAAGTTGTTATCAGTGCGTACAAGGTCATACATGCACCATGCTTTGCCTGCTTTTCCCAACTAATCTCTCACTGCTTTCCCTGCCAGACCCTATGTTGCGGCTACACTGGGCTTTTTCTGTTCCAGGAACATAACAAATTTCACCCTGCTTCACAACCTTTGCACTTTTTTTCCTGCTATCTGAACTGCTCCTTTCATTCTTAGGTCTCAGCTCAAGAGAGCGTTCCCTCACTCAGTCTAAAGGGTGCCCCCTCTCCTAGATGTCTGTCAAACATATCCTATGTTCTAAATAATCATCACAATCTGAAACGACCTTGTTCATTGTGTTTCTTTTCACTCTCCTCTCTCTAGAATATGTACTTCTTCAAGATACAGTCCTTCTCCATCTCATTTACCAATGAATCCCAAGCACCTAGAACTGAACTTAGCAAATACCAGGTGCTCAGTAAATATTTGTTGAATTGATCCACTGGTCAAATGGGTTAATTAATGAATCCAAATATCTCCTACGTAATATAAGGAGATACATGATATCCTGCCTGTAATTTTTGATCTCCGTGTCAGATTCTGTAAGTATTTGTGCAGCTGGGAAGATGGTTGATAGCATCTGCCCATCAACACTTTGCTTAACGTTGGACATGGTAGTAATGCTGGGCTTGCTTAGTCTGACACCTGGATTCTGATTCTCTCAGCTCCAGGTGAAGTTGGAATATAAGCAGAGGCTTACTGAATAGTAAGTATTTTTATTCTTTCCCTCCATGATCAGCAATTCTGATTTAACTGGGCATCGTTCCCAGAGTAAACTAATATCCCAAGGAATATAAAGTAAAGCATTAAATTAAATTCTGTTGTCAGTGGTTCTTTGCCCCAAAGCCTCTGGTCACTTTGTTTTCTGACCTCAACATTTGCTGAGACATTTGCTGAGACCTTTATTTTTTGGGATCCTTTCTGCTCTTGCTCTGTCTCCTGTTCATTTGAATGGCAACTGTGCCCTGTTCATTTGAATGGGCAAAACAGTGTCATTGGATTTGCACATTAGATCTCAGAGGATCTTTTATCCTGGGGAAGGCTCCACCAAGGGCACAGTGATCAGCAGTAGGTCGGGTCTTAGGGAGTAGACACTCCTACTTACCTGCACCTTATTCTCTAATCCCTTGCTCTTGACCGTAGACCAGTTTCTTGACTTCCAGAGTATGTTGGCCACTTTTCAGTGCAGTCAGGGTAACCAAAAGCAGTTAAATATGTGGCATTTCTCTCGTGTTGAATCAGTTAAAAATGAAGAACAGAGCTTTGAGAACTAAACTGCTACATAATACTTAGTGTTTTTATTGCAAATGATAATCTGTAGCAACTAAGCTACTAGGTTTTTGTGTAGAGTTTCTAATGTAGTCCTTGGGGGAACACAAATTGAACAGAAAAGGAGGTCTTTGTACATTGTGGGTACGGTTTGAAAGTCTAGCAGGATTTTAATCTTTGCAAAAATAGGGAGCTTTGCTACAGTGGAGTCGAATACCTGGCAGTCTCTCATTGGTGGGCCCCCTGCTTCAGATACAGCCTGATTGGCCAGCACAAGTAGGTTTTACAGCTCCTTCCCCCAAGCTGTGACTTCCCTGCTCCAGGGAAAGAATGCAAGGCAGGAATGTCTCAAGAATAGAATGTGCATATTTTCGTTGACTTTAATCTCAAAGCACTAAAATTGTGTGTGTGTGTGTGTGTGTGTGTGTGTGTGTGTAAGTGTAATATTATTGAAAATTGACAGCAAGAACATGTAGCAGTTGAGCCAAAAAAAAAAAAAAAAAAAAAAAAAAAAAAAGGTTTTGAGAAACATCTACTACATTGCCAAATTTATCCATGGTCTCTTATGCAAAAAAAAAAAAAAAAAAAAAAAAAGAAGAAGAAGAAGAAAAGAAAAAAGAAGTAAGTATTAAGAGAAGTTTCAAAATACAAAGCCATACAAAGTACAAAAGGAGGTGGCACATACTTTATTTTATAAAAGAGGCTAGAAGGGTCGAGTGACTCATCCATAGGCATTAAAAGCAGAGTCAGTTAAGCTTAAGTAGCCACGATGCCTGCCCGTTTTCAAAGGACTGGCTATTCACTACCTTACTGTCCTGGTCCCAGATGTAGCCCAGCATGCTGTCTTACCCAGGTGTGCAGATATCCATTGACTTCAACTATATACACCACTTACAAGACATTCCTCGTTAAAGAGAGTCTTACTCTTTCTACCTAAACTCTCCTCAATTCAGCCCTCAGTAATATGTCAGCTCTCGGAACTTATTAGAGCTGGGTTGTTCAGTAGGAAAAGCCACCAGCCACAAGTGGATGTTGAGCTCTTGCAGTGTGGCTAGTCCCATTAAGATGTGCTATAAGTATATAATGCATGCCAGGTATCGAACTGCATATGAAATAAAGCATGTAAAACGTCTCACTAATTGGTTACATGCTGAAATGGTAATATTTTGGCTATATGGGCTTAAGTAAAACAAATTATTAAAATAATTGTTTCTTCTGACTTTCTAAAATTTTGCTCGAAATTTGCAAATCTTCTGTGAGACTGGTATTACATTTCTGTTGGACACTGCTGCTTTAGAGACTTGTCACTTAACTGTATATCACATGTAGTTCCACCAATGCCTGGAGTTGTTACTTATTAGATTGTGTTGTTATTAAAATTCCGTGTATTTGCACCCCATCTCCTCATCTAAACTGTCAGCAGCTTAGGGACAAGGGCTGTGCTACCATGTGACTTTCTTAAGGACATGTGGCTTTCTTCCTTGAGACCCCAGCATCCAACCTGATGTTTGGTATTTTGTCATTCAGTTACTTGCTTGGAAATAGGTTTTGTCCAATTCTACTTTGGACAATGCTAAGGAAGTACAGATTAACTTGTGTTTGCAGTGTTGCTTTTTTTCAAAGGCACTGATTTTATGTAGTTCTTAATTTGTTCCAGAAAGGTTAATATTCCTCTAAACTGGACTCTTAAAATCCAGGGGACCTGCAGTGGATGTCAAAACTTCCTGGCACATGTACCCAGCAGAGAGCAGTGGTGTTCATTGATGATTACAGGTAGTAAGGAGCCCCTTATTGCCTCTCAGAAATCTTGGGGAAGCTCCACATTAAGCTCAGAGATTTGCACCCTACTGTCTAGGACCTGTCTGCATTTAGGTCAGGCAAGTAAGACAAGATAGCCCCAGTGGCTCCCAGCCTTGAGCCAAGGTTGAGAGAAGAGGACTATTACTGGTCACGGTTGTCCTGTAACTGCCAGGAACTTTTATAAAATAGCTGTGATCCCAAAGTCCCTGAGAAACTACTAGGGGATGCACCCTGGGTGGGCCTTACCCTCTAAACATTCCACAGTTTTGTAATTGAGCTGTCGCTGAACCACATTCTCATAATTTCTGGGCTGGTTATATTCTGCCTAAAATACAGTCATTTCTGCTGGTTCCCTGGGAGAGTTTAAACCTTCTCTGGGTTTTGTGACCACAGAATCCTGAGCCACTGTTTTTGATTCAGTTGTTAAGGAATGTGTAAGAATGCACACCTGGAAACCTCCCCTCTTCAGGCAGAGATTTATGAGGTCTCTCTGCTGTGGAGTGATCCCAGTCTATTGACTACACTATTGCCATAAATCCATAGAGAATCATCTCTCTTTGGCAATAATGCGTGAAATGAATGTTTTTCTCTTTAGAGAAGCAGTTGGAAGGATTTGTAATGACCAAGATTTTGAAGGAAAGTGGTCCTGTTTGCCCAGGTTCCCCAGCTTTGCAGAGCAGAACCCCACGAACATCCTCATATGGCAGTTGAATCAAGGGAGATTAAGGTTGCAAGGGGGAAGCACATGCCCAAAGTAGTACTTTCTTTGAGTTTCTCATCTTTCCTAGGTTATGTCCTAGGAAAATCAAGTCCCCAAATCTGTAGCTGGGCTTCTGGGGGCTCATAGACACCAGGTTAGAATTTTCACTCTGTAAATAAAACTAGTAATTTTTCCCCTTAGGTAGCCTGTTAATTAAGGTGACCAGATGTCACAGTTTATGCCTATTGTCCAAGTATGTCTATTTTAAAGGTCCCATTTTGCTTTCAAAAATGTTCCAATTTGGCTGATAAAATGTTTGGTTGCCCTACTAAGAGCAGAGATTCTTCTGCTCAAGCTCACATACCCCTACTTGTCCTGTGGTACCCACCCAGCATCCGCCTCATGCAGGAACTAGACTCCTTAGTGATATGTAAAGTAAGCTTGCAGCTTCCCCTGCTGATCCCCACACTAAGATCTAGAAAGCTCCTGGGACCAGAGACTGCCCAGAGAACAATATCACCTGCACACATCCTCCCAAGAATTGACTTCTCCTTAATTCCTTCCTTCAGATGCCATCTGAAGGGAGCGCTTCATCTGCATTTGGAATGGCTCTGGGTGTGTATCTGGGGTGTAGGAAGTGGGGGTGAGGAGGAATTGGATGGGGAGGGTCCTCAAGAGTGTAGGATTGGGCAAGGGGGAGAAACAGACCCTGCCCGTGGATCCTGAGGATGATGAACACCACCTGCCTCTGGCATTTCCTTGGAAGACTGTATTCCTCGGACTCCAGGTTCTCCTGGCCGACAGTTGCCATGGCAACAGTGTCTTAAGAACTTCTAATTACATCTGTCTGCTTCTCCTAGAACCATACCAAGCCACACATATGGTGACTTCATTTAGCGTGGAGTTTCTTGCTGGGTTTTAACCCCTTATGCATTCCACAGGCTGGAGAATAATTGCTGGGATGCTGGAAACTTGACAGCTGCTTTGCAGCCACACTGCCCCCAGAGTCCTAGGACTTTGTATTTTTATTTATTTATTTTTTGTTTGTTTTTTAAAAAAAATTTTTTTAACGTTTATTTATTTTTGAGACAGAGAGAGACAGAGCATGAACGGGGGAGGGGCAGAGAGAGAGGGAGACACAGAATCGGAAGCAGGCTCCGGGCTCTGAGCCATCAGCCCAGAGCCTGATACAGGGCTCGAACTCACCGACTGCGAGATCGTGACCTGAGCTGAAGTCGGACGCTTAACCGACTGAGCCACCCAGGCGCCCCTGTCTGTGTTTTTAAAGTAGACTCCCACTGTTATTCTCTGCTTGGTCTCTGGGTCTCTCTGCTCCATTTTGTTCCCGTCAACCCTAACCTCCCTGCTATCTTCCCTCTTGCCCCCTCTGTCTGTCAAATGGTTTCAGCTTTTGGTTGGACATCACAGTTCCTTTTAAGATGCCCAGCACCCTGGGAACTAAAACAGTTGGGCACAGCAGTAGCCTAGCCCTTCCAACTCACATTTCAGTGTATTCCAGCCTGCTGTAAGGTCAGCCTCATAGATGAGCCAGAAGGGAGTGGTTGGAAACCTCCAGAACATGCTGGCACACGGGGGAGGGGTAGAATAAGGCAATTTATTCTTTCTCATGTTTAGGGAGACTGACCACGTACCTTCTACCTCCCTTCTACTTCATACGACAATGTAGGAATAGGGTTCGTGAGGAGAGTGAGCATAAAACAGCTGTCTTGCCTCATTTCACAATTAGGCCTATTTTCACAATTTCTCTTGGCCTGTCATCCTTGCTTATTTTTGTCTCTACTTCTCCCTTGTGTAGGTCATCAAGGTGTGAGCCTGCTCTGTGATGACCCCCATCCTACACTCTGAAGTCCCACACAATTTTGCCTTCCCACGAGGTACCCTGCATTGCCACATTGCCTCCTCTTCCATTATTCTCCCCCAAGCACGTTGTCATTCCTTCAGCATATCTGCTGGATTATACATTAACTGTGAACAAACGAAATGACTGAAAGCCATTTCAGTCCCCCATTGCTCTCCTGTCCACCTCACCATTACGCGCGCATGCGCACACACACACACACACACACACACACACACACCCCAGTGTCTTTCTGTGGGTCTAAGATAATCTCTCATTAGGGAATTCCAGGCTGAATATTTATTGCCAGGTGAAGAAGGGTGGTGTCTTTAGGCTATTTCCCCAAAAAACCTGATCCTAAAAGGGGGCAGCCCCAGGAGAGGAATTGGCCCAGGGGGCTTTGTGACCCTGCCGTAGGGCCTTAGGGTTGTGTGTCTCAGTCACCCTTTGATACTTTTAACAAAGGTCGCTTGAGTGGCACAGGGCACTCTGCCAGGACCAAGCCTTGTCCTCTAAGGGTTTAGCTGGGAAGCCAAACTCTGCATAATCAATTAAATTTTCTAAAAAGTGATCAAGATGAGTTCAGAGATGGATGGAGCAATTCATACCAGTCAAGAGGGAAAGGTCACCGAGGATGGAGTTGTGGAACTTGAGCTGAGCTTTGAAGGACAGGAAGAATTTGTGTAATTCAGACAATCAATCAGCCTTCCCAGATGGTGACATTATTTTTTTAGCTGGTCTTGTGGGACATTCTCTGCCCATTTGAAGGTTAAAGAAGCATCTGATAATCCCTCATGGTGCTGACATTTTCAAAGGGTAATGAGTTTTCATTTCAAAATGTAGGACCTCAGGTGCCCTGTACCCTTCAGTTTGGCCTGCCTGCTGTACTCACAGATAACCTCCTAAAGCTTCCTGTAGCCAGAGGACTTTAGAAGTGAGGGTTACTGGAGGTGAGGAGGTCAAGGATCTTGAGCCCACATAAACAATGAAATCACCCAGGAGACAGGAAGAAGACTGAGTCACTGCCAAAGTTAATGTGGCAGTGTTAAATGCGGCCAAGTAGATTTCAGTAGCCATCTGAATTAATGCCAGGTCATGCGGACCACCTTGGGGAATAGTGGGTTAACTGTCAGTTTTAGGGGGAGCCACATGCAGACTGGGATAATGGAAAGGAGCTGCAGATGTGGGGACTGTTCTCCGGCTTGAGGAAGGAACCCACGTTCTCTGCACACTGGATTCCTTCTCTAGTATGTGGTATCGGGAACTACCCAGAGTCTACCTAAATTCAGTAGAGCCCAGGGAAAAAGGGATGGAGAGGAGAACTTGTAGCTCTTAGCCTATATCCATACCTCTTTTGCTTTCTACCAAAGCAGGAATAAATCCTACATTCCACTCAGAAGTTCAAAGAATGTGAATCCTGTTTGGTTCAGTGCTTGGAGAACCTTGGGGAGGTGGAGAGTTGGCTTGGGATGGAGCGTCGGGAATGCTTGGGGATGTGCAGGGATGTTGATCCAGATGTGGTTAGCACTGCAGGGGACACTTCCAAAACCAGTTCTCTCGGAGCTCTCCCATAGCTGCCCTGGAGCTGTCTCCCCTCTTACTGGAGGGTATTGGGATTTAGGTGTGGGGGTGTTTTTTTAACTTTTAATCAACCATTTGCCTTGAACTACATGTGGAAATAATTAGAGCATGGATGCTGAGTAAATGTGAGCCCTGGCAGTCCCAGACATACTTCAGTGACAGGTTCTTGGCAGGAATGAAGAATTGTGAATCTCATGTGAATTTCCTTTAGCCATTCTCTCCCTTTTCTTCTTGCAAGGCAAACACAGATAGAATAAAAATGTCATTTAATGGCATTCAAAGGGAGAAGAGGGTTCCAAGCAGTTAACCAAGAGTGAAATCAGGCCACTCAATTGGGGTCCCATTACTACTCCTCTGATTTCCTCTGTCATGACCCAGGAGAGAATGAAAAGGCATTGCTTACAAAAATTCTTTAATTCCTCCACTCAGACCAACTTTAATTGGTCAACTTTAATTCCTCCACTCAGACCAAACAAAGACCTTGAAACACTCTCAGGAGACTATCCATAACCAGTCTCTAGTTTGGGTGTCTAGGTTAACTTCCTTGAGAGATTAAAGTTTGATACTCAGGAACATCTGAAATGGCAAATTTCTGTGATTTCTAGTTAAGAGAATCTTAACAGTTTAAGGGACATGGGCATCATCTACAATTCTTTCCTTTTATAGATGGGGAAACTGAGGCCCCTTTCTCGGGTATCTTGCCCTAAGTCACGCAGTGTTGGAAGCAGAGAGACATGTGTCCAGGGCCTCTCTCCAGGTTCCTGTATCAGTTCTCGTTACATAGGACCTCACTGCCTCTGTCTGGTCTGGCCTCTGGTTCAGGTTTCCACAGAGGTTTAAAGGTTGTGTTGTGTTGTGTTTTTTGCTGTCTCATTCCAACATTTGCCAAATCATTTCTCATACAATAGCATTCATCACCTGTTTCATCACCATCCGGCTCTCTAGATGTCCTGATTTTGCTTCCAGTTTTCTGAATGTGCTTGCTTTGCTTTCTTGGCTGCTTTGCCCTCAGAGCCCTCGTAACAGTTGTGCAGGCTGCTCGCTGCATGGGGAGGTGAAGGGGGCTGAAGTCCAACCTGCACTGATTACTGAGCCCTGTAGCCTGGTCTGGGATCGCATCTGCCCAGAGGGGAAGGCACCTTCTCTGGCTTGCAGAGAGCCCCCGTGTGGGCTGCTAGCAACCTGTTCTTCCTGCTTCTTGGCCACCCTCAGCCCTCCATTTCCACCCTTTCTTCCTGAGCTCATGTGTTCTCTTGGCCCTGTTTCTTACTCCTACATGGATCATGACCAGATGTGCTTCTCTAATCCTTTATTTTCAACTGTCAGTGGGATGTTGTACTGTTGCCTTAGACTTAAAGTCCATGACTGACTCATCATCACTGACCCCTTCCCCGCTCAGCCTCTGCCTGGTCTCCATCTCTGGCAGACACACTAGCAAACTTCCAGACCCTCAAAGCCAATGATCTTGGTTCTCCGGTTTCTCACCTTCCTCTCTCCTATCTGGTATGTGGCCAGACCTCACTGTTCTTTAGGACTTTCTCCTGAATTCCCTCCTTTCTCTGTATCTATGCCACCACCATACACGAGACTTTCATCATCCCCGGCACTTGCTACCTTGTTTCCTTGTGCCCCCAAATTCTTCCTCACCCACTTCTCCCCATGTACCACTGCTGAACTGGTCTTAAGGCCCTCCTGCTCAAAAACCTACAGTTTTCGGGGCGCCTGGGTGGCGCAGTCGGTTAAGCGTCCGACTTCAGCCAGGTCACGATCTCGTGGTCCGTGAGTTTGAGCCCCGCGTCGGGCTCTGGGCTGATGGCTCAGAGCCTGGACCCTGTTTCCGATTCTGTGTCTCCCTCTCTCTCTGCCCCTCCCCCGTTCATGCTCTGTCTCTCTCTGTCCCAAAAATAAAATAAACGTTGAAAAAAAAAATTAAAAAAAAAAAAAACAAAAAAAAACCTACAGTTTTCCTATCCAGATCCTACCACTTTTTAGGGCTCACTTGAGTCCCCCTCTCATCCATGAAGCTCCATCTCCTAGATTCAACCTCCTTTACTCAGGGCTGTGCTGACCTGCATTTCTGAGTTTCATCACCCTGATGAGTTTAGAAACTCCTATGAAGGTAGAGGCCGTGTCCTGTCCTCCTTCAGGGTTTATTGCATGGAGCTTGCATCACCCTGGTCACAGGCTGTTATCCTTCTTGTGTTTTCACAGGCATTTATCAAATAGGCTTTCTAATAGATTTTAGTTACTTGCCCTGGCCTTTACTGAAGAAGACTGAAGGACTATCCGTACCACCTACATTATCCTTTAAAGTGGTCAAGTCTTGGGGTGCCTGGGTGGCTCAGTTGGTTAAGTGTCCAACTGTGATTTCAGCTCAGGTCATGATCTCAGTTTGTGAATTGGAGCCCCACATCGGCCTCTGTGCTGACAGTGCAGAGTCTGCTTCAGATTCTCTGTCCCTCCCCAACCCTGATCTCTGCCCCTTCCCCGTGCATGTGCACACATGCACACGTGCTCTCTCCGTCTCTCTCCCTCTCAAAAATAACATTAAAAAAACTTTTTTTAAATAAATAAATAGGGGAACCTGGGTGGCTCAGTTGGTTAAGCATCCAACTTTGGCTCAAGTTGTGATCTCACCATTCATGGGTTGGAGCCCCATGTTGTGCTCCATGCTGACAGCTCAGAGCCTGGAGCCTGTTTCGGATTCTGTGTCTCCCTCTCTCTCTCTCTGCCCCTCCCCTGCTCATACTTCCATCTCTCAAAAATAAATAAACGTTAAAACTAAAAAAAATTAAGTGGACAAATCTTAAAGGCAGATGGTTGGAGGATGGAAAATGAATACCATGATCAAACCTATCAGACTAATTCAGGGCAAAAAGTGGTTTGGCTTGAAAGGTCTCACCAAGGAATTCTAAAGACACTGAAGTGTTCAATTGTAGAACTAGGGGCCTTACAAAAAGACAGGATATCTTGGGAGCTCCCAGGGATCACTCAGAACTGTAGACAGATGCTGGGGAGCCTGGTATACCCTGTCCGTCAGAGTGGAGTCCCTGGGTGTGCCTAAGTTGGAGAGACAGCATGGCGCTCCCCTGGGACACTCTAGCACATCACTGTGGCCCATGCTCTGAATGCATGAGACCAGAAGTGCCTCCCTGGGGTGCTGGAGGCAGAGGCTCCTCACTGCCAACGGGGATGAATCCTCAGATCTGGTAGACCCATGTGAGATTTTTCTCAGTCCTGTGTGAACGGGCTTAACATATTTCTAACTCATGTTTATTAAATGCTGCTATTCTTCTACTATGACTAGACAAGGCCATTACAGCAGACTTAACTCACCCTTATGTAGAAACCATCACCTTGTTTGCCATGCTGGGGCTGGGCTGCCTCAAGAAAGGTCTATGTATAGGAGTGGGTGGCATTCCAGAGATAGTGAATATGCAGCTGGGAAAGTGACAGGGCTCCCCTAGGAAGATGGCAGTCTAGATCCTTCCCTTTGACAAGGCAAACACGTAGAGAGTGTGACAGCATCTGTAAGATAATAAAGACAGTGGTTAAGGTAAACAGACTTGTCCCATTTGAAATTTGAAAGTAGTAATTTCCAGACACAAAATACATTATCACGTAATGAGAAGAAAATGTCAAGAACATGTTATCCCATAAGCTGTGATAGAAGCTAAACATAGGAATTAATACAAGGGAGAATTAGGTAATTTTTTTTTAATGTTTATTTTTGAGAGACAGAGAGAAAATGGGGGAGGGGCAGAGAGAGGGGGAGACAGAGGATCTGAAGCAGGCTCTGTGTTGACACCAGTGAGCCCCATGTGGGGCTCAAACTCACCAACTGTGAGACCATGACCTGAGCCGAAATCAGACAACTGACTGAGCCACCCAAGTGCCCCAGAATTAGGTAATTCTTAAATGACAGGTCCATAATTGTTGTTTTTTTTTTTATCTTAAAGCTAATACTCTTGGGGAGATGCATCCCTTATTTTGATGTCATAAAGACCAGCCACTCCTTCCCCCAGACATCCTGACATCCTGGCCACTGACATTGACACTAACTTGAGCAAATCGCCAGTAAAATTTAATGTAAAAAACATTTACTGTGGATTTTCTCAGGCAGGGCACTGTGGTGAGTGTGTCAGAAGCCAAAATGTGCAGACACTTGGAGTTCAATTGAGATAAGTTATACATGTATAAAATATTAAAGAGGGCTCCAGTAGACTAAAAGCCCCAAAGCCTTCTTGTTTATGAAGAACATAATAGGGTTGATGGAGAGTCAGATTTACCGTGAGCTAATCAAGCTTTAGTTTCAGACATCACACACAAGGCCCCTTCCCAAGGCCCTGTGCCCAATTTTACAGTCATAATCATGTGTTCTTTTTCTCATGGTGGCTGTCTCAAATTGTTTGAGCTTACCAGGCTCCTCAGAACCTGGATCTGGCTGTGTTGCATTAACCTTGAGGTGAGGGCATGGTTGTGAGCACAAATACACGAGGCACACTGTTCCTGCAGATGCAGAGGCCTCTGCCACGTGCATCAGAACAGCTGCTAGAAATTGCTACTCCTTTCAGCTCTTTCCTTAGAATATGTGGGATGCAGCAACATGTTCCTTTTCAGAGAAAAAGAATTGGAGAGACTTGAACAGGGTCACGTGGTGCTCCAGCTAGATTTCAAGGTCCTGAAGAGGTTTGGCTTTCTCAAGCTCTCCAGCCTGTACTACTGGGTTCCATTCCAGAACACCGGCTAGGAGCAGCCAACGTCCCACCCTGTGCCCCACCCAGGCCTCCTCCTGCTCTCCCCAGTTCTGTGAATTCCTTTGTCCCAAGCTCCATGGTGCTCAGTGTATCTGAGGGGCCCTGGTGTTCCTGTGAAGTTTCCATGACTAATTCTGGCAAAGCAAGGAGAGCCTTTCTCACGTCAACAAAGCCGCTCTGTCACAAAATAGTGGCAAGTGGAGCCAAAATTCCACCTTGGCATAAGTAGGACTGTTTTTTTTTGTTTTTGTTTTTTTTAAAGAAAGTTGGGAAGGAAGAAAAGGATTGGGGGTACACAGCTGACCCAGTTCACTTTAGTGAAATAATGATATATTAAGCTGACAGTTTTATGGTTTTGCTTACAAGCTTCCTCCCTTGCCAAAGCACAGTGGTCTTCCAGAAAATGATTTTTACTTTAGAAGACTTTTTTTCTTTAAATATTCAAAGTGTAGTTTATGTTCAGCCTTAATGCTAGTCGGCCCAGAGTATCAGGCACACCATCACCTCTACTGGTGGTTTTGCAAATAACTTGCTTTGCTCTTTGTTTGCAAAGGATCTTTTTAAATTGCAAAACTAATTGATTTTTTTAGACCTTGGATCCATGACAATATCTTTTCTAGCTTTGATTTGTAATGAGGCAAAGTGGTTTGTGGAAAGAGGGCTGGAATTAGGGCCTGGACACCTAGGCCAGGACCCAGCTCTGCAACTGTGAGGTCTTGGAACAGTCACATGTAGCCCTGAGCCTCAGTTTCTTCTTCATCATTGGATGTTAAGTCTGGCAGTGTCTTAAGAGCTAACCCCTGCCTGCCTATCCTAAAGAGTTTTGAGAATCAAAAATGATAGTAAAAATTACAGATGAATCAAACTTGCTGTGCAAGTATCAAGTATCATTATTACCATGCAATGACTGACAGTTGCTCAGGGAGGAAGTTTTTCCCCAGTAAAAGTTAGCAATGTTCCCAGGCCATCTTTTACCAAGGGGAGTTTGCATTATGAACAAAGCATGACTGGCGACGCATAATGAAAATAGCACAGCAGCAGGTCAGGAAGATGAGGCAGAAAGTCAAAGCTAGAAACCCAATGTTTCTCCATTGGAAGCAAGTATACAGTTGACTTTTATCAACATGTCAGTGTTCACACCCTCAGAACATGCCCCCGGACCCCATTCAGTCAATCACGTTTTCATAAGTACACTCAGACTTAGAGATTCATACATTGTGACCTCACACTCCTAGAGCATATCCATATGACAGTGTGGTTGTCTATACATAGATGAAATTCTAATACAGGCTTGGGACCTCATTCTTAAAAGAACTGCATTGTGCTGTGCAGCCTCTACCTATGCTAGCCCTTGTAGCTGTCCCCTCTGTCCATACCTTATTCCCTTGACTGTTCCCTCCCTGCGAGGGAATATCGAGGCTTCTGATTCAGGCTGACCTGTCTTCCAGTCCTGACTCAGTCTCTCCCTCATCATGTGGCCTCTGTATGTCACCGAGCTTTTCTGAATCTGTTAGATAGGAGTAAAACTATGGAAACTTGTACTGATGTTGTGAGGACAGAGATATCTGTGAAGAGCCTCACTCAGTTGTAGGTGCTCTAATTAATATTAGCATTGGACCCTAGGTCCTTGTCACCCCCGCTAGTTCACTGTCTTTCACCTGGCGGGTTCCCTTGCCTCCAGCCTCCATCCAGGCTGCCCTGCACTTTAGTTAAAATTTCTGAGTTGGAAGGGACCAGACACAAATTAATATTCCAAAGCACCACCTTCACCATGTTACCTGCTGCCCTGCCTCTTTTCTGCCTTACTCACCACACCCCTGCCCACCAGACAGCCATTGATTTCCCTGTTCCATGAGCGTGTTTACGCCATGTGCATGTTCTTGCAAGATGTTCTCCACTCAGCAGAGGGGTAAGACCATCTACCATGCTCAGGAACTTTCTGGGAGCCCCAGGGTTGCTCCTGACCGCCCATTCCCCGAGAAAGGGCTTGGATAAGGGCTTTCAATGCCACACAGAGGCCACCTCTAGGTAGAAAATTTTCATTGTTTTTTTCTGCATTATAGCACACCTGTGAATGGTAAGAACTGGGGAAGATTGGGAGCTTTGGGTAGGACACTCTTTCCCAAGTCGGCAAAAATTTGGTTTTCTGTACCGCTGCCTGTGCCTGTGGGGTGCTTGCCTCACCCCGCTGTCCCACCTCCTGCTCCACATCTCCTGGGCTGGGAGGGTAGAACTGCAGGAGCCAAGGCTGCATCTCTGCATTGCGGCTTTGAGTTCTCCAAGACAAAGAGAGAGATTGCCACCTATTGACAGATGTGCCACCTGCAAAGAGGAATGCTTGTGTGACTGGTGCTGCCCCCTTTCTCTTTGGTCTCAAACGGGAAGGAATCTGGGTTTTTTCCATTCACTCAGTCCTTGTGCTCTCAGTAGTATCGTTTCTGGGTAACAGAGGCTGGGTGGGGACCTGACCACCAAGGTGGTATCGGGCACTCCATGAGGAAATTGAGAATCAGTGACAACGGCAGCTTTCAGCTGTACAGCAGGCAGTTCATCTCCTTTAATGCCCACACACCCCTCGCAGGGATTAGTGTTCCCATTTCACACATGAGGAAACTGAGGTTTAAAGAAAGTACATTGCCCACGGCCATGGCAAATAAGGAGCAGAGGCGGGATGTGGGAGCTCAAATCCAGCTCTCTAGCTACTCTTAAGCACTTTCTCATATTTGCTAATTATGTAAATCACCTTCCTGTCCTAATCTCTTTAAACCTTTAATTTTCTGGATATGAAAGTAAATCAAATATAAAGGAGCTGCTTTCCCTTTGATTGGGTAGAATCCTAGCACTATCATTTTCTAGTTATTTAACCTCAAAGGCTTAAGTTCCATCATTGGTAAAATGGGGAGAGTTATGATGTCTAACTTGTGGTATTATCATAGGGCTTACATAAGATAACATAGAATCAAAATCACTTAGAATGCCAGGTATTTATAACTGGGAACTTAATCACCTGTTGTCTAGATCCAGGTTGGAATACTGGCTCCTCTCATTTTTAGCATTAGGACCTTTGGGCAAGTTACTTGACCTTCCTGATCTTCAGTTTCCTCATCTATAAAATGAGGTTAATAATATACATTTCCTTGCAATGTTGTTCGTACAGTAAGATGAAATCATAAGTGTGAAACATTTTGCAAATTTTAATTGTACTATTCAAATATTAGATTTTACGTTTTAAATTTTTTTTTTCAACGTTTATTTATTTTTGGGACAGAGAGAGACAGAGCATGAATGGAGGAGGGGCAGAGAGAGAGGGAGACACAGAATCGGAAACAGGCTCCAGGCTCTGCGCTATCAGCCCAGAGCCTGACGCGGGGCTCGAACTCCCGGACCGCGAGATCGTGACCTGGCTGAAGTCGGACGCTTAACCGACTGCGCCACCCAGGCGCCCCTAGATTTTACGTTTTAAATAAGAGTGTTTCTTCAAATGATTTTTGAGAACTATTGACTTGGTTTGAATTCAACCTGGAAGTCAAAGCTTTACTCTTTAATACTCACTAAAAACAACAACATAAGATAAAAGGAACTCTCTACATGCCACGGGCTACTGTGCAGGAAGCTCTCTGCTTGCTTTTCAGTTTATGGTGCCCTTCCAAATATACTATTTCATCTTCACGAGGCAGGGTTGGTATTTACCCCTATTTTACAGATGAGGAAACTGAGGTTCAAAGAATTAAAGTGGCTATGGACAGACATATAGCTAAGTGGTAAAGGTCTGCTGGTGGAGCTGTATACTGGTGTGTTGTTTGAGTGTAGATGTATGTCTGAGCATGCCTTTTTAGGAATGTATTTGTGGTATCTCTTGGTTCGAGTGTTTCATGAGGGGGAGAGAACAAGGTAGTCTTATCTGAGATTTTGTTACACTGGTCAGCAGCAGCCTTTTCCTCTTCCTTTTTAGAGCTGCTTTCCCTTCCCAGGCACAGTTATGAGCGCCCTGATCAGAGAATATATGCTTGAGTTTTATCTCCACACCCAGTTTAGGAAACAACAGCTATCCAGTCATCCCAGCCTTTTGGGGATTACTTCCTCTTTTTTTTTTCCCCTGCCTGCCAGCTTTATTGAATTTTCCTTAGCAACACCCCCAAAAAAGAATGGGTTTAGCAACAGCATATGAACCAATGAAATGTGAGCATGGCAAGAGTTTCTCGACCAATGGGATCCCTGCATGACAGGCAAGATGGCTCAGCAGAGAAAATAATACCCTGGAGTTTGCAAAGCAGCCTCCAGGTGGCAGCAGACTAGCTGTATTGGGTGCAGTCCTCAGCTTTCAGCATCTACTTTGTTTTTTGTTTTCTTTGACCTATTCTTAGATATGAAACATTTACGGACTACAAGAATTTTAGTATTACAAGCTTTGTGTGTGTGAGTTCTCTGCATGACATGGTAGACATGGTCTGAGGGGTGGGATCTGAGGTTCCATCTCTGCCTTTACTGACCCCGCCACAGCTCTTGTCATTTTTGTTGGTTTTGTCACAGCTAGTGCTACCCCAGTGGGTGGGAGCCCGGAGGCCTTTCGTGACTGCCTGCTCAGCAGTCAGACAGAGGCTGGAAGAATCACATTCTCCTTTGTTCAACCACCACTGCTGCTGGCCTGTGTGACAAATGAGGTGGGGCTGCCTTTTAGCCACTAATTAACGTGAGGGAAGGAATGTGTCACTGACAGATTAGTGTCTACATACGCTCTCCTTTTCAGTGACATAGACTGGGACTGTTCCCTGCCTGTAGGTTCTGCTGAGCAGGAATGACTGACCTTAAGTGGTTTGAGGATAATTCTACTGGCTCGCCAATGGTTTGGCACTCTTGGTCTTGAAGCCAGAGGCAGACGTGAACAGGGTCTGAACAAGACCATACTGAATAATAGCAAAGGCATGTTTCTGATGGTTTAGTTATCCTTTTGCCTTTTGAAATGATATTACCTTTAATATCACTCACTACTCAGTGAGATTTTGGTCCTTCAGATATCCATATTTCTCTCCATGTTTCTATTTCTCCCTGGCTTACTCTTCTCATTCTTTAGGAATTAGTCAAGGCAGCCTATCTTCAGAAAGTCTCATTTGGGTCTTGCCCTCCTTTCCTTCTCTGGCTGCTGGTGTTCCTGTTGCTGCACTTCTCTGTTGCTTGCTAAATGTCTCTTGATTTGTGAGTTTCCTCAGAGAGTCATGGAGCTTCTTGAGGACAGAGTCTGTGCCTGTATAGCTATATACTGTAGTGTTGACGTTTAAGGACTGTTCGATGACCATTTTTAAAAGAAAGGAAACACATAAGAAAGAGTCTCTTGCTCTTTAAGAAACAATCTGAGGGACTCAGAGGTAGCTGGGCCTGAGCTGGAGCAGTGCCAGCAAGTCTGGTGCTGGCTGTTGGGGACAGTTTCTAGCAATTTCAGAACTCTTCAGTAACCATGAGCTGCAACTCCAGACCAAGACCTGAGACTGAAAGATAATCGCCACCAGTGGCTTATGCCATGAAGCCCTCATCTCAGTGACCTGGTTTCCGTTATGATTTTGTGTTTTAGGAAGAACTAAGAAGCAAATCCAAGATCTGTGCCAATGTGTTTTGTGGAGCTGGCCGGGAATGTGCAGTCACAGAGAAGGGAGAGCCCACCTGCCTCTGCATTGAGGTAAGTTCTGAGGCCAGGAGCCAGAGGGCAATAGCCAAGGCCAATATAGCTACCTTGCTGGAGCTGCTAGTCAGCAGAGCAGTGCCAACCATGTCATCATCTTTATAAAAGCCTACCTTGGGGCGCCTGGGTGGCTCAGTCGGTTGAGCGTCCGACTTCGGCTCAGGTCACGATCTCGCGGTCCGTGGGTTCGAGCCCCGCATCGGGCTCTGGGCTGATGGCTTCCGATTCTGTGTCTCCCTCTCTCTCTGCCCCTCCCCCATTCATGCTCTGTCTCTCTCTGTCTCAAAAATAAATAAAACGTTAAAAAAAAAATAAAAAAAAAAAAAAGCCTACCTTGTCTATATGAAAGACAAGGGATTTTCATCCCAGACATTAAAAACAATCTGTAAATGCAGGGATATTTTTTCTTTTTTTAAAAAATGTTTAGTTTTATAAGAATTTTAAGTTACAAATTTAACAATTGCTTTATAGATGTCAAATAATACAGGTATTTGTATAAATATAAAATTAATAATCTTCCCCATAACCCTCAAATCCAATTAGTCTGAGATGACCAGTGTTAGTGGTTTGGTATAAGTTTCTCCACTTTTTTTTTCTGTGCTACTATACACATACAGGGTTGCCCCCCTATTTTATACAAAAATGGAGTCATAATAAATATTTTGTAATAGAATCATATTCATGTAATAATTTTCCCATAGGTGGACATTTAGGTTGTTTCATGGATCATTTACCACTGCAAAAAATAACATCCTTGTGAAAATATCCTTATGTACTGCTGCCTTTATTTCTAGAAGATTGATTCCCACTAGGGCTTGCCAAGTCAAAGGATATGCAAGTTTTTAGAAAAATACTAGATGAAATGAAGACTTTACAAGGTTGTGGGTTGTTTTTTTTTAATGAAGTTTAAAAAGCAGTGTGAGCTTTCGAGAAATACTTCTTTTGTAACCAGGATTCTGACAAGTTCTCCCTCTTCAGCAAACATAAATACCCTGGATATGTGTCCTTCCTTCTCCTTTCTACCATGCCAACACAAGCCTAGGAATATATCTGTCTTTCTGCAAATAAATACACCGCTTTAGTCCCCAGGTGAAGAATCCTGATTCATTGTCCCCGAAAGGAAGTCTCCCCAGCTCAGACACCTGAAAAACAGTTCCATTGGGAACCCTAGGTGGACCTCACTAGAGGAGTGCCTGGCCACTGTGTGGTAGCACGAGCCTGTACTTAGAGTTAGGAGACCTAGTACCTAGTCTTGCTTTGACCACATGTATTTCTGTGATTTTGAGCAAATTAGTTGCCACTGGATGCTGTGAAGGCAAGGGACCATGTTTGTCCAGCATGTAGGATACTTAGTAAGAACTCAGTAATAAATACTAGTTAAATGATATTTGTCTTCCTGGGCTTTGGTATTCTCCTCTAAAGCTGGAGAGGTGGGGCTACCTTCCAGCTCCAGTGTTCTGTGTTTCTTCTCACTACATCTACTCTTTCTTGCTTTCGTGCCTTTATTAGGGCTGAGCTGAACTGGCTTCCTCCTTCCCCCCCTTTCAAAAACCACACAAAAAACTAAAGACACTGAGCTTGCCTGTGACCATGGCCCTTTAAATAGCCAAAGTAAAACTGGGTTGCCAGGTGAACTTTACTCCATTTCCTTGTCCATAATGATTCTCTGTGGTACTTCACAAAGACCCAGGCATCCCCACCCCAGCCTCATAAGAGGCACTGTGAGATCGGGAGAAAAACAAAATGGCTCTGAAATACTATACAAAGCAAGAAAGCAAAGATCTTTCTAGTTAAACCCCAGAAGAACTGAAGAATTCGTGTGTGTGTGTGTGTGTGTGTGTGTGTGTGTGTGTGTGTGTTTGCCTGCCTTTCAATTTGCACATTCCCCACTCTCAGCTCTGGCTCTTTTGTGTCATAGAACGTTGGCATTTTAAGGGATCTTAGAGCATCCAGAGACATTGAGTGACTTTCTCCAAAGTGACAGAGAATCCAAATTTCTGACTTCCAATAAAATGCCCTCCGTGCTAACTTGATAGGGTCAGGACGGTCTATTTCTTCACTGAATAGAAGAGATGACCCGAAGCCAGGATCAACACGGGGCCATGCAGGGCTACAAAGACCCTAGACCCTAGTAGGGAGGCTCCCCACAGGATACACGTGTGGATGCATGTGTGTGCTGGTGCCCCGACTGCACAGACCTCCTTCTCGGGTCTGTTTCAGCAATGCAAACCTCACAAGAGGCCTGTGTGCGGCAGCAATGGCAAGACCTACCTCAACCACTGTGAGTTACATCGAGACGCCTGCCTCACTGGATCCAAAATCCAGGTTGATTATGATGGACACTGCAAAGGTAAGAAGTGCCTCCCAACTCCAGCCAGAGGAGCCAGAGGACAGAGCAGTATGGCCTGGTTGCCCAGAGTCCTCTCCACTTGACCACAGCACCCGATGCCACAGGGACCACCCAGCTACTTGGAGAGGCAGCCTGTTGGCGCTCATGAGCCTACTGGGTTTGCACTGGATAGCCCAGGCCTCTGCCCAGGGTTTCCTGCGTCAGCCTCCCAAGGGGGGTTCCAGTACTTTCTGCAGTAGATAGGGGACCATGTCAATGGTCAATAATAATAAGGAAGTGTTTACATGAATTCTATACCTTTTTAAAAAGTAGGTGAATTTCACTTTTTAAATTTGGGCACCTCTCAGCCCTGCTATATATATTTCCTCTATTTTGCACTCAAACCACTGCCATTCAGATAAGATTGGAGGGGGTCTCAACCTCCTTGCTAATTAGATACCAGTTCCTTACCAAACAGCAGCCCTACTCAGCCCCTCTCAGCCTTGAACTGCCCTGGAGAAACAAGCTGTTTCCTATGTGTGGGTCTCCACTCCATTTCCCTCTCTATAATAATTCCATATGAATTCTCAAAGTCCCAGCAACGCAACCCTACCCTGCAAACCTAATAGGAGGAGGTATGAGACTACAGGGCAACTCAGTGGCCTAAAAATGTGAAACAAAGCAGGGAAGAAAAGATCCCCATTCATAGGCCCTGGAAGAAGGAAAGGAGACAGGAACCCAGGACCAAATGATGAAAATGTTGCAAGTGGCCCCTGTAGTGTGGGATGATTTTAAACCTAGCAAAACACAGACATGTTCTTTTGTCTTCATTCTGCATTATGCATTTTCTCCTTTTGTCTTGCAGAGAAGAAATCTGTAAGTCCATCTGCCAGCCCAGGTGAGTGTCTATTTTTCCAACAGTGTGCATTTTAGGGAGGAAATTCTTTTCATGAAGGAATTTTGTGTTTCACATTCCCTGCTGAAGCCCATAAGATCTGTGTGTTAGAACTTGTGAGCCAGAACTGGTCATTCCTCAACACAGCTCAGAAAAGCTGCAAAACTGCATTTTTTTGTGCTTGACATTTGAAGCAGCTGGTTAGGTTGGAATGTTGGCTGTGTTGTCCATTTTTGCTAAGTAGTGATTGCATTAAAAGGACAGGAAAGCCACTGAGTCTTTCTTTCAATGATCTGTAAGACATGCTGATGTCACAGGACTAACAGAATCAGAAGGCACAACTTGTTTGAAAGGGGATCATTGGAAATGCAAGTAGGACTTTTTCTATGATTTTCTATGAATAAAAATTAAAATTTCACTGTTACAGTTACAGAAGATTTAGCATATACTTTTCTTCAGATCTTTGCAATAATCTTGTGAGGTAGACCTTATTGTAATGACCTCATAGGTGAGGAAATTGATGCTCAGAGAGGTTAAGTGAATTTCCTGAATTACACAGCTTAGAAGTGGCAGAGTGGGGAAAATTGCCCAGATTTACATTCCTCTGGCTCAGGGCCCTTTTCACATCCCAACATGTGTTGTCTTCCAGAAATTTCCTTTTGTCAAGGCTTTCCTTTCTCTTTTACCTCATCTACCCAACTCTCAGTCCCACCTGTTATTGCCATGTGTCTTAGAACAGCTGTCCAGAGCAGGGTTTCAGCATGGCCCTTTCTTGACCTTGTGTTCCGTGGTTTAGAACAAAGGATAATGCAGACAGTGTAAAATTTTAAGTGGGAGAAAGATTTGATAGACCCAGTTGGTAAAAGGAAAAGGCTATAGAGAGAGAATTTAAAATCTTGTGGCATAAAAAATTGTCATGTGCTCCTTCATTCACTTATTATTTCAGCTCATCTTTGAGCCAAGAGAGCTATTTATTGATTGATTGATTTTTTCCCCCTCAGCTTCCTTAGTTAATGAAAATAGTCCTTTATTTTTCCGCTCTGCGTTTTTCTCACCTAAGCAACATAGTTTCTCTGTTTCAATATTCTCAATTCGTATAAATTTTTTAGAAACATAAGCTTGAATCCTTGCTTAGATACTTTCTAATTGTGTACCCTGGGTTGACTCCTGTAAAATGTGTGTGATAATCTCGTGTCCCTGGAGTACTGTAAAAATTCATTGAGATGCCACATGCAGAGCCCCAGGCACTGAACCTCCCATGCAGTGGATGCTGGGTGACATTGGGGTCTCACTGCTCAGCTGACCTCACTCCCTTTTCCTGCAGTTGTTTGCTATCAGTCCAACCGGGATGAGCTCCGGCGTCGCATCATCCAGTGGCTGGAAGCAGAGATCATTCCAGATGGCTGGTTCTCTAAAGGCAGCAACTACAGCGAAATCCTAGACAAGTACTTTAAGGTAATCCAGAATTAGGGTCAAAGACTCTTCAGCTCCAGGGGCACCTGGGTGGCTCAGTCGGTTAAGCATCTGACTCTTGATTTCAGCTCAGGTCATGACCTTGTGGTTTTATGAGTTTGAGCCTCATATTGGCTCTGCTCTGACAGAGTAGAGCCTGCTTGAGATTCTCCCTCTCTCTCTGCCCCTCCCCTGCTCGCAATCTCTCTGTCTCAAAAATAAATAATAAAATAAAATAAATAAAATAAAATAAAATAAAAAGACTCTTCAGCCCCAAAGAGATACTTCCTCTCCCATCACCAGATCACATCTCCCCATTGTTCCATGAAGCTGTGACAGTTGCTTTCTGGCCTGCTTGATCAGTGGGATTCCAGCAGTAGAGCCCTTGGGATCTAATGTACATGTATGTGGCCAGGTTCTATCCCCCTACCCTGTATGTATCCCCCTACCCTTTACCTTATAGAGCTGGCTGTTGATACAGTATACCTTTTGATCTCACCTATACCTAAGCCACTTCAGCCTCTTTCCCACCTGGTCTGACATTTCTCTAAATCATTAACTTGACTGTCCCTGGCCTGTAGAGTGCTTCATCATCCAGGAAGAGTCAATGGACTGGCATTTCATGGTTCCAGGATTCTTCACTAACCTAGATATTGCTTGTCCCATTATTTAGTTTAAGAGACAGGTTGTTCCAATTGGAGATAGGAGAGATTCTGCTTTGAAAAAGATTGGAAATAGTATTTAGCAATGAGTGGAGCTCCCATGGCATGGATATTTCTCAGAGAGCTTGAGACAGTTGTTGGAAGAATCAGTGAAGGGTGCTCTTGCAGCTGATTGACAAGAACACAGATACACACATACATACATCACACCCAGAGATAAAAATACAAGCAGAAGCATGCACACACACACACACACACACACACACACACACACACATCCCACATACAGAGATGCACACCCCAGACAGAGACACAGCTACTCACAGACACACATTCAGATACCCACATTCCCACATAAGCAAAAAGCTCCCTTTACTTACAGACACACATCTCTGGGTGGATGCCCTCAGATGCTCATCTGCAGATGTACATGTTCCTAGGTGCCTCCAGGGCCTGCCATCTCAAGCCCTAACCTGCCTGCATTCAGGAGCAACCCCAGGCACATGAAGGATTTCTTGGTGGCTCTGTGTCAACACAAGCCTAGTCTGTGGATTTCTCTTTCTCACTAACATTAATGGACCCTACAGATAGAGAAATACTGAATGTTTGGTCATTTCAGACTTTGCTTGTGTTCCTGTCTTTAGAGAGCTCTCTCTCCTGTGGCAGAAGGTATGTCTCTCTGGGTTCCAAGTGTTTGAAGAAACAAGCTCCCTTGGCTCTTGTTCATGTGGACAAGAAAGCACAGCCCTTCTCAGTCTGTCCTCTATGTCAACCCCCCAACATTACAGGGCCCTTGGGGCAAGGGTGGTTCCTCATCTACACAGAAAAGCGTTATAGTACTGAGCCAGGAGAGTCACACAGGAGCAGAAAGAAACTTGAAGAAATTGATTTTTCAGAAGCTGAGTGAGCAGCACCTGCCAGGTCATTGTATACAGTGACTTTGCCATGGCCATTAAGGCCCAGGAGGCCACTGGTTCCAAGGGGCCCCTTGGGACCTTGTAATCATTCTTAGTGGCCTCTTGGTGGCACCCTGCTTCAGGCATCAGTGACACCTGCTATTAGTTTGATTCTCAAGTGCTTGGGCCCCACACCCCCCTTGACACCTGTCCACCTGTCCTGGCAGTAACTTCTCTAACAGGCCCCTATGTGAGACCCCTTGAGAAAGTGGCTTTCCTCTAGGGCATTCTCACTCCCGACCAATAAAGCTTCATCATGACTGACACAACGCTCGCTTCTCCCAGACACTCTGGGAGTGTCTTCTAAGAAAACAGGGATTTTACTATCTATTTTTTGATGATTATCGGAGTCCTGTGTGGTGCAGTCTTCAAAGAGAGACTCCTTCCCTCTAGGCAAACAGCTGTCTCTTGGTGAGAGATCTGATATCTCACAGAAACTGTTTCTGAACCAGTGAACTGCCCTCTAACCCAGCTGGCATTCCTTACGTCAAAATTAGTTGAAAAGAAAATCTAATCAGAATTTGGATAAGATGAAAACCAGACTCTCACTTCACCTAGTAATTCATTAATGATTTCTTAAGTGATAGTGTAGCAGAATGAAGAGGGCAGGCAGGTGGAGAGAGCCTTTCATGGCCATGTCATACACACACCCCCTCTCGGTGGTGGACTCCTGGTGGCCAGAGTCAGAATTGGAGCCAGACTTCTTATCTCCTTGACTCTGGTATCATGTTCCCCATGTCACCACAGATGCTGTGTGTGAGTGAGTGTCTGGCCTAGCTCATCCTCTGAACAGTCTCCAAACTTGCAGTAAGCCCCAAGCATGCGTTTCGTATCACACATCTTCCCGCCTTTCTACAACCCTACAGTTACATAGAAGAAAAGGGTGCTACATCACATACAGAGCTGGGAATTGCAGGCATACAGAGGTACTATGCCTTTTGTAAGTGGTTAGCTGAATAGAGGCTGAGTGAATTAGGTTGGTTCATGGTCCAAGATCAAAACCCCCTAAGTATGCCCCCCCCAGGCAGTCCAGGCTGTTTCTGGGGTGGGTACCAGACCTCTTTTCCTATGGATTCCACATACAGCGCTGGCCTGGGGAGGCCTGGCTGGGCCCTTGTGAGATGAGAGTGCACACAGGCTGGCCCTCCCCTCGGCTTCAGGCCTGGATCGAGACCTGAGTGAACTGTGTGCACTCAGCACTGCCTTTTGGGAGCTGGCTGGGCTGTAGCCACCAGGTTCCTGGTGCCCCCAGGCACTGCCTGGCACTGGGTCTGCAGCCATGGCTGCATGGCTCCTCTTCAGACTCTCACTCTCAACAAGCTGTGATGGTGTTGGGGTGTGTGAGGGCTGCTCCTGTCTGTCCAGCACTTGCAACGTTTGTATTCAAGAAAGTCCTGTACTGCTAAGAATGACTCCTGCCCAAGCTTATTTCATTTCTCTCCATTAATTAATCAAGACTTCACAAGGTGAAGGGCAGTTTCCTCAGGGGGAACATCTGAGACCTGTTCCTAGAAAATTTGTCAAGAATGATAAAAAGGCACTAAGCAAGGGCTGACATAGTTGTTTTGTACATGCCTGTCATTATGTATATCATGGAAAGATTTACAACCTTATAGCAGAGTACATGTGACACATGACAGGCATGGAAGGAGAGTCCCTTCTACCGGGAAGCCTGGACAGACTTTTCTTCAGAATCCCTTATATCATCTGGTGAGCCACCTTCAACGTAACATGGGAATGCTGATAATTTCCCAGGGCAGCAGTCTGAGGCAGCCTATGGAAAGAATTTTTTCTAAAAACATTTTTCCTCCATTGGAACTATCTAGGAGGGCAGCAACATCCAACTTAGAATTTGATGGAAACTTGAAATCGACACCCTCTTCCAGCAGCTAGGGCCTGGGCATTTTGAATAGTCCCAAATGGCTATGGTCTAGGTTTAGCACCTTGCCAAGAGGGGATAATGCCTGAGCTCACTATACCCTCACCTTGTGCTCGTGGGATGTCAGGTAGGTCATGAGGATAGCCTGTGCTCGGTAAGCCGAGGACCCCTACACATGTCTGCGGTGGGGCCCAGAGCAGAGGGGTGGAGGGCTTTGTACCACCTCTGCCTGCAGGTTATCAATTTGGGGCCTTTGCTTGCGACTTCTCACTGCTGTGCTTGGTTAGGGGCACCAGTGTGAATGTGAAGCATGACAGCAAGCCAGGGAAATAAGCAGCAAGAAGTGGTCATGTGACTCCCAGAGTGAGCTCTGAGGGGTGCCTGCATTGTTGTTCCCAAGTAGCTTGTTAGAAATATATATCCAGGGGCACCTGGGTGGCTCAGTCAGTTAAGCATCTGATTCTTGATTTCGTCTCAGGTCATGATCTCATGGTTCATGAGATCAAGGCCCAGGTTGGGCTCTGTGTTGACAGCATAGAGCCTGCTTGGGATTCTCTCCCTGCCTCTCTGCCCTTTCCCCGCTCGTGTGTGCATGTGCTCACACTCTCTCCCTGTCTTCTCAAAATAAATAAATAAGCTTAAAAAAAAGAAAAAAGAAATAGACATCCTGGGCTCTGCCACAGAATCTGATTCATAATGTTCATCAAGGTTTGAGAACAGGGTATGGTGGCTGGCTTGAACCCAGATGTTAAAGAGGAGAATGTCTGCAAGACGGTGTCAGGGATGAGGCTGCAGGGGGTTCTCCAGCACCCCAGGTGCCTGGGTAACACAGGTCTGTGTTCCCACTGCCCTTCTGAGCAGGGTGTGGGTTTGAAAGGCCCCCAGTGGCCTCTGCCCACACACTTTCAGTCTCTCATCTTGGGGTGCTGGTACCTTCTCTGGGGGCCCCAAGTCTTCAAGCCTTTGTTGCAGTAGGTGTGAGGCCAAGGCAGGGTTGGAATGGGTCAAGAGCCAAAGATGGGTCAAGCTGAGAGGGAGACAGATCTACAAAATGTTCCTGAAAGTGCTCTTTATCCCCTTTCCAGAACGTTGATAATGGTGACTCTCGCTTGGACTCCAGTGAGTTACTGAAATTTGTGGAGCAGAATGAAACTGCCATCAACATCACTACCTATGCCGACCAGGAGAACAACAAGCTGCTTAGGTGAGTGCAGTTGAGGGGTCAGGGAGGGGCCCATGAGGGGAGGGCTGGATAGGATAGGGGATTTGAACCCCTTCCTACCTGCAGAGGGGCCACCAGTGCCAGTGAGAAGTAAAAAGCAAAACAGGAATTCTGTCCTGGTCTATTTTGTGAACGTTATGAACTAATATATTGAGCACCACTGGTATCTGATCAAATAGTTGTTGTTTTGCCAGAACTTACAAGGAATAGAAGAATGTAATTTTAAAGTAAATTATCAAGGTCACATCAGAGCAAATGTGTTTCTGAGTGTCATGATAATGTTTTAATGGTTAATTTTTGGAAGGAATTGTATCACTGTGTTATTCAACTATAAGTCTAAAATAGCTTTAGTTCTGACTTTTAAGATATAGAGAACCCTAACTGTCACAAATGTAAGCATGTCCCTGTCCTTTTCTGATATTATTCCAGAGCAAATATTAATAAAAATTAACCCCTAAGAAACTTCTGCTGTGGCTCCAGTACATCAGCAAGAATTAAAAATAGGAATAACACCTCTTTTGTTCAGAAGAAATATAAAGCATGAAGCCCAGATTCTAGAATGATTCTCCCTTAGTAATATGCCATGGCCTTAGAATATAGTATCTGAAAATCCTTCATATTTTGATAACTTGAAATTAGATAATATTTTATTTTAAAGATCAATGTTTGATCTTCGTAACATCCCAGTTAAGGAGGGCTCCCTGTCCTCATTTTACAGATGAGAAAACAGGCTCAGAAAAGTTGAAGAACTAGCTCAAGGCCATTTGGGTAATAAGTGATTGAACCAAGGCTCACATCCAAGCCAAGGGGAGAGTGAGGGAACTAGGATTCCATTAAACTTTTCTAAACATTTCTCTTTCTAGATAGTGATAGTGATAATGCCTGCTTGAACTCCATAGTCTTTCAGATCCCATATTCCATTCCTATCATCTATTTGTCTCCCTTCTGTTTTGATTTTCCTAGTTTGGTTGACTTGACCAGTACCATGGGGAAAGGGAATTGCTCACAGAAGGTGCACAGGTAGTGAAAACATATGCCAATCAAAGTGAACACAACCATTCAGGAAACTTGAGTCTTCTTGGAAGAACATTTGAACAATGTAAATGATCTGACATCAAGTATAACCAAGTAAAGTCTGGATGCTCACAGGAGTCAGGTTGGATGATAGTTGTGGGAAGGCATGTAGAAAGTTCCTCAGTTGGCAGTTGTCTCCTTGGCCTCCTCTGGAGGCCCCACATGTATGTGATCCCAATGCTTAGGTCCTTTCTGCGGGAGTGAAATCAGGCTCTTACTGACACATTTCTCCTGTGTTTTGTTTCAGAGGACTCTGTGTTGATGCTCTCATTGAACTGTCTGACGAAAATGCTGACTGGAAACTCAGCTTCCAAGAGTTCCTCAAGTGCCTCAACCCGACCTTCAATCCTCCAGAGAGGAGTATGCTTAACCTAAGAAATATGTGGAGTTGAAGGGAATGAGGGCATTTGGCAGGGGACGGGGGGAGGGGCAAGATAGAATTGATGGAACTTTCCAGAGCTTGCTAAGAAAATTCCCTTTCACAATTCCAGACTGGGCCCCGGCCCATCAACTCTGTGCTGAGGTTAGGATCCAACAATCTTTGGATCAGTGGCATCATTTACTCAGATATGGTGCCTCTGAAGGTTAAGCAGAAGCAGGTCTTGTCTGGGAAAAGGGTAAGGTGCACAGATGATGGCCAAGATGTCTTGTTCCACTCTCACCCTAAACTATTGCCCCTTATTTCTTGTCCCAACAGAGTGTGCCCTGGAGGATGAGACATATGCAGATGGAGCAGAGACCGAGGTGGACTGTAACCGTTGTGTCTGTGCCTGTGGAAACTGGGTCTGCACAGCCATGACCTGTGATGGTGAGCTGTGCCCCAGGCAGAAAGAAGGGACGGCAGGGAGAGGGCTTCCTTTGTGAACTCACCATGAGAGAAGTCAGGGTGGGGATGATGGAGAAGAGGGCAGTGGCCAGGAGCAAGGAAACTGGGGAGCAAGTGACAGACTCCAACCTGTAACGTTGGAGCACCCAGTGGGCAGCACTGGGCAAAGCACTTAGGCCAGACGCATTACGTTTGCAAATCACTCCAGAGGCTTGGCATAAGAGAGGTTTAAGATGCAGGGCAAGATCAAATGTTGATGTGAGATTGGAATCATCATAACAATAATGAAAGGAAATATTTAGTGAGAACTATGTGCCAGGCACTCCACTAAGCACTCTACATATTAACCCACTTGATCCTTATGACAGCTTGGGAAATCTTATATGTAAAAGACTTAGGTGGTTTGAAAACAAAATGACTCCTGCTTGCCACCTATATCCAGCAGAGAAAGGAAAAATGTTCATAGACCCTCTTTGAATTAACAGAATTGGATAACGCCTAAAAAAAGAAAGTTGAGACATGGTTAGGGTGGATTAGAGAGATAGAGGTGTCAGAGAGTTTGGGGGACCAGTGCAGAAACCAAATGGCCCCAAGTCTGGGGGCCATCTGAGCCAAAGATCAAAAGAAACTCTTGAATCAAAGCCAGGTTATAGGGAAAAAACAGGCATAATTCGGAGTAGAGGAAAGACAGAAAAGGGTGAGATCAGGTCTAGAATAGAGAGTTACATTGGGTTTGAGAAGAAAAGTCAGTAGGAACCAAGCCCCAATCTGGAACCACGAGATGGGATGAACTTAAAATTATACCTTAAAGAAACTGAGACAAGAAAGAACGGGATGGTCTTAGGATCATGTTCAGGAAGGTCAGGTAAGATGGAAACTGGGAGACAGAGGTCAAGGACCCAGAAGATGTTTTTCTAGATAAGAAGCTTACAAATGGAACTCAATTGTACCAGGGGATCCCTAGTCTTTTACTGCCCAGGACCAAGTCTCTTCTCAAAGTGGGAAGGCAGGAAGCCAACACAATTCCAGAGACAAATGGAAGAGTAGGAAGAGGCTGTTTAGAGACAGAAATCCTAGAAATTTCTGGAAGTCAAAACTAAGGGTATCCAGACCAAGCACACAGCAGCTACTGAAGCCAAGAGAGAACATTTCAAAATACTACCCCAGCCTGCCTCCATCAGGAAGCATCTTACATTCACCTTCCCCAAACCCCCTGCAGTAGCTCCCCACATCTAACTGCTCCTGGCCTGGCTTTGTAAAGGTAGCCATCCATTTCTAAGACAGGCAATTGTTAAACATCTGCCTTATGGAATAAGCCTGATCACCTGGATAATAAGCCCCATCACATGCATCAGACAAAACCCAAATGATCACCTCCATGGGACAATGCCCACTTCCACAGCCACACTGGACAGCTCGTCCTCCCTCTCTGGATGGCCAGGTTTAGAGCCCTGTGGGTATAAAGAGCACCACAGATGGTGGTGCCCCAAGGTGAGCATGTCTTGGTGTGTGGGCCACGGAGCTGAGAGGACATTGTAGAGGCAGCACTCCAGAGTCAGTACCTGAACGTTAGTCTGGTCTTAGATCAGAAATCTCAATGGGGCAAAGAAAAAGTGACATCAGGATATAAAGCCAGGTAGAGCCACAGCTGAGGGAAACTGCTGTGATTAATGCCAAACTCAAGAAGGCATGGCGGAGCAGTGTTTCCTGACGGCAAACACTATACTTGGTAAATGTACAGAGTCTATCCCAAACCTACTGAATCAAACCCACAAAAGAGCAGCTTGGGAACCTCCACTTTTAAGATATATTCTATGGTTTTTTTTTTTTTAATCACCACGTAAGTTTGGGAAACACTGCTAGATATAGTGGCTATCAACCCTGCCTGCACATTGCAATCACCTAGAAACTTTACAAAATCCTGGTGCCCAACAACAATTAAATCAGAGTCTAAAAGTGGAATTTAAACACGTGTATTTTGAAAAGTTCTCCATGTGAATGGTTGAGAATCCTTAGCCCAGAGGAACGTCCTGAGTCAAGACCCAGATATTCCCCATAGATTTTACGGCAGGGCCAGTGCCTGGCATGGATATACGTGCTGGAGCAGTCGGAGACACCAGGAACAGAGGCCGGGGTGGGGGGGTGGAAGAGATTGCTTGGTTCACAGTGTTACTTTGGAGGTGTCAGTTGAACTGGGACACTTCATATTCAGAGATATGCAGGCAGTTCCCCTCTCCTTCCATAGATTAAATGGGAGATGAAATTGAGAGCCTAAAAGGTAGATATTGGTAGGATCCCTAACTAGCTTCTATCAGTGAGCACTGCCCTGAGCTTTGGTTCTTCTTCCAGGAAAGAATCAGAAGGGGGCCCAGGCCCAGACAGAGGAGGAGATGACCAGATATGTCCAGGAGCTCCAGAAGCACCAGGTGAGTTGCAGACTCCATGCTGGCTCAGGTATTGCTGCTGCCACTAAGCCCTTCTGCCATTCAGATATCGCCTAATGCTCCAGATGTCCAAGGAGCCACTCTGTTCCATACAATAGGTCCTGAATGATAAACCTATTCTATCAAACCATGATACAGACAGTTCCCTAATGGAGTCCTGTGTGGTCCAGCAGGTCCCAACAGATGTAGGTTACAACTTGGTAAATTGCTTTAGAAGCAAGAATTAGCCAGGTGGTGATTTGCAAATATGTTGGAAGTGGTTTGCAAATGAGCATGGTCTATGGAAGTGTTACTGCTTCCTGTCACGACCAGTGCCCGGACCTGAAGACTGTGAGCTCCTTGAGGGCAACAAGCAGGAAATAAGTGAATGTGGACCACAATAAAAGATACTTCAGTTAAATGCCAAGCTGGTTAGAGAACAGCCTGGGATTTTCAAAACCGAGAGAACTTAAGAGTTTCCTGGAGACTTGAGAAGATAATAAATAAGAATTCTGTTCAGGTTCTGTGTCATCAAATTGAAGATCTTCTTGGGGAAAAGGGTCTTGGCAGAATAGCGATTCACTGACATAGATGGTAAAGGCCTGGAGAGAAAACATGGATGTGCTCGACTCTTGGGCCTGTCTTGCCCCTGATTTACCATGTAGTTAACAAAGGACATTGTGCCTCAGATCACCTGTCTGTACACTGGGTCTGTTATACAAGCCTTCTCTCTGACTTAAGTTTTGAGAGAATCTAACAGTCACAAGAGCTGCTAAACTATTGAGATGAAATATTTGATTTCAAAATAATTATTAATATTAATAATGCTCAAAAATAAAATTGCTCATATTTATTGATGGTTTTTATATGCATTTTGTCATTATTGTCACTCATAATATAGAAACCTCATGTCAGTTTTGTTTTGTTTTTTAATTTATTTATTTTGAGAGAGAGACAGAGAGCGTGAGTAGAGGAGGGGCAGAGACACAGAATCCAGAGCAGACTCCAGGCTCTGAGCTGTCAGCACAGAGCCCAATGTGGGGCTCGAACCCACAAGCCACGAGATCATGACCTGAGTCGAAGTCGGATGCTTAACTGACTGAGCCACCCAGGCACCCCCCTCATGTCAGTTTTTTAAGCAGAAGCTCCCAGCCTTTTGTTTTTCCATATTTCATCAGTCTTGAGTCTCCAGATGAGTGCAACCACATAAAAGAAGAAAAAAAAAACTTAATAGGAATTCCTTTCCTCTGGGGTGGGGAAATGATCAGAGTAGACAGTGAGGAGTGCATTATAATAGCTAACATTTTTACATATCTGTTTTATGTGAGTTCCCTCAGAAAGAAGACGCTAAGGCAAGGACTTGAGTACAAATAGTTTATTTGGGAAGCAATCCTAGGAGACACTAGACAGGGAGCTGGGAAGCCAGCCCAGGAAGGGAAGGAAGCAATAAAGAGCGTCTACCAAGGCATGTTACCACTGTGGGCGTGTGGAGCTTAGTCCTATCGTGGATCTCTGGGAACAGAGTTCCCATTCCTGAGGGGGAAGGGAGAAGGCACGTTCCTACACAAACTCTCATCAGCCATTGGCAAGGGCTGCCACCAGCGACATGAATTCCCTGGCATTTCTGGCCTGCCAACATGTGTGGGCAGAGCAGGCTCCAGCAGCCAGAGAAAGCCTCAGGCAGAGAGGTGCAGGTGCTGGCAGTAAGAAGCCGTACCCGTGTACTGAACTGCTAAAGGCAAGGGGCTATGGATGGAGAACCAACCGTGTCTGCTAGATGCCAGGCACTGTTGTTTTTTATTTCCTAATTAGTTTTTTTATTGAGATCTAATTTATATACCATAAAATTCACCCTTTTAAATATACAATCCAGTGGTTTTTATATATTCACAAGATCATCAACCATCACTACTACCTAATTCCAGTACATTTTCATTATCCCACAAAGACACCCTAGGCCCATTAGAAGTCATTCCCCATTCTGTCTTCTCCCAGCCCCTGGCGGCCACTCATCTACTTTCTAACTCTATTTCGATTTGCCTATTCTGGACATACACAAATGGAATCATACAGTATTTGGCATTTTCTGTTTGACTGCTTTGATCTAGCATTATGTTTTCAAGGTCTATCCTTGTTATAGCATAGGTTGGCACTTCATTCCTTTTTATGGCTACATAACATTCCATTGTATGGATATACCACATTTTGTGTATCCAGTCGTCAGCTGATATTTAGGTTGTTTCCCCTGTTTTGCTATGATGAATGATGCTGCTAGGAACATTCTTGTTCCGGTTTTTGTGTGGACTTATGTTTTCAGGTCTCTTGGGTATATACCTAAGAGTGCACTTCCTGGATGCTATGGTAACTCTGTGATTAATCTTTTGAGGGCTGCCAGACTGTTTTGCAAAGTGGCTGTACCATTTCACATCCTTGCCAGCAGTGTTGCTCTTTTTTCACAAACTCACCACATTTGTCATTGTCCATTATGTTTTATTTTAGCCATTGTACTGGGTGTGAAGTGGCATCTCATTGTAGTTTTGACTTGTATTTCCCTAATGACTAATGACATTGAACATTTTCTCATGTGCCTACTGGCCGTAAGTAAGAAAGGCTTCTTTGGAGAAATGTGACACTGTTGTAAGAGGTGGCACTTTATTACCCTCATTTTGTAGTTGAGGACATTGAGGCACAGAAGTTTTTATAACATGGCCAAAGTCCCCCAGAAAATAGCATGTCCGCGATTCAAGTTCAGACAGTCTGCCTCCAGAACCTTTGTTCTTAACACCTCTCTGGACTGGGATCCAGAATATCTTGTAGCACTTGCATCTAGTATCCTTTTCTTCATTTTTAAAATGAGGATAATCATGTTTGACCTGTTGTGTCACAGGCATTCAAGTGGGGTCAGCTACTAATTCAGTGACAGCCCCTATGTGACCATGTCAAAAATAAGACCTGATCTTTGCCCTCAGGTTCTTCTCATCCACGGAGGAGACAGACAAGTAAACAGAATGAAAATTTAGCACAAGCATGTATCTGTCAATGCTATATAAAGTCTTGAGGACTAGATAGATACCAATGATTCTTTTTTTTTTTTTTTTTAATTCACAATGCTTATTTTCTCCTGCATCTCAAAGGAAACAGCTGAAAAGACCAAAAAAGTGAGCACCAAAGAGATCTAAAGAGGAGGCATCTGGGAAGGGCGTCCAGAGCCTGGCACCTTCTTTCACTTCAGCGCTGAGTTCAGTATATCCAAGTGTCTGCTACAATTGCCGAATCACCAGTATTTGCTTGTATAGCAATGAGTTTTATTTTGTCTATTTGTTTTGCAAAAGGAAATGGGGGTGGCTGGCGAGGAGGGGAAGGGCCATAGCCTTCATTTCTAGGAGTGCTTTGAGAGAAACTATAAATGGTGCTCAGGGGCTGGAGACAAGTAAGGAAACTGCATCAGGGTTGGGAGAGGAGCAGATCTGAACCACGGTTGGCCACGGCTATAAACGTCCTGCAGGGAGTGCGAATGATGCCAGAGAGAACTTTGCAGCTGCCCCAGAGGAGGGGTCTGGCAGAAGCCCAGTGGAGAGGAACACATTCTGCGTCCAGCCCTTCCTGTCGCCATCAGCATAATAGACGTCCAGCATCTGTGCTTCTCATGGTCCCAACCACTGCCTCTAGATACACAGCCACCCTTCTCGTTACCCAGTGGTCCCTTAGGCTTGGAGTTTCTGGGAGGGTGCACACAAATGATGCAGATACTTGTATAACTTTGAGCCCCTTAGAGACCTAACCAAATTTTTAAGATACTTTTTACCAAAGGTGCTATTTTTCTGTAAAACTTTTTTTGGCGAGTTGACTTCATTCTTCAATTATTATCATTATATTATTGTTGTGTTTTAATATTTTATTTTCTTGACTAGAAACTGAGCTTTTGTAATTATTTTTCAGTAGTCCTGCCATTTCAAAGGAGGGAGAGTTTGGGGTTCTTTTCTGGTGCAGGGACCGCTATAACCAAGACTCCTCCCCGCCCTGCCACATACTAGATGCAGCCCAGAGTTGTGTCCCCCTGGCTTCCAGTGGATCAGCAGTCTGCCAGCAGGAGCCTCAAACAGAAGCCAGGGAATACAAAGCATCTCCATACAAAGCTTTTTTAAGATCTAAAAAGCTAATTTGTTTCCATTTATTATGATAAGTTCATGCAAATCAGTATTCCAAAGAATGGAGACAAGTGCAGCCAAGCAAGGCTTAGATATCTGTGCTTAGATGTCAATATGTTTGTTGGTTCACCACTAGGAGAGTGATTTGGCCCTATCTCTTCCTATTTCTGGGCCTCAGTCTCCTCAGTGAGCAAGTAGGAATGCATTAATCTCAATTTGATAAATTACAAATTCTCTGGTTCTGATCATTGGTCCAGAAGGATACAGTTCCTATGGCTTTCCTTCTCCTTAGGATAAATGAAACCTTACTGTTGCAACAAAAGAGTCAGGTGGCCAAAATCCAGATGACCAAACCTGACCTCAGTCTGCACGGCTGCACTGGTTGTGCGGTGATGTAGTACCCTCTCGGGTAATGTCTGCCTAGGAAGAGAATGGGAAGGAGAACTACTCCACTTTGTTGAAACTTTTGCATTCCATCTTTAACCTTCTTGGAAACAGAAATAGCTTTCCCTTTCAAGATGAGGACAAAAGGTGGTTTCACCTTTTAAGAGGGGGGAGGGAATGGAAATTGAGTCTTAAAACTGTGATTGGGGAGAAGACCATTGTTCCTGTGTTTTGGACTCTGTGATGATTAACCCCACTATTTACCATGTATAAGATGCATTTGGAATAACGAAGATTAAAAACTTGACAAAAGCACTCATCTTCAGAAAGCAGATGGGAAATTATATAGATTGCACTGCATGGGCAATACTGAGAACGTTGTGCTGAATGTGGAATTGCCTCTAAACAAGTTTCCTTGTTCTCCTTTGAAAGGAGAGCATTCTGTTTTGTTTAGAATTCTGACCTTTTAGATACATCCCATTTGAAAGCTCTCTTCGAGCCCTACTTGTGCGCTCTGAAATGCACCTCCCTGTCCAGTTGTCTTGGAGAGCTCCCACAGCACACCTTGATCAAGTTTTGCCAGCTCTTGGACACAGAGGGCAGGCGTGCCAGTTTGTTTAAAGCTAGAATCCAGAGTGTCTCCTCACCAGTTACATTTAGGACAGTGGCTGCCATTTAAGATTACCCTACCCTGCACCACGGAATTCCCAAGAGCAAATCTGCATTCCTCCTGTAAATACGGACGCTATTGTCTGCACCACAGAATCACATGATCTGATGACCATTCATGGAAAGCTGCTAAATAGCCTAGTTTGGGGAGTCTTGCATGGAGCTTTGTATGGAGCAAATAGGATTAAATCGGGTTCAGTTCCTCCAGCTCTCTACAAGCACAGGGCTTAGACTGCAAGCTTCCTTGGGCTTTCTCAATGTGTATATGATTTTATTAATATATTACAGTGTCTGTTAAGATTCAGTGTTCATGGAAACCTTCTCACATGCCATGACTCTGGACTCCATCACTGTTTTGGGAAAGCAGGGCGTCTCCACCTGCTAATAAGCCCATGTGAACAAGTCTGAATGTCTTTCCTTTACACTTAAGTTTTTAATCAAATGTCAAGCAGCAATTTGAACAGGTTTCTGTTGCCTATGTGTTTGTGAAATGTATTTGTATTTAGTAGGCTTCCATACTGCATTTAACTTGTTTTTGTAACTCCTGATTCTTTTTTTCTTCCCTTTTTTTTTGGATACTATTGATAAATAAAGAAATTAAAATAGTAATTGTGTTGTTTTCCTTCCCCTGAATTAAGACTAAATAAAGTTGTGAGAACATTAACCATTTACCTCATAAAAGTCGATTTGGCTTTCAGGAGCCTTAAAAGAGGTGTGAAGAGTGTCTCCTAATAAAATCTTGGGACTGCAGCTGGGAGGACAAATTTACTCAGGGACTGATAGAACAAGTTTATTTAAAAGGATCCTGGGGGCGCCTGGGTGGCTCAGTCAGTTGAGCATCCAACTTTGGATTCAGGTCATGAATCCAGGTTCATGGATTCAAGCCCCACATTGGAGCTCGCATTCTGTCTCTCAAAAATAAACATTAAAAATTTTATATTAAAAAATAAAAGGATCTTGGACGGTGGGTCTGGAATAGGAAATGATGAGAAGTCAGAGAGCATTCCTTTTTTTTTTTTTTTTTTAATTTTTTTAATGTTTATTTGAGAGAGAGAGAGACAGCATGAATGGGGAAGGGGAGAGAGAGAGGGAGATACAGAATCCAAAGCAGGCTCCAGTCTCTGAGCTGTCAGCAGAGAGCCCAACGTGGGGCTTGAAGTCACGAACCCCAAGATCATGACCTGAGCTGAAGTCAGACGCTCAACCGACTGAGCCACCCAGATGCTCCCAGATAACATTCTTATATTGGGCAGAGGTTAAACTAACTGGCTCCTAAAGCCCCTGAAGGTCCTATGAGACTGGAATGAAACCAGGTAAGGCTGGCTGCAGGTGAACCTGCATGAGAAGCCAAGTCAACCTGGAGATGTGGCACAGGGTGCCGAGGTCTAACTGGACAGCCTTAATGGCTTTCACCTGATACATACCCCATAAGGACAAACATTTCCAAGTGAAGTGAATGTTGGCTGGTTAAAACCTATTCTGCTCCACCTTGGAGACACATGACCATTACTTGCTTTCTGCCTCCCTACCCGAGTCTTACAGATACCATGCACTCCACACCCCCAATAATTATGTCTTCCAAAAGTGCTCATTCCAGTTGATTGAGGTTTACGCTTTCTTAATTTTAATCTTCTGTGGAGAAGTCTTGCTTCTCTAAAATTATAGCCAAATCCCTTGATTGGATTTGGGGTATTACTCAAATGTTAATCAAATATTAAAAGGCAAACTCTGGTTATGTTATTGCAATAGACTACTGGTCTCATTAATCAGTTTGATTCTTCAAATCTTTATTCTCAGAAGGAATTTTAAACCAAATTTGAAGAGTACCTTGTCCATAGTCACTTTTAAATTCTGGCTATCCTTCCCCAATCTTCTGTGCTCTGGGAACACTGCTGTTACAATATTTATGTGTTAAGAAGTGAAAATGAATTAAAAATAGCCTGAAAGAAGCTTAATTCAGATGGTATGTTTCCTATAATCAAATGTGTTATTATGAATTGTGCAAATTAATACCAATTACTTTGATTAGCTTTAGTTTTAGAGTCCCTGTGTCAAATTCCCATCAGTCCTCTTGAATTATCTCTGAAATAAGGGGGAGGAGGGAGGAAGGAAAAAGAATGAATGGGTGGATAGCTCCAAGCAGAAGCCATCAGAACCCTGGAGTAAATGTAGCATGGATGTGTGATGTGAAGAGGAAATCAGGACCACTGCTGGAGAAGGCTATTCCATGCTGGACCACAGGAGGCATCATGTTGCCGCCCTAATGAGACGGTCTTGCTGTCAACAGGAGGTAACTGAGTTCATTTTTAAAAATTTAACACATTTCTTATTGAAAAGTAATATATGCACATGGTAAAAAAAAAAAAAACTGTCAAAATACAACTAAAAAATCCATCCTTTTGGGGCACCTGGGTGGCTTGGTTAGTGAAGTGTCCGACTTTGGCTCAGGTCATGATCTCAAGGTTCAGTTTGTGGGTTTGAGCCCTGCATTGGGTTCTGTGCTGACCGCTCAGAGCCTAGAAACTGCTTTGAATTCTGTGTCTCCCTCTCTCTCCCCATCCCCCTGCTGGCACATGCTCTCTCTCGCTCAAAAATAAATAAACATTAAAAAAATGTTTTTTAAATCCATCCTCTTAGAGGGTGTGTATATTGATAAAGTTGCTTATAATTACTGATTGTCCTTCAAAGAAATTATACCTATTTACATTCACACCAAAAATATACAACTTAGCGTCTATTTCCTACATTTTTGCAAGCACTGTGTCCTTAAACTTTTGGGCCTCTGATAGAGAAAAAATGGTAATTCATTTTGCTTTATTTCAAATTTATTTTATTACTCCCTTTGTGAGATTGAGCATCTTTCTATAAATTACTGGTTCTTGCCCCTTTCTTTCTTTCTTTATTTCTTTTTCTATTGATTCTTAGTCTTTTTCTAATTGGTTTGTAATGGTTCTTCATATATTGTCATTAGCCCTTTGTCTGTCATGATGGTGGCTAGACCTAGCAGTAGAAGCTTGGTTAGGAGGTGATTTCAGGAATGAGGTGAGAAATATGGTGATCTGAATTAAGATAATGGCAGTGAGGATTCACGGAAGGTTTAGGAGGTAGCAGGGACAGGAGTTGGCTATTGACTGTCTATGGGAGTTAAGGAGGAGGTAACAGTCCAGAATGACTCCAAGCTTCCAGCTTGGATAACTTGGTAGATAGTCATGCCATTTCCTGTGATTGGTAAGAGAACAGAAGATACTGCTTGGCTGGGGAAGGAAGGAAGGGAGGGATGGCAGGAGGGAGTAATGAAGGAAGGAAGGAAGGGAAAGAAGGAAGGAAGGGAGGAAAAAATGAATTACATTTTCCACAAAATGAATATGAGTTACTTTAAGACATCCAAATGGAGATACCTTGTGAGCAGTTGGATAGAGTTCTGGAAGAGTTTCTGGAAGAGCTCTCAGCTCTGGTGGTACAGATCTGGGAATACACAGTGTAGAGATAGTATTTCTTTGTGTAGACAAGATGGCTATGGAAAATGTATCAAGTGAGGAAAAAAAGAAAAATGTTGAGTTGAGAAGGTCCATCATAAAGAAAGAAAACTCTTTGGAAAAACTCTAGGCTTGTATATTTCTCCTGCTTCCTCATGGCATCATTAACAAAAAGGGCACACAGAAAAAAGGTATAATGGGTTGAGTTCATATATGAGATTCATATACACAGCACGTAGAGAATTCACATGGGAAATGATACTGTGGATTCTATAGAGAGGTCAAAACTTAGAGCACGTATGGAATGGAGTAATACAACTTGCTGGAAAACAGGCTAAATGAACGTGGGAGAAAACAGGAAATGCACCCTGATGGTTATCACTGGAATACAGAGGTCTTATCTGACCTACTGTGGTCAGATATGAAACACCCAGAAACTGGATAAAATGAGGGCCTATAAAAAGAATGTATTGCCAGGAAAATAAGAGACAAGATTGTTAATGGATAAGAATGCAATATTTAACTGGGAAATTGTATAAAATTGTCAAAAGGATGAAACATGTTTGAAAGGAAATTTTTGCCTTTAAAAGAAAAGGGACTTTATCTTTCTAATTCCTAGCCTAGTTTTAAATTATACAAAGTTAGCAGAATTTGTCATTTTCCAAGGAGCAGGGACAACTCAAAACAAAATGATCCAAAATTCTTCCGCCAGACTCTACAGTAAAGCTGGTAGCCAGTCATATTTATATTCTCACATATTCTTTGTGTTTTGTAAATGCCAGTCATCCCTAGTCTCATGTTTCAACTTCTTTCTAATTGACCTGTATCGTAACAACATTCTTGTGATTGATACCTTATGGAGAGACAACATTATGTTTAACAACCAGGCTTCCTAGGTTTAAATCCTGGCTCTGCCTGACCCTGCCCTTTATACTTCTGGAAGTTATTTAACCTTTCTGTGTCTGGTTCCTCTTTAAAGAGGCATAATAACAGTACTTAACTCATCCTTTTTCTTTTCTTTTTTTGAGGATTCAGTGAGCTAATGTATACAAATTTTTTTGAATAGTCTGTGGCACAAAAAGAGTCCTATGTGTCAAGTATCATTTATTATTATCAATTATTTTAACCTATTATATTTTCTTATAAGTCTCACAATGAGCCTATGAAAAAGATATTTTACAGATAAGGAACATACAGTTCATAAAATTTCGGGAACTTGTCTAAGACCATACAACTAGTTAGGAATAGAGTCAGGATTCACTGGGTGGGTCCCTCTCATACTCATTCTATCTTGCTGCAATGTTTCCCTTTATTTTATTTTATTTTTTTTAACCTTCAAGATTTTAATTTATAATTTAAATTGTATCACATAAATCATACATAATGTGTTTCCCTTTATTTTAAAAATCACATCAATGTGAATCACTAATTCCTAATTAATGTTCTCTATTATGTAGTTGCTGAACACATATAAGTAATTCGTAAGTTCCTTCATTTAGTTCTAATAACTATGTAAATCCTTTCACTTTTTTATTTTAAGTAGATATGTGAGTACAGTTCAGGCCAGGCCTCTAAAGTTCCCTGAAATGTGATCCCTGGTCCAACTTGGTCTCCCCATAGAGGATACATCCAAGAATCATGCCAGCCATTGTGGGTCCCCCACAACTTCTAGCACACATCTCAAAGTTCTGTCCTGGTGAAAACTTACCTTCAGAATGCAGCTATCAATCTCCCTGGTGTCCCTTCTTCCTGTGACATTCTACATGGAGGTTTCAGAAGCAGATATACATCTTATCTCCACTGAAATTATTTCATCACCTGAATCCACTGATTCAAAAAATTCAGGTTGTCAACCAATTAACATCTCTGGTTCTTAGACAATTTTCTGTGTTGGCTTTTGTCTGACATGACTTTTCCTTGTCTCTCCCATAACCTAATCTTGATTCCTACAGGGCCCAGGACAGATGTCATCCTCCAACCCCCACCATTTCCAAAGGGAGCAAAGGAGGAGAATCTGTGCAAAAAGCATTGAAAGGAGAGATTTGGAAGGTGACGTTTAGGAATAATAAAGACTGAAATCAACTGGACAAATCAGAAGAGTTTAAGAGTTAGTCTCACTTTCTTTGACTTTCCAAGATTTCTGTAGCCTTTGTCCAATAATGCCCAGAGAAGGCTTTTACAAATATAATGATCCCATCCATAGTCAGTTTTAGGAAGACATCCCTTAGGTCTCCTTTTGTGTTGGCAAAGTGCCCATGTAATCTCAATACCAAAAGCAAAAATTGGCTTAGAGGAAAACTGATCTGCCCTGACTCTCCAACAAATCATCACTGAAGCACCACATCAATGAAACATACACAATGTAGATAGTACATCAGGCTTTCAATCGTCTTTTCATTTTGCAGTTAAGGTTGTTAAATTCTACTCAGAGCATTTAACATGAGAGAGGCATAAGGTCAAATGAAAGTAAATCTTATAAATGAAACAGAATTAAAGATGAAGAAATAAGACTTAAACATGCAGGCCTGAGAGAGACAAGATAGGGGAGCTCTACAGTTTCAGGGAGCATCCAACACACTGGACTTATTACCTCATTACTTTTTCTTGGTTTATGACAGATAAGTGCTGAGAACAAAAAAGAATATCATCCACAGGAGAAAAACAGGAGCTCCACTGGCAAAAGGCAAGACAGTTTGCTCTTTGGGTAGATGTTATTCAAATCTCTTAATAGTAGACATACATGTGGGGATACTTTATCCCTATAAAAAAAGAAAACATGGTAGGCTAGGGTTCTGTACCAGAGGCAAACCCTGCAATCAGCTACAATGCATCTCTGAATGTTCCACAGGAAAGAACAGTTGAGAAAAATGAATTGTCTCTGTTCTCTGTTTCCTAAGAGCAGTAACACTCAAATAACCCTCACTCAGCACTAGCCGTTCTCCATCTGTGAGGCAAAATTCTGATTTACTCACTCATCAATTCAACAATATTGTTGAGGGAACAATTAGAGAAGCAAAAAGAGAAATAGGAAGTGAATGGATATTTCCTACCAACTTTCAGAGACAGAAGGGAAACAGAAGCCAAACAGGTCCATGGCCTTGAAATAGCACTACTGCGTCTATTAGGTTTGTAGGGCTGAGACACATGCAAGAGGAATTGATGTCACCAGTCAACAAATCCCACCATTTCAGTATTCTCTGAAAGGAAGTAATCCCAGGCCAAGGAACAACTGTAGAGTCTGTTTATTAGCTTGTGAGTCCACAGAGGGAGAAAGGAGGAGGGTGCTCCTGGTGTGACCTGAGAAAAGGAATAGAGAGGTCATGCATTTCCATATCAAGGTTCCAAGTTATTTTGCACCTCTGGAGCCATGATGATAAGACTCAGGAATTAAGAGCTAATGACGCCTATTCCAAAAGTCTACTATGTTTCAGAGGCCAGAAAAGAGAGATAGGGCAACATGGTTTCTCTTTGTAAGGGATTCACACAGCCTTGTGACAAGATGAGTAATAATGAATCTCAGCAATGTTAAAAGTTTACGAATATAATATATTTCAGGTGTTGTGGAGAGTGTGTTTTTCCAGGGTGGTTACATTAGAGTGTATGTAAATGAAACACCCTTGACTTGTAATATGCACAACCTGAGCTACTGTACGTGGCTGTCTTGCTTTTCTTTCTCCAGCTTCCATGCTGTCACCCACAAGAATCAAAAGGGAGTCCCAGATTTCCACATGATCCAGATAAGTCTGCTCCATCCTGGCTTCCACTCCTTCATCAGAGTAAAGAGAGGACCTGAAAATTCTGTGTGCTCCTGACAAAACCCTCACCCTCTTTCCCCTCAACAACATTCACAGCTTTGCCATTATGTTCTGTCTTGAGATAACCGTATCTAATCTCACCGTGTCTTTTTCCCTTTTCAAGCTTAACATGACAAGAAGCACAAGACTCCCAGTATATCCTTAATCCCGTGGACTCTGATCTCCCTATGGCTTTTACCCTTCCTTTTCGGATCCTATTTACAACCCATTCCCAAATTCTGAAACCCTTCTACTGTGCCCTTTGGAACCTGCTATCAATCATCAGCAAACCCCTTCTATTCTCAATTTCTGTTAACATTTCCCTTACCTTCTTGCTCTAACTGAAATTTGACTTTCCTGTGAGGACACTTCTTCCCCTATAGCCCTTTCAAGTTTTCTTTCTAACATCCTCCATACATTTGACATAAGTGAATTCCTTACTTCTCATTATGGCTTCCAGGTCATTCTCTCTCCCTCCTCTCTGTACACTTCAAGCTTAAAATCTCATCCCATTAGACTTTTCCATTCACTACCTTCCATGTTACATTCTTCTACTGCTCCCCACCACCATTCCTTGATTTTAGGTGCTGGTCCTGCCAAGCCATTCAACATTACTTCTGTCATAATTCTTGGTGTATGATCTACCCATTGAACCACTCCATTATCTCAATTCCAAGCATTGAAACTCTCCAGCCACTACCTTCTACCCCTCCAGCTCACTATCTCTAGTACCTGACTCTAAGAACTCTTTGGCTGCCATTAGGACCTGGACACCAATGATCCTACTGCTTCCTCACTGTCCTTTCCCCTGCTTTACATCCCTTACCCTTTCTAACACAGCTTAGATCCCATCACTTTCTAGCACATATCTGTCTTCCTTTGTCACACCTATATGGCCAAACCCCAACATCTGGCTAACCCTACTCTCCTCCCATTCTGTGCCTATACACAAGCAATTGAATGTGGCTGGAGAAAAACACACAACCATACTAAGTATTCTCACTTTAGATTTACAACCATAAACCTCAAATATGCCTTCTGTGCTACCCAGGAAGACTGTCATGTTTATTTAGTTATTCTCCTCTCCTCTCCTCTCCTAGATGACCGTTTCATCCTTTTTCCTCAAACCTCCAATACCATCATACCCAGCCTCACATTCAGCTGATAAACCTCCCATTTCACTAAGAAAATTAGAAGCAAGCAGAAGAGAATTTCTACAAGCTCCCCAAACCACACTATTCACTTTTGTCATCAGTGCCTACATACTCTGACTTACCTCTTTTGCATAATCTTACCTAGGCAAACCCTTCTACCTGTGCATTAGACCCCATCCTTTTGCCTACCAAGAGACATTACTCAGCAATTCTTCCCCCATTCTACTTCAACTTTACCCTCTCCATTTGTTCATTATCAACATACAAACAAGCTGTTATTCCTCTCATCTAAACAAAAAGAAAAGTGAAACCCTAATTTTCTCAGCTAACACACATTTCTCTTGCTCCCCTTTGAAACAAACTGTCCTCTGTGTTACCTCTCCAGTGATCTATTCTTAGTCCCCCAAAACTGCCTGTGTTCTCTCAAATGATCTCATCTCAGTCCTCCTCTTATTGACTTGTGTGCAGCTTTTGGCACAAGTGATCATTCCTTCCTCCCTGAAACATTTCCTTCGTTTGGCTTCCAGGTCACAACACATTCCTCTTTTCCACTCTACTTTACTGTCCTTTCCTTCTCATTTCCCTTTGCTGGTTTCTCTTAATCTCTCTGACCTAAAAATGTTGGAGGGTCCCAGGGTTCAGTTCCTGGACCTCTAATCTTTTCCATCTATGACTGCTCCCTTGTAAGCACATTTAGTCTTACAATTTGAAATACCATCTATAGATTGACAACTCTCAGTTGCATGTTTCAAGCCTGGACTTCTCTCCTCAACTCCAATTTCATATCCAACCATCAATTCAACATGGCCCCTCAAATGTCTGAAATGGGCCTCTCTAACTTAACACATCCAAACCAAATTTCAGACTTTTGGATCAGAATAAATGGTGACTCCACTCTCTCAGGTGACTCCACTCTCTCTTTTCTGCACACCCGTCATCTAATCTGTCAGTAAATCCTATCTGCTCTGCCTCCATAACCCACTCTCCTCTCACCATTTCCACTACTACCATCTTAGACAAGTCATCATCTTTTCTTACCTGGATTATTATAACAATCTCCCAACTAGCCACTCTGCTCTCATCCTCATCTCTCTTGGCTCTTTTCTCAAAAGTCACCAGAAAGATACTTTTAAAATATAAGTGAGGTAATTTTACTCCTATGTTGAAAACCTTCTAAAAAATTTTTTTTCAACGTTTATTTATTTTTGGGACAGAGAGAGACAGAGCATGAACGGGGGAGGGGCAGAGAGAGAGGGAGACACAGAATCGGAAACAGGCTCCAGGCTCTGAGCCATCAGCCCAGAGCCCGATGCAGGGCTCGAACTCCCGGACCGCGAGATCGTGACCTGGCTGAAGTCGGACGCTTAACCGACTGCGCCACCCAGGCGCCCCATGTTGAAAACCTTCTAATAGTTTTCCATCTTTTCTCAGAGTATAAGCAAAAGCCAAAACCCTTACAATGGCCTATAAAGCACAATGCATTCCAGTCTCTTGTTATCTTTCTGATACCATCTCTTACACTCTCCTCATATTCTCTTCATTCCAACCAGTGGTCTCCTTGCTGTTATTCAAATCCACCAGCCCTTGTCCATCCCAGGGCCTGGCATCCTCACCTCCTACAAATTCTTCTTAAAATTTAGCTTCGCAGTAAGGTTTTTCTCTGGACAGCCTATTTAAAATCACAACCTTCCTTTCCTTCCCCTCCACTCTTTTTCCAATCTGCCTTCCCTGCTTTATTTTTCTCTATACAACTCTTGACCATTTGATACACTACCTATAAACTAAATATTTAGTTTATCTTGAAATATAATATACACACAGAAAAGTACATGTAAGCGTTCAGCTCAATTAATTTTCACAAACTGAATGCAATCATGTAACTAGCACCCAGACCAAGAAACAGAATATTACCAACACCTGCAGATTTTCCTCATGCTCCCTCCTAGCCACTGTGCCCTCTTCACACTCTAAGGGTAAGCATGACTCTAACTTCTGACAGCATAGATTAATTTTGCTTGTTTTTGTATTTCATATAAATGGACCCATACAGTGACATACTACATATTTTAATGATCTGTTTATTTACTGCCTATTTTACCCAACTACTAGCATGTAAGTTCCAAGACAGAAGGAATTCGTTTTGTTTATTTCTGTATACCCAATGCCTAAAAGAGGATCTGGCACAGAGTTGTAGCCCAACAAATATTTGATGAATGAATGAAATATTGAACAAATAGAAATGAGAGTAGGAGATTTAGGAAAGGCTTAACGTCTGAGCCAAATCCTTCAGGATGATTAGGAGTCCATGAAGCAGTCCCAAAAAAGAAAGGCAACCTAAGCATAGGCAGGTCCTCTGTGGTGGCTTGGCAGAATGAAAAAATAAGCACAGTCTAGAACCATGAGAAGTCCGTTAGCTGAAAGTAACGGCAATAGCCATGTGTTGAAAAACAGTGAGTTATGAGGGTGGAAAAATAGGCAGATGCCCGATCTCAAAGGGCTTTATATAAATAAGTCCATGCACAGAGTTAGAAAGGAAGAAAAGTAAAATATAGGGGACTCTAGGCACTTCCAGGACACCAGGCATTTTTAGGTGTTGACATTTTGGAGCATTTCAGAGGACATGAAACAGGAATTTCCTTGAAGTCAACTTATTAATAACTTTTTGTAGTGTCTCAGAAAAGAGTCTGTGGCCCCATGGTAATGGTCAGAGACCTCTACTTCTGAATATGTGAGAAAGGCTTCTGAATATGCGAGAATAATCTGAGGAATAAGTAACCTCCATTTTTTTTTCCTTTAAAGGAATGCACAACGCAAAATAAATCTGAGTCTGTCTAATTATCCTTGTTTTACCGGAATGGGGCAAGGAGCCAGGAGCTCTGCTTTCCTCACCTGCTGCCCATGACTTTGAGGAGATGGCACCCCATCTCATGGGGAGGGATAGGCCAGAGATGCTGTGAGTGTCTTCATTACCCCTGAGGGCTGATGCCCTACATCAGTGGTTCTTGAACTTGACAGTGGGTCAGAATCACCTGAAGGCCTTGTTAAAACACAAATTGTTAGGCCTACCCCCAGAATTCTTGATTTAGTAGGTCTTGGGTGGGGCCTGAAAATCTTCATTTCCAACAAGCTCCCAGGTGGTGCCAATGTTGCTCATCTGAGAGTGCTGCTTGAGAACCACCACCCTACCCAATGCTATCCTCCTAAAGTGAGCAATGCTATCCTCCTAAAGTGAGGAGGCCCTCTGCATGCTCCTGCTGGACCCGATTTCTCTCCATCATAACTCCCCTCACCCTGCAGAGTTCCCTCATTTAATCAGTGTCTTCCCCACTAACCTGTCCACTGCATGAGGACAGGAACTACTTCAATCTTGGTTATCTTTCATGGTGCAGTGCCAACGTCTGGCACCAACTAAACATTCTTCCAATGTTTGTTGAATTAATAGATGAATGACCCTAACTGGCTTACCAAAAACACAGAAAAATAGAAGAAAAAGAGGCCTCCAAAGAACATGGTTCCAGCCCCCTCTCCTCTACAGATAAGCATAGAAAGCATGAAAGAGTAATTGTTCTTTAGTTTCTTCTTTCTGTTTTTCCAGTGAAGTTTGAATGCTCCCTCCCAATTGTCTCTGAGCTTCAGTTTCCCCATCTATTAGAGGTTTTCCAAATAAAATATAGGACACTCCGTTAAATTAGAATTTTACATAAATAACAAATAATTTTTTGGCATACATATGTGGTAATGTTTGTTGTTTATCTGAAATTCAAATTTAACTGAGCACCCTCTATTTTTATTTACTAAATCTGATAAACATACTTATATGTGGATATTATTTTTCTCATCTGATTCCCACATTGATTAAGTACCTATATATAAAGCCCTAGAACAGCAACAGAAGCCAAGTAAGAGTTCTATTTAAGTATTTACTATTATTTTTATTGTACCCATAGAACACACACACACACACCTGGCTAGAGATTCAACACCTTTTTTCCATTAACCTACTCCAGTTTTTTTTTTTTTTTTTTTTTTTTTTTAGTTTAAATTCAAGTTAGCTAGCATATAGTGTAGTACTGGTTTTAGGAGTAGAATTTAGTGACTCATCACTTACATAAAACGCCCAGTGCTTATCTCAACAAGTGCCCTCTTTAATGCCCATCACCCATTTAGCCCATCCCCCCAACCACCTCCCCTCCAGCAATCCTCAGTTCATTCTCTATATTTAAGAGTTTCTAAGGATTTGCCTCCCTCTCTGTTTTTATCTTATTTAATTTTTTCCTTCTCTTCTCTTATGTTCATCTGTATTATTTCTTAAATTCCACATATGAGTGAAATCATGTATTTGTCTTCGGTGAACTGACTTATTTCACTTAGCATAATATACTCTAGTTCCATCTATGTATATATATACATATATATATACATGCATATGTATATATGCATGCCACATCTTCTTTATCCATTCATCAGTTGATGGACATTTAGGCTCTTTCCATAATTTGGCTATTGTTGATAACGCTGGTAAACATTGGGGTGCATGTGTCCCTTCAAATCAGCATTTTTGTATCCTTTCAGTAAATAGTAGTGTAATTGCTAGGTCATAACCTACTCCAGTTTTGAAAAAATTTTAAGGGATATTTTAAAATCTTGAGGTTTTAATTTATGACTATCCTATTTTATTATCTCCTTCACAAATCTCATGAACAACAAATCAGTATCTATTTTTATAAAGGTGCTTTAAATAGTTAAGGCCAAAATAATCTCCTAATCTTTTCTTCTTAGGATAAGATTCTAATTATTTGATCTTTTACTATAAGAATCTGTTCTTCTTCCCTGAAGTCTGTCCAGTTCCTCCACATTATATTTTTTCTTTGGTTAGGAAAATATACATTTATTATTATAAACTCACAGGAAGGAAAAAATTATTCTTTCTTCTTGCATTATTGTCTGAATTTTCCATAATCAGTACATATGTAAAATAAAATAAGCATATGCTCTTTGGCGGGAGTTTTATTTTCTTGTTTTTGTCTTTTTATGCTCAGACAATTATGCCTTTCAGCTTATTTAAGCAGATTTTTATGATTTTTATTTTAAATTTTGCCCATTACTAGTCAGTGATTTTATGACTCTAGAGCCTACCCTCTTAAAAACATTCTTAAGATGTTGAAGTAATAAAAATAAAAACAAGAATATATTTAATGACAATACCACCTAACATTTATTGTTAGTGTACTATGTCCAGGAACTATGCTAGGAAATTTTAACTTTATTAAATCTTTTAATTCTCATAAGTAGTGTCACGAAAAAGATACAATTATTATCAATTCTCAGTCTTTTCGGCTCTGGTTGCTGGACAATTGCTCCACTGAACATTTCTTGGTAAGGTCATGAAAAGATGATCTGCAAGACACTAAATGGGATAAACATTTTCTGTCTTTATGTAACCTGCCAATACATATTGCACACTCTACCTCCATGCCTCTGTCCCTCTTTCTTGTCTTCCCCTTCTTTCCTCTCTTTCTCGTCCTCATTTTCCCCCTTCTCTTTCTTCCTTGCAGTAGGGTTTGAGCCATTACACCCTTCAACAAGAAAACAGCAGCAAAATTATTCTAAAGTGGGCTTCACTTCTCTAGTGTGTCATGTACTGGTCTTTTTTCCCTCCAAATTCATTTAACCTCAGGGCCTCTAAAATTTATTTTACATTTTTTATTTTTTTAATTTTTGTTTATGTTTTGAGAAAGAGAGTGAGTGGGCAGGGAAGGGACAGAGAGAGAAGGAAAGAGAAAGAATCCCAAGCAGGCTCCATGCTGTCAGCACAGAGCCTGATGCAGGGCTCGAACCCACAAATGATGGGATCATGACCTATGCCAAAACCAAAAGTTGGGTACTTAACTGACTGAGCCACTCAGGTGCCCCTTTTACATTAAAAAAAAAAATCATATCTTTAAACAAATGGAAAGGTATCAATGTTCATGGGTCAAAATCTTAATATGGCAATGCTATCCAAATTGACCTACAGATTCATAGCTATCCCTATCAAAATCCCACCTTGCTTTTGATCAGAAGTTGACAAGCTGATCATAACATTCATATGGAAATGCAAGCGGTACAGAATAGCCAAAACAATTTTGAAAACAAAGAACAAAGTTACAAACAAACAAAGGAAAAAAAGAGACAAAAATATGGAGAACTGGTGATTTCCAGAGGAGAGGTAAGTCAGAAAATGGGTAAAAAAAAAAAAAAAAAAAAAAAAGAAAGAAGAAAGAACAAAGTTGGAGAACTCACACTTCACATTTCAAAGCTTGTTAAGATATGATGAAATTAGAACTCAATAACAATGCAATTTAGGAAATAAAAAGAATGTGGAAATTAAACAACACAATCCTAAATAACCAAGGTCAAAGAAGACATCTCAAGGGAAATTAGAAAATACTCTGAGATGAATGAAAATGAAAGCATAACATACCAAAATATCTGAGATGCAGCTAAATCAGTGCATTTACTACTCTAAATGCCCATATTAAAAAAAGAAGAAAGATCTTTCTCAATTCTAAATATTTTCTGGCACAGAAACACACACTCAGATCAATGGAACAGAATAGAGAACCCAGAAATGGACCCACAAATCCACTAATCTTTGACAAAGCAGGAAAAACTATCCAATGGAAAAAGACAGTGCTGGGAAAACTGGACAGCACCATGCAGAAAAATGAACCTGGGCCACTTTCTTATGCCAGACACAAAAATAAACTCAAGAGGGATGAAAGACCTAAACATAAGACAGGAAGCCATCAAAATCCTAGAGGAAAAAGCAGGCAAAAACCTCTTTGACCTCAGCCGCAGCAACTTCTTACTCAACACATCTCTGGAGGCAAGGGAAACAAAAGCAAAAATGAACTATTGGGGTCTCATCAAAATAAAAAGTTTCTGCATAGTGAAAGAAACAATCAACAAAACTAAAAGCCAACCAACAGAATGGGAGAAGATATTTGCACATGACATATCAGATAAAGGGGTAGTATCCAAAATCTATAAAGAACTTATCAAACTCAACACCCAAAAAACAAATAATCCACTGAAGAAATGGGCAAAAGACATGAATAAATGGGCAAAAGACATGAATAGAACTTCTCCAAAGAAGACATCCAGATGGCCAATAGGCACATGAAAAAATTCTCAACATCACTTATCATCAGGGAAATACAAATCAAAACCACAATGAGATACCACCTCACACCTCTCAGAATGGCTAACATTAACACAGGCAACAACAGATGTTGGCAAGGATGCGGAGAAAGAGGATCTCTTTTGCACTGTTGCTGGGAATGCAAACTGGTGCAGACCCTCTGGAAAACAGTATGGAGGTTCCTCAAAAAATTAAAAATAGAACTACCCTACAACCCAGCAGTTGCACTACTATGTATTTAACAAGGGATAGAGGTGTGCTGTTCCAAAGGGGCACATGCACCCCAATGTTTTTAGCAGCGCCATCAACAATAGCCAAAGTATGGAAAGAGCCCAAATGTCCATCAACAGATGAATGGATAAAGAAGATGTGGTATATATATACAATAGAGTATTACTCAGCAATCAAAAAGAATGAAATCTTGCTATTTGCAGCTACATGGATGGAACTAGGGTATTATGCTAAGCGAAATTAGTCAGAGAAAGACAAATATCGTAAGACTTCACTCATATGAGTAATTTAAGATACAAAACAGATGAACATAAGGAAAGGGAAGCAAAAATAATATAAAAACAAAGAGGGGGACAAAACATAAGAGACTCTTACTACAGAGAACAAACTGAGGGTTGCTGGAGGGGTTGTGGGTGGGGGGATGGGTTAAATGGGTATGGGGCATCAGGGAGGAAACTTGTTGGGATGGGCACTAGGTGTTATACATAGGGGATGAATCACTGGAATCTACTCCTGAAATCCTAAAGGGGTAGAACTATATGCTAGAACTATATGCTAACAAATTTGGATACAAATTAAAAAATTATAAATAAATAAATATTTTCTAATTTTGTATTATATGTTTTACTCATTAATTTTGAATCTTTTTTCTACTGTAAGTATTTAAACCTATGTTTCCTTCTAAAAATGCTTTAGCTGTATCCCTCAAGTTTTGATATGTAGTTTTTCTGAAATATTATATAATAATCTGATTTCCATTATGATTTCCTTCTGGTTATGAACTTTTTAAAATGTATTTTTAAATTTATAATGGATAGATTTTTATTTTGTTATTTTTGAAAAAGTTGTATTTATTACTTGTTACTTGCTGAGGTGGTCTATAGAGAGTCTTTGAAATTTATTAGATTTGTTCTATAGCTTAATCCATGGTTAATTTTTGTAAATAGCCCTGTGTGTTCAGCAAGTAGTTGGATGCAGTGTTCTATAATATGTCCTTTAGATTAGGCTTGTTATTTGTGTTCAAATCTATATCCTTGTTGTTCTTAGTTTGCCTGATCTACCAATTACAGAAAAAAGTATGTTAAAGTTTTTGAACATGCACATTTTTCTTAAAGATATCTCAATTTTGTATTCATATATTTTGAAGCTATAACATATACCTAAGAGTTTAACATTGTTATATGTTCCTGCTGAATTGAAGTTTTATTATTATGTAGTGACCATTCTGATTTCTAAAATGCTTTTTACCTTAAAGTCAATTTTGTTTTGTCCCCCTCCCTGTTTTTATATTGATTAAAAAAAAAAAAAGATGAAAGATCCTAGATCAACCTTAAGTTACTAGGAAAAGAAAACCAGGGGCGCCTGGGTGGCGCAGTCGGTTAAGCGTCCGACTTCAGCCAGGTCACGATCTCGCGGTCTGTGAGTTCGAGCCCCGCGTCAGGCTCTGGGCTGATGGCTCAGAGCCTGGAGCCTGTTTCCGATTCTGTGTCTCCCTCTCTCTCTGCCCCTCCCCCGTTCATGCTCTGTCTCTCTCTGTCCCAAAAATAAATAAACGTTGAAAAAAAAAAAATTAACCCAAAGCCAACAGAAGGAAGGAAATAATAAAGACCAGAGTGAAATAAATGAACAGAGAACAGGAAAGCAATAGAGAAAATAAAGAAACCTAAAAGCTGAAGAATTAAAGAATTAACACCACTCTTTCACCAACTCTCCACAGAGAGAAAATTTCCCTTTCCTTCTCAACACAGAAGAAAAGGGAATACATTTCAACTTATTCCCTGTGGCCAGTATTATCCTGATAACCAAAACCAGACAAAGACATCACAAGAAAACTATAGATCAATATCTCTTATAAATATGGATGCAAAAATTTTCAGCAAAATACCTACAAACACAACCCGATAACACATTAAAAGGATTATGTACTATGGTCAAATGTGATATATTCCAGGAATACAAGGACAAAGATAACATGATCATCTGAATACATACAAGAAAAGCATTTGGCAAAATCATAAATTCATTCATGATAAAAAACACTTAGTAAACTGGTAATAGAAGACAAGATTCTCAATCTGATAAATTCCATCTACAATAAGTCCACATCTACCACCATACTTAATAATTAAAGAATGAATGCTTTGTCATTGAGATCAGGAACAAAATAAGAATGTTTACTCTCACTTCTGTTTAACATTGCACTGGAGGTTCTAGTCAGGCCACTTAAATAAGAAAATGAAATATAAGTAATCAAGATTGGAAAGGAAAAAATAAAAATTATATTCACAGATAACATGATTTGTACACAGAAAATACTAAGGAATCCACAGAAAATACTATTACAATTAGTAAATGAATTTAACAAGGTTGCAAGAATCAAAATCAATATGCAAAAATCAACTGTATTTTTTTAATGTTTTTATTTATTTTTGAGAGAGAGAGAGAGAGAGAGACAGAGCACAAGTGGGGAAGGGGCAGAGAGCGAGAAGGAGAGGCAGAATCTGAAACAGGCTCCAGGCTCTGAGCTGTCAGCACAGAGCCCAACATGGGGCTTGAACTTGTGAACCGTGAGATCATGGCCTGAGCTGAAGTCAGACGCTAACTGACTGAGCCACCCACGTGCCCCCAACTGTATTTTTTTATTAGTAAAGAACATTCCAAAAAAAAAATTAGGAAAACAACTGCATTTGCAAAGCATCAAAAGAATAAAATACTTATGACTAAATTTAACAAAATAAGTATGGAATTTATAAATTGAAAACTATAAAACATCATTGAAAGAAATTAAGGAAGACCTAAATAAATGGAAAGACATTCATGTTCATAGATTAGAAGACAATATTGTTAGATGGCAGTACTCCAAAAACTGATATATATATTCAACACATTCCCTGTCAAAATCCCAGATGCCCTTTTTTTTTTGCAGAAATTAAGAAATAGTCCTAAAGTTCATATGGAAATGTCAAAACAAGGATAGCCAAAACAATCTTGAAAAAGAAGTTGGAGGACTGACACTTTCCTGTGTTAAAACTGACTAAAAAGCTATACCAAGCTTTTCATCCTATGTCGCTCTAGGATATGGACAGATACATAGTTCAATGGAACAGAATTGAGAGACCAGAAATACACCCTATATTTATGGACATGTGATTTTTGACAAGGAAGTCAAGACAATTCAATGGAGAAAGAATAGCCTTTTCAAGAAGTGGTCCTGGGAAGACTGAATATCTCTACATAAAAAATGATGTTGGACCCCTATCTCATATCATACACAAAAATTAACTTAAAATAGATCATATACCTGAATGTAAGAGCTAAAAAATCATAAGACCTTTAGGGTGCCTGGGTGGCTTATCAGTTGAGCATCAGACTCCTGATTTCAGCTCAAGTCATGATCTTGCAGTTCATGGGATTGAGCCCCACGCTGGGCTCTGCAATGGCAGCACCAAGCCTGCTTGGGATCTCTCTCTCCTTCTCTCTCTCTCTGCCCCTCCACTGCTCGCACACGCATGCTTGCTGTCTCTCTCTCAAAATAAATAAACTAAAAAAAAAAAAATCATAAGATCCTTAGAAGAAAACATAGGAGTAAATTTTTGTGATCTTGGAATAGGCAATTACTTCTTAAATATGACACCAAAAGCACAAGTGACAATAAAAATAGATAGATGGGGGTGCCTGGGGGGCTCAGTCAGTTGAGCATCTGACTCCTGATTTAAGCTCAGGTCATGATCTCAGAGTTGTGAGATAAAGCCCCGCACTGGGCTCTGTGCTGAGCATGGAACCTGCTTAGAGTTCTCTCTCTCTCTCTCTCTCTCTCTCTCTCTCTCTCTCATATTCTACCATTCTCTGCTTGCTCTCTCTAAAAAAAAAAATAGATAAATTGTACTTCATAAAAATTAGAAACCTTACTGCTACAAAAGACATCATCAAGAAGTAAAAAGAGAACCACAGAAGGGAAGTATTTGCAAATATACTTTGGATAAGGGACTGGTATCCAAAATATATAGTTTTACAACTTAATAATTTAAAAATAATTCACTTTTGAGTTATTGAAATAACTCATAATAATGGAAAATAACTCATTTTTTAATGGGCAAAGGATTTGAATGGATATTTCTTCAAAGAAGATATACAAGGGGCGCCTGGGTGGTTCAGTTGGTTGAGCTCCCGACTTCGGCTCAGGTCATAATCTCATGGTCTGTGGGTTCGAGCCCCATGTTGGGCTCTGTGCTGACAGCTCAGAGCCTGGATCCTGCTTTGGATTCTGTGTCTCCCTCTTTCTCTACTCTTTCCCTGGTCACACTGTCTCTCTCTGTTTCTCAAAAAAAAAAATGAATAAATGTTAAAATTTTTTTTAAATTAAAAATTTAAAAAAAAATAAGATATACAAATCACCAATAAGCACATGGAAAGATCCTCAACATCATTAGCCATCAGGTAAATGCAAATCAAAATGACAATGAGATACTATCATATTCACTAGAATGACTAAAATTTTAAAAACAGATAATAATGAGTGCTGACAAGGATATTGAGAAATCGGAACCTTCATAGCCTGCTGGTGGGAGTGTAATATGGTACACCCACTTTGGAAAGCAGCCTGGAAATTCCTCAAAAGGTTAAAAATAGCTACCAAGTGATCCAGCAATTCCACTCCTAGGTATATACCAAGATAAATTAAAACATGTATTAGCACAAAAATTTGCACACCAATGTTCATAGCAGCATCATTCATTGTAGCCAATAGATGGAAACGACACAAATTTCCATTAACTGATTAATGGATAAATAAAATATGGTATATCCATACAATGGAATACTATTCAGCAATAAAAATAAATGAAGTGCCAGTACATGCTACAAAATGATGAACCCTGAAAACCTTATGCTAAGTGAAAGATACCAGTTACCACATATCGTATGATTCCATTTATATGAAAGGTCCAAATAGGCAAACTTGCACAATCAGAAAGTAGATTAGTGTTTGCCTAGGACTAAGGCACATGATGGTAGGAATGGAGAGTGGCTGATAATGGATATGGGGTTTCTTTTTAGGGTATGAAAATGTTCTAAAATTAGATAGTGGTGATGGATGAACATTTCTCTGAATATACTAAAACAATGAATTGTGCATTTCAAATGGGTAAATTTTATGGCATGTAAATTATATTTCATAAAGATGCTTAAAAATATTTTTTAGGGGCGCCTGGGTGGCGCAGTCGGTTAAGCGTCCGACTTCAGCCAGGTCACGATCTCGCGGTCTGTGAGTTCGAGCCCCGTGTCAGGCTCTGGGCTGATGGCTCAGAGCCTGGAGCCTGTTTCCGATTCTGTGTCTCCCTCTCTCTCTGCCCCTCCCCCGTTCATGCTCTGTCTCTCTCTGTCCCAAAAATAAAATAAACGTTGAAAAAAAAAATTTAAAAAAAAATATTTTTTAAAGTATAGTTTTTTTGGAGTAAAAACATAATATATGTTCATTATAGAATGTTGCATAAGACAGACAGGTACAAAGAAGAAAATAACATTTATTTTTATATGTCTATAATCCCATCATCCAGAAATAATTGTTAATAATAATCATAATCATAATCATACTTCCTTTTTTTGTGATGAAATACACCCTGCTTTCACTCACTCACTTGGGTACTTGTGGATGATTCTGAAGGGCTGGTTGTTCACATCTGTCTCTGTTACGCAGCAGACATATTTCTCATTTAACTTGACAGAGTATTTCAGGACAGGGAACACCCTGTAGAAGCCATTCACCTGCTCCTCTGGGACCTATGGTACTGTGATTGCTCAGGTCCCTCTCTGCTGGGTGAAGCCAGGTCACGTTGGGCATGAGGTACCAGCCCTTAGAGATGCACATTGTCACGTCCTCATCATCAATCCTATCAAACTGCACCTGGGGCATTTCAAAGTCTGGCTGGAAAAAATAACAAAACAATTAGTTTCTTTTTTATTTTGGCCTCAGGAAGCTCAAGCTAGCAGAAATCTTGCCCTTAGTGTTTACATTAAGCCTTATGGAGGTAACATATCTTAAGATTCACTGTGGTTAAACTTTTGATGTAGGCACTGAGAGAAAATCATGCTATATATATGCTCCTACCCTGCAGGTCTCACCTATCACTGCTGTATTTACTTTTGGAATCTTCCCCTCTCCAGGGGTTCATTGCAGACCTTCTGCTGACCTCAGACACCCTGCTGGAGTCACAGAAGATAACAAATGATTTTCACCACCACCTTCTTATCTCTACCAGCACTTGCCCTGGAGGGATTCTACTATGCCTCCCTCCACCCACAGGAGATCTCTGGTGAGAAGAAGACCACTCTCCTATAATCCTGAGAAGGGTGAGCATCCCTGGGGCATTACAAAGATCAACTGGCCCAATCCCATATTTTAACAGTGAGAAAATGAAGCCTAGAAAAGCTAAACAAGTTATCCAGAGTCATCCAGAATTAGAACTTAGGCCTCCTAATACTCAGTGCAGGACTGGTCTCGCTAAACCACAGGACATAGGTCAGGGTTTTCATGTAGGAGAATTATATTATATAACATTTTGGGCTTTCAGTGTTACAATTTGTTTGGTGAGTCTGGGATAATGTCTGTGGTTTTTGGTTTTGTATATATATTTTGTTTGCTTGTTTGAAAAGAATGGATAATATAGACAGGTGCAGATACAGCAATTTTGGTTCAGAGCAGTATTTTCAGCTAAGATGAATTACATGATGGGTATGAGAGGAGCCTATAAAAATTTGAGTAGAAGAGGAAAACTGACAACACCAGAAGAGGAAGCTTACAATTTATCCCTATAAACAGAGATAGAACTTAAAACCAAGTTCATTCAATAAATGCCCTTACCTTCTACTATTAGCTTAATTGTACTTTCACCTCTTCCATTTGGTGTGATGCTGAGCACTTGTAGCTTATCCATGAAATACACATATCTTAGTAAAAGTGATAGAGTCCCCTCAGAAATTTCAGCCCAATCCACAGAGACTCTTCCCTCATACAAGAAGTTTTGATCCTCTAGTTGCTCTGTGTTATTGTGAAACTTATAGACCAACTTTGAGAAAACTTCAAAAAAAATCATAATACCTGAGAAAATGGTAATATTCTTTATCATCCTCTACTTCATATTCCCCCTTTGATGTCTTCTCTTTCCCAAGAAAACTCAATATTTTCTGTGCCCTCCACAAAGGAAAAGTGGCAGGAGAGGGGAAACTCAGTGAACAGGGGGACCCGTAACTCTTCTATAGACACTGAGAATGTCAAAGAAGAAATGAAGTTAGTAAAGTATTTATAAAGGCTAGTAAATGCTGCATCAGGTCGGGTTTAATAACAGATAAAATGAATAATTCTAGCTTTTTCGAGCAGAAAGGAATTTAGTATAGACAATTAGATGTTTACAGAATTACTGGAAGGTTGGAGGAATAAGCCCAAAGTAGGGCATAGAAGGTAAGACCTGCAGTGTGTGTGTTCTGTCCTTCCTCACATTATGCTAGGCTCAGAACAACACTTCAGAGCTGGTCTGCCAGTGGAACTGCTGCCTCTGCCATATCAGGAAGCTGGTAAATCAGGAAGTCATCACTGCAAGTACTGACTCCAGAGCCAAACCTCACCTGCTAGATTCACACGGGCAAAAGAAAGGATGCCTCGTGCAATATCACCTCTCTCCCCATTCAAATCAATTGGTGATTCAATCTGTGAGCAAATGTATCTGATTAGCAGAGTTTATGTCATTCCCAGAACCCAAACTGTAAAGCAATCTTAGAAATGTAGTTTTTTGTTTGTTTGTTTGTTTGTTTGTTTGTTTTACTCTCTAGTCTCAGCAAGGTAGGAAGGCAAATTAGAAAGGCAGAAACAGATTTTTAGTAAGTCAGTCTATTCTACTTGTCACAAACACCTACTGGTCTGGGCAGAGTTAACAACAGGAGGAGCTGAGGCCTGGGAAGAATACAGCCATGCACTCTGTACTATTCATTGAATCATGACATGGAAATGATTCCTGATCTGTTAGAGCTGGAAGAAGGCTTAGAGATCATCTGATTCAATCTTTGAAACCACTTTTTCCAGAGCCCATCCCAGAAGTTGTCACTGACAGCCAAGAGAAGATCAAATCAGTGAGACCTCCTTTCTTTTACCAACTCAATCAAAACAATCCCTCTCTAATTTACTTTATAAATTGGGCTTCCACGTTGGAATTCTTCTGTCAATTATTTTGGCTACTGAAAGACAAAATTGAAACTCAGGAAGCAGAGTTGCTCGGGGTCACAAAGTAAGATACTGCTAGCAATGCAGAAAGAAACAAGACATTTCAGAGTTTAAAAAGAAAGTTTCAGGGGCGCCTGGGTGGCGCAGTCGGTTAAGCGTCCGACTTCAGCCAGGTCACGATCTCGCGGTCCGTGAGTTCGAGCCCCGCGTCAGGCTCTGGGCTGATGGCTCAGAGCCTGGAGCCTGTTTCTGATTCTGTGTCTCCCTCTCTCTGCCCCTCCCCCGTTCATGCTCTGTCTCTCTCTGTCCCAAAAATAAATAAACGTTGAAAAAAAAATTTAAAAAAAAAAAAGAAAGTTTCAGGTCACAGTTACCACACTTTTGAGCCTATAAAACTAAGCTCCCAATTTGAGTAAGACAGAATAATGAAACTTAAGCATTATGAAAGTAGGGACTCTGCTAAGAAGGCAATCTTTTTTTCTCCTAGGGACACTGTGCAGGTAACAGACATCAGAAAGGAGGAAGAACCAGTCAGTGTGATATAATAAAGTGAGACTAAATAGAAGGGAAACATAGGGTCACCTGGGTGACTTAGTTGGTTAAGCATCCGACTCAGTTTTGGCTCAGGTCATGATCTCACCGCTCATGAGATCGAGCCCCACGTTGGGCTCTGTGCTGACGGTGTGAAGCCTGCTTGGAATTCTCTCTCTCCCTCTCTCTCTGCCTCTCCTCCGTTCACTCTATCAAAATGAAGAAATAAACTTAAAAAAAGAAAGAAGAAAAACATAGGTGAAACACCAAGGGGAAATCCAAATTTTAAATGGTCATAGGCAAGGAAGCTTCTGAGCCATCAGCCCAGCAAAGAGCAGCCAGAGAGATATCCAGTAGGGTACATTCCAGCTAAACAATAGTTGCAATCTGCTCATTCATGAGTGGCAATCATGTGGCTATTGGTGGGGTTGGGCATAAACTGTCCACAGAGTACAGAGACCATATCTTAACCATCCTGTTTCACCAGTGCCTAGCACAGGACTTGATGCAGTTAAAAACTATCCAGTGTGATTTTATGTGTCAACTTGACTGGGTCACAGGGTGCCTAGGTATTTGGTCAAACATTATTTTTGGCACGTCTTGGAAGGTGTTTTGGATGATATCAACATTTGAGTTGGTAAACTAAGCTGACTGCCCTGTATAATGTGGGTGGCCCTCCTCCAATCAGTTGAAGGCCTGAATAGAACAAAAAGGCTGACCCTGTCTTGAGTAACAGGGAACTTCTCTTTGTTTGAGCTGAGACTTCAAACCGAAAAAAAAGGCTCTTTTTGGGTCTTAAGCCTTCAGACTTGGCAATCACTTTGCTGGGTTTCCAGCTTGCACACTGCAGTTCTTGGGACTTCTTACCTCCATAATCACATGATCTCTTTATATAGATTTTGTTTGTTCTGTTTCTCTGGAGAATTCTGATTAATACATCTGGTGACATGTATCAAGTGTTTATATTGTGTTAGACATATTCTAATAGATTTTCATAAATTTAATTCATTTAATCTGTACACTAACATGGAGGTAGTTACTGTTATTATCCCCAATTTACTACTGAGGAAACCAAGGCACAAGTGAGGTGAAGTTGCTCAGGGACACATAGCTAGTAAGTAGTAGAACTATGACTCAAACCCAGGTAGTCTGGCTCCACAGACCTCCATCTGAACTGTGTTCTTCCATCTACCAGTGAACACTCATCTTAAAACTGATGAATGAATCAACAACTAATTAAATAAATGAATGAATATAAAGGAAGACAGATGAGGATGGAAAGAAGGAGGCAAGGAGAAATAATCTGTAAAACCTTTAGAAGGATAGATACACATATAAAAACTGAAATGTTTTCTTCTTCAAATTGTTATTTGTCTAATGTGGTCACAATCAAGAAGCAGTGGATTGTGGTTATAAGAAAAATCCTAATCTGAAGAGGTGTAAATCTAAGTTCTAGTTCTAAGCCCCCCTTACTAGTCATTTGGCAATGGGCAAGTCACTTATTCTCTCTGGGTTATAGTTTTCTAATGTATAATTATGATAAAAATACCTGCCCTGGGCTTGTTACAAAATACCTCGGGATCTTAGAGCTGTTTTTATATGACATGGCTCAGTCATTTTTCAGAGAGACAGAAAGAGTGGACCAGATGGGTGGATGCCTTAGTAAGCTGCCCTTCTTGCTAATTTCTTACAAAAATATATAGCTTACTCATGAGAGGGCCTTAATTCTAGCTTCTCAGGTTACACCCAGGAAGTCTTGCTACTGCTGTACCCCTTCTGGTCCCAAGGGAAAAGGTCTCAGACTCAGGAATCCAAAGCCTCTAGCCAAAGAATGACGAAAACACAATCTACTGATGAGTAATTGGTGATGTGTCTGATGTGTCTACAGATGATCCTACTTGAATCTGAATAACTCTTTTGTCTATTTCAACCTGTGCTATATTTCTAGCCCATTGTGTCTTTAGCTTCCCAAGGCTTAAGAAACTGAGCAAAAGCTCAGCAAACAGCTAATAATGTGAGAAAACACTTTGAAAGCTGTAGAAAGATACTATGTCTGAAGCACTTACTATATACCTAGCACACAGTATGAGGCTATCAATATTGCTATATTATTAGAACTAATGAACCTTTCTCTTTCTCACCTATATACATATTCTTTCCTTTCTCTGGTTGGGTTATTCTTGACTGTGAGTGGACTGCCTCCCTACACACACACACACACACACACACACACACAGTAACCAAGCATCAAAAGAAAAGAGGTAGTAAATGCAATCTGGATGAACCAGGCCTTACACTAACTCCTGAGTGGATCTCTGGAACCTAAGGATGGCTTCAAGCTGCTGCCATCCTAGCAGAACGGCTGCAGGTCCCTGAGAGATGGCCTGTGTCTGACAACTATAAAAATGTCTGATCATTTTGTGCAGTAATTATATTGGAGGTTTTGGACACGTGTGTTTCTATAAAGTCTTTTTGCATATATACTTTTGGTTAGTTGGTTTACATTAACATTTTCAACATATGTATACTGTTCATCCCAACATTTTTGAAGAATTGAGAAAAAAGAATTATAAAAACCCTGCATTGACTAACCTATCCAGATTTTTCAGGACAGGTCTGGTTTCAAATATTCTGTAATACTATACCCGAAATCAACACTTGTCAGAGTTATTTGAAGTGGGGAAGAATGTCTAGATATTTTTGTTTCAGTTAGAGAAGTTCAAAGCATAGGTGTGAATAAGTGTAATTATCTAATATATACTCGAATGGACAAGCCAAATTGGGGGTGGGTGTAGGGGTTCTCATTTAAAAAGTAAACAATTCTTTACAATTTGTGTCTGTTAGATTTTCCCATCTGTTCTTCAACATTACCTGTGAAACAAATACAACATTGTTATTCCCATCCAACAAATGAAAAGACTGAGGTTCAGGGAGATTAAATCATTTGCTTGTTTTTCCTCAAATCTCCAAATCACTATTTTCCTCACTGTTCCCAACGCTGTTTCAGAAATACCCACAAAGGTTTTTTGAAAAGTGACTCACCTGCATCATGAACGAGCAGCAATATGTTCACAATCACCAAAAAGCAAGACATTCTGTAAGGAACAAAAAGGAAGGCAGAAATTTTGTCTCAGCCAAGAAAGAGTGTGGGCCAGCATAGCCTAGCCACACCCTCCTGGGTCTGAAGAAGGCCTCATAAATACCCGCTCCAGGCTGCACCCCCACTACATGTACTTTGAGCAGACAGGTTTCCAACACCTCAGCATTCTGTGTGGGATGCCACTGAATTAAGTTCACTCAGGCTGACCCTGTACCTATTTGTTGGATTTGCTATATGAACCTGGAACTCTGTTTCTATAATGTGCAAATCTGTCTCTCTAGATGAGTCACATTTGAACACATTTGGATCAAAGTCAGTCCTGGATGATATTTGAGGGTCAGTGACAGCTTCCAAAACAACTGCTGCTGAGCTTCTGGATGTGGCTGGGAGAGAGTTAGCAGTAGAGGAGGTATAACAGTAGATATGCAGGCATGTCTGGGAAGTTATGAAGCAATGCTTCCCAAACAGAGAAAAATAACCAAGAGATAGTACTGTGTAGCCAGGGCTGCACTTTATGGAATTAACAAGCCTGGGACACCTCTGAAACAGGTAGGAGAAAGGGGGGCTCAGGGCATGCTCAGTCCCTTTGAGAAGCCCTTACACATACAGGTGAAGTCAATCTTATTGTCTGGATCCACTCTCTCTCTCTGGTCTCATCTCTCAAGACTCCCCCACACTCCAAGGTCTACCAGGAGTACCATGCCTAAGTTGTGGTGCTGTCCAGACCCTCCTCACCTGGCATGTCCCCCCTCACCACCACCCTCACCTGCCCCCCTCTACTCACTTATCATTCAAAACTCTGCCCTAGAAGCACTTCTTCTCAAAGCCCTTCCAGATCCCAGTCCAGTTCAACATTTCCCCTTTTGTATTTTGAATATACTTTTGTCATTGCATTAGATCACATTGTATAACAATTATTTCTTTACATGTTCTTTTGTTCCTTACTATTTCAGAGAAGGAAAGAAAGGTAAGGTTATGATATCCTCTCAGCATATTTTCCTGCTTCCTCTTCTTCCTGTAATCTATTCAGGAGAAAAAAAATCTGCCACAATCCTCCAGGCTATGATACACCATACGAATAGCAACTATGTATCAAATGCCTATGAATGACAATCTTAATCTTAAAAATAAGCCTACGAAGTAAATATTGTTTCCATTAAAAAATTCTTTTTAGGGGCGCCTGGATGGCTCAGTCGGTTAAGCGTCCGACTTCGGCTCAGGTCATGATCTCGCGGTCCGTGGGTTCGTGCCCCGCGTCGGGCTCTGTGCTGACAGCTCAGAGCCTGGAGCCTGTTTCAGATTCTGTGTCTCCCTCTCTCTGACCCTCCCCTGGTCATGCTCTCTCTCTCTCTCTCTCTGTCTCAAAAATAAATAAACGTTAGGGGCGCCTGGGTGGCTCAGTCGGTTAAGCGGCCGACTTCGGCTCAGGTCATGATCTTGCGGTCTGTGAGTTCAGGCCCCGCGTCGGGCTCTGTGCTGACAGCTCAGAGCCTGGAGCCTGTTTCAGATTCTGTGTCTCCCTCTCTCTGACCCTCCCCCGTTCATGCTCTGTCTCTCTCTGTCTCAAAAAAATAAATAAATGTTAAAAATAAATAAATAAATAAATAAACGTTAAAAAATTTCTTTTTAATATTTATTTATTTTTGAGAGAGAGAAAGACAGGGTGTGTGTGTGGCGGAAGGGCAGAGAGAGAGGGAGACACAGAATCCGAAGCAGGCTCCGGGCTCTGAGCCGTCAGCACAGAGCCCAATGTGGGGCTTGAACTCACGGACCGCGAGACCATGACCTGAGCCTAAGTCAGAAGCTTAACCGACTGAGCCATCCAAGTACCCTGATATTGTGTCCATTTTACAAGTGAGGAAACTAAAGCATACAGAGGGTAAATAATTCACCCAAGGCCATCCAGAATCAAGACTCACCTTTCAAGTTAGCTGAAGCCTATACATGTCACCTAAATTCTGTCCTGACAAACCTCTACAACTTCACCACACGCTGTGGGAAGTCCCATCACCCAGGGCATCCGGCAACAGAACAGGAAGCTCATCAGCTGATGAAGCAGCACAGGTGACTTGTGGAATATTACAAGAAGTCTCTTTCCTAGAGGTCTATTAGACCCTGAAGAGTATGCACTCTATGGGTTGACTATTTACAGATACAGAGGTCTACAGAAGAACAGGAGCATAAAAGAGCAGACTCTGCCAGCCAATAACCAAATAAAACATTTCTGTGGTCAGTGGGACAAGTGGAAAGACTCTTTGCCAAGCTTGTATATTCTAACTAGGAATATGACTAGTGAATGACAATAACCATTGACTCAGAAAATATCTCCCTGTGGTAAATGTAGTAAAGAATTTGAAAGATATATCTCAAATAATATAAAATTTAAAAGGCAATATGCCAGCTAGCAGCTACTAGAGCTATAGGCAAAAGAGAGGTGTGTGGGGGGTGTGTAGAAACGAGAGAAAGAGAGACTGTAGTCAAATGTCATAGAGAAAAAAAAGTTGTAGGAATGCAATATGCCTTTTCAACTGGATAAAATTTCATTATTTCTAAGATATTTATTTCCAAGGAAAGTTTTTCATCATTAGGAAAGATATACATCTTAAAGCCTTCCCAATTCCCCAACCCTAGGAGATACAATCTTTGCTCCTCCCTACTTCTACCATACTTTGTACTTTTATATAGTACTCACTCAATTAACAAAGCATATTTTTAGTGCTTCTAATAGTAATACAGATTCATTGTAAAAACAAGTTTGAAAAAGTAGAAAAGAATAAAGAAGAACACTACAATCTCTTTTAAGTCCATCACCCAGACAACCACCATTAACATTTTGGAATTTTCTCCTTCAGCCTTTTATATGTGTACTTTTTAAGGAGAACTCAGTTTGCATATACAGTTTAGTGCCCAGTTTAATTTTCTCATGGCATTGTTTTGTGAGCATTTCTACATCACTAAAAATATTCTTACAACCTGGTCTACTTTGTTTTATGGTTATTTGTATGTATATCTTATCACCCCCACTGGACTATAAGCTCCCTAGGGTCAAGCCTAAGTCCTCTTTGTCTTCCGTATGTCCATCACGGTGTTCCATATGTTGTAGGCATCCATAAGTCTTTTTAACAAATTAACAAAATTAAATCGGATGCAGTGTTACAAAGTTTTACTATATAACAGGAAAGAGAAAAAAAGGAAAAAAAGGAAAAAAAGAAATTTATACACTACTAAAGATGAGTATTAACTAAATCAAAACAGACAACTCCAGCAATGTACCCAGGTATTGCCTCTAGGGCTTGTACCATTTTCACCTCACATTTATAGAAAAACTATGAGAAGTCTATGAGCAAGCTTTATGCAGACACTAAATGTAAGGGGGCCAGATACAGTTGAGGTGGATACCTACATGTTTCAGTCACATTACCTTTCATTTGGCTCTCCAGTTCACCATCACAGCCAACAATTTCTCTAAACAGTCTCTTTTTTTTTTTTAATTTTTTTAATGTTTATTTATTTCTGATACAGAGAGAGACAGAGCATGAACAGGGGAGGGTCAGAGAGGGAGACACAGAATCTGAAGCAGGCTCCAGGCTCTGAGCTGTCAGCACAGAGCCCAACGCGGGGCGTGAACCCACAGACCGTGAGATCATGACCTGAGCCGGAGTTGGAAGCTCAACCAACTGAGCCACCCAGGCACCCCTCTAAACAGTCTCTTTATTGAAAGAGCTTACCTGTGTGGCAGCTGGTGACTCTTATCAACCAGGTGAGAAGAAAAGTGAGGAGGTAGCATGTCTTTGAAGGGACAGTTGTGTGGCAGTCCCCAGCGAGAAGGCTCGGTGATACTGTTATTACCAAGCTGTTGCAGCAAAAGCTCAGTAAAGAACTCCATGAGACTTAATACTTCTAATAGCTGCATTTGTTGGCTAAAAAAGGAAGTGTTTGCAAGGCATTATGGTTGAAGAGCAAAACCAAAAGAATACCATAATGTCCAATATCGGGGAATCATACTGTGCTATTTTTTTAATCATATTTTTGAAAAATAATTAAATGGCACAGAAAGTGCTCATTGTACAATTTTTAATGAAAAATAAAAATACAAATCAATGTTTACACATATGCATGATTTCAACCTTGTGGAAAAAAAAATATGTGCATATAGAAAAGGAAGGAAATATGCCAGAATGTTAGCAGTGGTTACTTCTGGATGGTGAGACTATGTGTGACTTTAGTTGTTTACATTATATATTTCTGAGTTTTCTATAGTGATATTTTATATTTACATTATGATAAATACATTATAACTCAAAAAATAAGGAAATGGACAGACAGAACTTACACACATAATGTGGTACAGAGAGAGAAGGTTCAGGAGGTATCCCTTTTCTCTTAGGGGTAAGTATGATTTGGGTCCCCCATTCAAAGCCTTTCCCATTAACCCCAAGTTCTATAGGGTCAGCTCTTTATTAGGGTGCCTTTCTCCCATAGCACATGAATTACTGGGTCTGGGTCTGAACCGGGTTGCCCTAGTCCTTACACTCATTACACAGCCCAGATAGACTATAATCCAGAGTTTGAAGGAACACTTCGTTGTAAGCAGACTTGTTAGAACAAGGCCAAGAAGGTAAAGACAGGAGCAGGAGGCCGCCTGCTGGGGATGGGTGCCGGAAGCAGCTTCGCCCTAGATCTATCACCCCACCTGACTATGAATGAAGCACTTAGTTTCTTGCTTTGAATCTCCAGTACCTCTCAGTTCTTCCAATCACTTTTAGTGGCTGAGTGAAGGAAACACTTATGAAGTTTCAAAATAAACTTACAACTACATCCATTAACATGAACTGTTGAGTGATGTCTTTTTTTGTTTGTTTAAGCTCTTATAACACCTAGCATAGACTTTATTTACATAATATGCTCAATAAAATAACTGTGAAATGGAACGTAATGGAGTGAAATAATTGTGATCAGTTCATATCCCTTCTCTAACTCATGCTACAGGGATTGAGGCTTGACATACACTTGACTTCCACTCCGATGCAGTGGAAGAACACCCTGATGCTACCACAGTACTGAGAAACCATGAAGAATACTTTGTACTCAGATATAAGCTTCTTTCTGCAGGTGCTACTTCCCACAGACTGCCCCAAGCCTGGAAGTCTTTCCATGAGCCAGTAAGGAAATGGGATATAGAGCTTCCAGAAAGAAAAGAATCAGAGATGGTCTCCTCACCTGGTATTCATACCTCTCCCACCATGATCTAGACCAATTAATCATTTCAAGTTTTATTCTTCCTTTATACTGTATCATAACAGCACACCTTAGATTTGTGGGACTAAGTCACAATTTTAAATATCTTCTCCCATTATTCTCCAAAGTGTGGCAATACTTGGCTATTGTAACCATCAGCACAAAGCACATCAGCGAAACCAGACTCTCCACCATTTCCCAGACATAGGCTGTAATTCGCTTCTTCTTTTTTTTTTTTATATATGAAATTTATTGACAAATTGGTTTCCATACAACACCCAGTGCTCATCCCAAAAGGTGCCCTCCTCAATACCCATCACCCACCCTCCCCTCCCTCTCACCCCCCATCAACCCTCAGTTTGTTCTCAGTTTTTAACAGTCTTGTTTTCATCATTCTTTCTCAAGAAATACCTTCTTCTTTCCCTTTCATCCAATTCCATATGCCTCATCCCATCTCTACCAAAATGCCATCATCCAATGAAAGCTTTCTTAATTACAGCAGCCTGGAAAGGTGTCTTTACTCTGAATTTTCACAGTATTTGGTTATGCTTTTGTATGTCAGCTACCAACTGATCCTTCCTATTTTAGTAACTTTAGGTTTATAATAGTTTTATTGAGATAAAGTCCATTCACCATACAATTCATTTACTTAAAGTATATATAATTCAATGGTTTTTAGTACATTCACAAGTTGTGCAACCATCGTCTTACTCAATTTTAGAACATTTTCATTACCCCAAAAAGAAACTCTGTGCCAAGCAGTCACTCCTCATTCCTTCCATCCTCAGTCCCTGACAACCACTAATCTATTTTCTGTTTCTATAGATTTGCCTATTTTGGACATTTCATGTAAATGGGATGACATGTTATAAGGTCTTTTGTGACTGGTTTCTTTCACTTATGTGTTCTCATGTTTTCAAAATTTATCCATGTTGTAATATGTATCAGTACTTCATTTATTTGTATTGCCAAATAAAATTCCATTGTATGGATAACCACATTTTATTTGTCAATTTATCAGTTGATAGAACTTTGAGTTGTTTCCACTTTTTAGCTTTGATGAATAATTCTGCTATGACCATTTGTGTACAAATTTTTGTGTGAACATGTTTTTAGTTCTCTTGGATCTATACCTAAGAGTGGAATTGCTGGGTTGTATATGGTAATTCTTTTTTTTTTTTTTTTAACTTTTGAGGAACTAACTACCAGGCTGGTTTCCAAAGTAACTGTACCATATTAGATCTCCACCAGCAGGGTAGGAGGGTTCCAATTTCTCTACATCCTCACCAACACTCATTATTTTTTGGTTTTAGCCATCCTCGTGGGTATGAATAGTATCTCTTTGTAGTTTTGATTTGCTTTTGTTAATGATATTGAGCATCTTTTCATATATTTATTAGTTATTTGTATATCTTCTTTGAAGAAATGTCTATCGGATCCTTTGCCCATTTTTAAACTGAATTATTTGTTTTATTATAGTTTCATGTTTAATCTCTGTTACTATAAGTATCTTGAAGGCAGTGATTGTATTTGGATAAAATCATAAACTTTGGAGTTATATTCCACTATTTGTTTATCCAGCCCCATCATAGCTGTGTGAGTTGGCAAGTTACTTCATTTTACCACATCTCAGTTTTCTTGTTTGTAAATAGGGATAATAATATCTACCTTATAGAATGAGTATGGGGATTAAATAAAATAGTGACTACAAAGCCCCTAGGACAGTGCCTGGCACTTGAAAACAACCAATAAATGTTAGCCATTATTTTTAGTTATCTCTATACATTTCCAATGTATCGTTCACTTTTTTACACAAAAAAAGGTGCTCCATGAGTATTTGAGAATGAATAAATTGGGGACTAGAAGTATTTTAACTTGTTTATAGTTGTTGCTATGGCTAGCTATCCATGAAAAGGTAAAACAACCCAATTATGAAACATAGGCTAAGCAAGTGCATAAAATTAAAAAGATATATAGCCACCCAGATTCCCAAAACAGTTGCCAAGGTAAATATCTCACTAAGTAAGAGAAAACCCCCTAAATGGAGTGATTTCAATGGGAATAGTCATCAGGATGCTTTTATAGCTCTAATAAATGCTTAGCCAAAGACTTCCAGATCCAAAAAAATGTCACGTCATTATTTGAATCTTCAAAAAATTTCAATAAAGAAGACTGGTTTGGGGAACGATATTCAGGAAAACCTCTTAATCTATCAATTCTACAGTGAGAATATACTAAGGAAAAGAAATAAACTGCTAATAATAACTGAACTGTAGACCCTAAATGACCAAACTGGCTGCAGACTCACTCTGGGCCCCTGTAAATATAGAGGCCATTGTCTCTTCACAATGGATCTCCCTCTGCCTTCAATGCTGCCTTAAACTGGCTTTTTGAGATTTAGACTACAGTTGGTAGGAATTTGGCAGAACTTTAAACCATCCCAGGCCAAAGTAGATAAGCCAAACTGAGAGGGATTCAGCAATGGAGATAATTCGAAACTTTGCATGCCAGGCTAAGCAACTGACCTTCATCTGGTAACTAAAGAGGAGACATGGGGTCAGAGGAGGAGGGAGAGGGATGGATTGAAATAATGAAAGCAGTGCTTCAGAACGCCTATCTGAATCCAGAGGTAGCTGCAATGAAGGTAGAAATCCAGTTTACGAGGCATGATGTCTTGATATAACTAGGGGACAGGACAATAAGCATAAATTTTGGGAGTCAAGACTCAGGGACGAGGAGAGTTTAGACCAACCTCTCAATTTTAATCCCTGAAACATGGCATGGCCCTGGCAGAAAACCACAGTTTATGCAGTAAATTATGCCATCATGAGTAAAGATTGTTCTCAACTTTCTCTTTACCTCGATCATGATAACATAAGTGTGAGAAAGTAATGGTTGTAACAATAAATACTATTACTATTAATGCTAATAATATTAATAATTGCCACTACTCATGGAATATTTACCTTGAACTAGTTACTATGGTAAGCACTTTAGATTTAGCCTTATAATGACCCTATGAAACAGACAATGTTCTTCATAATTAGATGAAATTAAAGCTTAAAGGTATTAAGTAACAAAATCAGGATTAAATGAAAGAAATCTGATTTCCAGAGGGGGGAGATCTGAAACCTATATCTCATAATAGCCAAAGCCCATGCTTTAACTGCATCAGTATGTTGCCTCCCAGCTAGTACGGTTTACGGAAGGATCCTCCATTCAGCTTATTTCCTGGCTTTTCTGCAGTTATTTGGGCAATAGGGCCATCTTAATCAGGTATGCCAAAACCTATTCATGCTTTATTTCATTTACTATTTTTTTTAATGTTTTAATTTATTTTTGAGACACAGAGAGACAGAGCATGAGCAGGGGAGGGGCAGAGAGAGAGAGAGAGAGAGAGAGAGACAGAATCCAAAGCAGGCTCCAGGCTCTGAGCTGTGAGCACAGAGCCCAACACGGGGCTCGAACTCTGGACTGTGAGATTTTGACCTGAGCCGAAGTTGGACGCTCAACCGACTGAGCCACCCAGGTGCCCCAATTTTATTCACTATTTATTAGGCACATACTATGTCTCAGTGTGGGGTAGACAGAGTTCCTGCCCTCAGAAACCTAGAAAGAGTGGCCAAAGGAGGAAATGCCCTTCATTTGGTCTCCCTTCTTTTTTTCAATAAAAATCCTAATCAGGAGACCTATCCTGAAATATACTCAATTTTACCCAAGAGTAGCCTGATGGTTAAGTTTTAATAAGTGGACAAATATGCCATGTACTCTCGCAATTCCTTGAAATCCATATCCCTTTCCCTAGATAATGCATTGTGCTGTGCTGTCTCCTTTTCCCTTCACACTCTCCAATGCCCCCCACTGCGTCTCTGGCATCTCCTTCAGCTAGCCGCAAGACACAGCCCATCACTGTGAATGACAACAAGCCACCAATGCTCCTTTACCTTCCACGGGGTTTTTAGAACTCTCCAGGCTGCCTGGATAGTTTTAAGGACCACTATAGTGTTGGGGGATGCTGCTTAGACTTATCTGGCCTCAAGGAAAAGAGATGCAGCCATGGTTGTTGAGATAGGGCTCATTATGAGCAAGAAGGGGATTCTCACATGAAACATTTCTTCGAAACTTTCTGTCAGGCAGCTTCGTTCTCTATTATTGAGGTTATCTCCATCTTTCCCCCTTCATTTTACTGATTTGTAATCTTAACTATTTGTGAATCACATTCAAATAGTTTTTTTCTCATTTTTTTTAAATTTTTTTTTCAACGTTTTTTATTTATTTTGGGACAGAGAGAGACAGAGCATGAACGGGGAGGGGCAGAGAGAAGGGGAGACACAGAATCGGAAACAGGCTCCAGGCTCCGAGCCATCAGCCCAGAGCCTGACGCGGGGCTCGAACTCACGGACCGCGAGATCGCGACCTGGCTGAAGTTGGACGCTCAACCAACTGCGCCACCCAGGCGCCCCAGTTTTTTTCTCATTTTATATGACATTCCTGTCACTTAATTTTTATCACAGACATATAAACATTTTTAGAAGCATAAAACTGTATTAAGTAATTGCAATTTCCACATATAAGGGCCCTGCCAGTATGTGATCTTGATCCAAAGCAAGGTCTAATTTTTTAAGAGGACCCTTTATAAACAGGTTTCAAAAGCAGGGACACTATAGGTTTTAAAAACATTCGATCTCTGGTTTAAACTGTCCAAGTATATCCTCCCACTATAACTCAACCAGGGTTACTATAACTCAACCAGAAATTAAAATTTGGCAGCCAGTCCAGAGGCATAAAGTTTCTCACACAAATAAGTGTCAAGAAAAAAGTTACTTTATTTCTTTAGGAGGAAAGCAAATTAATGTCATTGATTATATACTAATTTTATACAATTAGTAAAAAAAAAATTGCTTGATATTTTTCTCATTTCTACTCACGACTTTTCAAAATCATAAAAAGTAATTTCAGAGGAGACTGAGTTTAGGGCAAATATGTTACTTGTAAGTACTAAATTAAAGCCAGCGTCAGGATTTTGCCAGTTAATTGCAGTTTTAACCTGCAGTAAAGTCTCAATGCTTGGTTCTTAAACTAATCAGTTAATTTTAGCTATCTGAAATTAACAAACCCCTTGGCTCCCAGATTCATTTCTAGCCACTACAACCACGGAAAAGCTTCTGTAGCTAAAAAATAGAAACACCATTACTTGATATACCTTATTTTTATCATGCTTTAAAAAAAAATGAATCCTGTAAGGTAAACAGAGCAAGTATTATCAATACTTTATGGATGGAGAAAGGGAAATGAAATCCCTTGTCCAAGGACACATAGCTTATTTAATAAGAGAACCGGAGGAAGGATCCAGGGGTTCTGATTTTCTAGTCCAGCTGTCTTTCTTTGCATTTTGAAGTCAGCTTGGTTAATCCCCAGCCTCTAAATTCCTGGGATTGCTGTACTGAAGATGACTCATCACTAAATTCCTGTGTTCTCACTGAATCCTGCAGCGTAGAGGGCCCACTCCTAACCTGGGAACCAAGGGGGCGGTGCACCATGACGCGCGAACCCTCGAGGCCAGATAAGCAAACAGTCCTAGGGCTGTTTACCGAGGCAGTCCCTCACTCTGGGGACAGGTCATTGGGACCTCAGGGACTATAAACCCTCCGAGGTTCAAGGCTCTACCTGGCAGCCACCCGGCCCCTGCCCCCACGCCGGCGCTCTATCTCCGCGCTGCGCGCCGCGTGAAAAGCAGCCCAGCCCCCGAACGGCGCGCGCACCCCGCCGCCTAGCGTCGCGTGACCCGGCGGGGGCGCGCGGGGTTAGCGCCAGCTCGCGCCACTTCCGACGCAGCCCTCGGTTCAGGTTCCGGGGCGCGGCGGAGCTCCCGGCCTCTGGGTCGCGCGCGGCGCCCTTCGGTTCCGGGGCCACGCGCCCCGCGGCGGCCGCGATGGAGGAGGCCGGAGCGGCGGTGGTCGCTGCGGGGGAGGCTGAACTGAACATGTCCCGCCTCAACGTGTCCCCCGAGACGCTGGAGTTGGAGCTGGAGGCGCGGGGCGAGGAGCGGCGCGGCGCCAGGGAGGCGCTGCTCCGGCTGCTGCTGCCTCATAACCGTCTGGTGTCGCTGCCGCGGGCGCTGGGCAGCGGCTTTCCACACCTCCAGCTGTTGGACGTGAGCGGCAACGCGTTGACCGCGCTCGGGCCTGAGCTGCTGGCGCTGAGCAGCCTGCGCACGCTGCTGGCCAAAAACAACCGGCTCGGAGGGCCCGGCGCGCTGCCCAAGGGCCTGGCCCAGTCGCCGCTCTGCCGCAGCCTCCAGATGCTCAACCTCAGCGGGAACTGCTTCCAGGAGGTGCCCGCCTCGTTGCTGGAGCTGCGCGCGCTGCAGACCCTCAGCCTGGGCGGCAACCAGCTGCAGAGCATCCCGGCCGAGATCGAGAACTTGCAGAGGTGAGCTGGGCCGTGCCCCCAAAAGTCGGGGAGCCTGGGGCGGTGTCCGGGAGCCCCGGAGCGCTAGGCCTGGTCTTGGCGTCGTACAGTTGTCACGTAACCGCCTTCTTCCAGGCCCGCTCCTTAATTCTTTGGCAGTGAGCACTGCCCGGCCATCTCAGCGAGTTTGTACGTGAATAAATAAGATCGTTGTGTGTGACAGCGTTTGGGAATTGTGTTTGCCCCAAGCTGATTTTGGAAGCAGTTTTTCTTTTTACTTTGTTCCGGGGGAGTGATCCGAACGGAGTAGGTACTCACACAAATGTAAATCTGAGGTTGTCATTTCCTTGGTCTGTCTGGTGGTTTTCCATACCTACAGATCAAAGTTTATGCCGTTTAGCATGACAAACAGGATACTCTGACCAAACCCTTGCTTTCCACTGCTCTGTATCGTTTCTCTGTAGCAACACTAGCACTCCTATCCTTTCTCTACTTTCCTTTCTCTGTCGCAATACTAGCACTACTACTTGTGAAAATAAGTGAGCCGTGCAGTTTATCAGCACCTTATGGACACTTACTAAATATGTGTTGAATGGATGCAGTGCCTCTGTACATGTGCAGTTCCCTTTGCCTGGAATGTTGCCTGCACCTGCCAAGCTCCTATTCATCCTTCAGAACCTATCTCCAGGGTTATCTATTTTCTTCCTCTACTGCTTCCTGAACAACAATTAGTTATTGACTAAACTGTCCTTTTGTACCTCATTCATCCTGCCGTTGCATTTACCTTATTAATTCTTTGTTCACAGGTCCGCCTCATGCACTACATTATTCAGTAAATAAATGTTGAAATGGAAGGAGGAAGCAGAGGAAATAGGATAGCAAAAGTCTCCTAAAAGTGCTCTGCAAGGGTGTGAGAAAAAGAGCAAAAGGAAGTGTATTGTCCAAAGTGGAAAAAAAGTATCTGTCATCTGTAGAATATTTTCACATCTTGTTTTGAGTTTTCTAAGATAACAGAATATTAGAGCTAGAAAGAGTTAAATAGTGAAAAGAACATTAGCCTGAGAATAAGAACTCTTGGTGTCCCAGCCTTAGGCAGGTCACTTAACATATCCTGACCACAGCTTCCAAATCTGCAAAATAAGGCATTTGGACAAGATGTCCCTTCTTGACTCATCAACAGATATTTATAAAGTACTTGCCATGTATTATGCACTGTCCTAGGTACTGGGGATACAAAGGTGAACATGATCCTATTCTCATGGAGCTAACACACTAACAGGAGACATTAAACAACTAACTTGTAAACCTCATTATTTAATTACAGTTGTTATAAGTTCTATGAAGACAAATGGAGTGTGTTGAAATAACAGAGGGACATGACTTAGTTTGGTTCTTGAGGAAGTAATCTGAATTGAGCTTTTGAAGGAAGAATAAGAATTAACTAGGAGAGGGTGGGGTGGGATCAGTCCAGGTAAAAGGAACAGTGCATGTAAAAGCCTGAAGGCAAGAGGGACTGAAGGCCAACATTTTGAAAGGAGGACATTGTACTAGGGCATAGTGAGAAAGTGGCCAAAAGGGAAAGTGGCAAATGTGAACTTGGACCATTCCCAGGCCATGTTGGATCTTCAGGCCATGGTAAAGTTTGGATTTTATTCTAAGTACACAGGAGAGAGGTTTTTTGCTTTTGGTTTTTTGGTTTTGGTTTGTTTGTTTTTTAGTTTATTTATTTATTTATTTTGAGAGACAGCAAATGCAAGCAGGGGAGGAGCAGAGAGAGGGAGAGACAGAATAGAGAACCCCAAGCAGGCTCTATGCTGTCAGTGCAGAGCCCAATATAGGGCTCATTCCCACATCCCTGAGATCATGACCTGAGCCGAAATCAAGAGTCGGATGCCCAACTGACTGAGCCACCCAGGTGCCCCCACATGAGAGAGTTTTAAGCACATCTGTCTTGATGCTGCACAGCAATGGAGTGGGGAGAGGGTGGATAAGATAAGAGACTTTGAGGGCTGGTTAAAAGGAGGTCATTCTAGGAGAATGAGAGATGATGCTAGCTTACATGTAGATGATGCTAGGAGAGCTAGTAAGAAGTAGAAGTGTTGGAAAGAGATTTATACATAAAATTGACAGTTCTTGGTTTCCTCATAATTTGAAGTTCCATAATTCCAACCATCTCACTTAAGTCTTCTTGATATACTAAAAAAACAATTATTACTTCTATCACATTGGGGGAAAGGTAGGCAAAAATCATATTTATTGAGTACTTATAATGCTGTAGGCTCTGTAGTAGGGGCTCTAAATATGCTTTTTAATTCTCACAATACCTCTATGAGATGAGAGGAAGAAACTGAGGCTCTGAGAGGTTAAGTTATAAGAATCCAAAGCTAATGAGTGGTGGAATTGGATTTGATCTGAGGGATCTCTGACTCCAACCCCAAGAATTTTCCACAGTGACAGAGTAGGGCCAACACCTAATCCTTCTGACTTCTATTGCATATGTAATCAGGAGGATTGGTCAAAACTGTTTGCCTGGTTGACCTGGTTTTCTGAGCTAATAAACTGTGCTTTATGGTCATTGTACCTTTGGCTCAGTTGTGTGTAGGATCTTTTTTGTCTGTGTTATCATTTTTCAGTTGTATGCTCTATTTCTCTTTACTAATCAGAATCAGTAAAGGTTTAGGCCATGCTCCAAATTTAAATTCTAGTTGAGTGTAGGCTAAAAGGGTCATGTAGAAATACAGTCTTAGAAGTAGAAACAACCTGGGCAATGTCCTGATTCACCCCTTTTTATTATTTTTTTTAATTTTTTAATTTTTTTTAAATGTTTTTATTTATTTTTGAGAGAGATCAATCAGGGTAGGGACAGAGAGAGAGAGGGGGACACAGAATCTGAAGCAGGATCCAGGCTTCGAGCTGTCAGCACAGAGTCTGACACTGGGCTTAAACCCACAAACCATGGGATCATGACCTGACCCAAAGTCGGATGCCCAACTGCCTGAGCCACCCAGGCACCTGTTTATTTTTATTTTTTAAAGTTTATTTATTTATTTTGAGAGAGAGAGAGAGAGAGCACAAGTAGGGGAGGGGCAGAGAGAGAGAAAGAGATCACAAGCAGGCTCCATGCTGCCAGTGTAGAGCCCCATCCAGGGCTTGAACCCATGAAACCACAATATCATGACCTGAGCCAAAACCAAGAGTCAGACGCTCAACCAACTGAGCCACCCAGGCACCTACCCCTTTTTATTTGATCAGATGAGGACAATGAGATTTAGTATCAGTCACTTAGTTGAAACCAGCTAGTGACGATGAGATTTATGTGGTTCATGTACTTTAAAATAAAGCCTGTCGTGAGTGATAGTATTTGAAAATTATTCAGTATGAGGATGCCACCTCAAGAAAACTCCTTTCTTTATCCACAAGTGTATGGTTCTTATCTTTCTTTTTTTTTAATTTTTTTAAAAATTTTTTTTTAACTTTTTTTTTTTTTTTTTTGAGACAGAGAGAGACAGCATGAACAGGAGAGGGTCAGAGAGAGAGGGAGACACAGAATCTGAAACAGGCTCCAGGCTCTGAGCTGTCAGCACAGAGCCCAACGCGGGGCTCGAACTCACAGACTGTGAGATCATGACCCGAGCCAAAGTCGGATGCTTAACTAACTGAGCCACCCAGGCGCCCCAACTTTTTTTTTTAATTTTTAAAAAATGTTTATTTTTGAGAGAGAGAGAGAGAGAGAGAGAGAGAGAGACAGCATGAGTGGGGAGAGGGATGGAGAGAGGGGGGAGACACAGAATCCAAAGCAACCTCCAGACCCTGAGCTGTCAGCTCAGAGCCTGACATGGGGCTCGAACTCAAGAGCCATGAGATCATGACCTGAGCTGAAGTTGGATGCTTAACCGACTGAGCCACCCAGGCGCCCCTGGTTCTTAATCTGTCTGTGTTTCTCTTCCGGTTTTCTGCCTTTTTGTTCAGAACTGTCTCACTATAATTCCATCTCCCTGTAACCAACCATAATGTAGAACTAATTTATATTTTTGTTATTTTTTCTTTTTTTTTTTTTTTTTTTTTTTTTTTTTTTTTTTTTTTTTTTTTTTTTTTTTCAACGTTTATTTATTTTTGGGACAGAAAGAGACAGAGCATGAACGGGGGAGAGGCAGAGAGAGGGCGACACAGAATCAGAAACAGGCTCCAGGCTCTGAGCCATCAGCCCAGAGCCCGACGCGGGGCTCGAACTCACGGACCGCGAGATCGTGACCTGGCTGAAGTCGGACGCTTAACCGACTGCGCCACCCAGGCGCCCCATTTTTTTTTTCTTTTTAACATTTGTTCATTTTTGAGAGACAGACACACAGCATGAGTGGGGGGAGGGGCAGAGAGAGAGGGAGACACAGAATCCAAAGCAGGCTCCAGGTCTGATCTGTCAGCACAGAGCTTGACATGAGGCTTGAACTCTCAGACTGCAAGATCATGACCTGAGCTGAAGTCGGACACTCAACCGACTGAGCCACCCAGGTGCCCCAATATATTTTTGATACTCTTAATGTCATTTTTATTTGGGTGGAGAAACAAAACGTTTTCTACTTGTACCTGTGGTTAAAGTTACTGGCACTAAGGGACTCTCATGTATTTTTTCAGTAGGTCATGGGCCCTTGCTAGAGAAAAGACACCCATTTCAGTATCCCTAATGATTGGAAAAGCAAAATACTTTCCAAGAAACAAATTTAAGGTTGGTCTGTTAATGTGAAACAGAAAGGAAAGGAAGAATTCTATAAATTCTGTGAATGAGTTTTCTGTTTTCAATATCCATCAAATACTAAAAAATAGAATTGTTCCAAGCCTGATGAACAGAAATGCAATGTTGACAAATACACACCACAGGAACTTGTAAACACTACAGTTTTGATTTAAATTCAACAATAGTTTCTTTTCTCCTTTCAGAAGCATGTTTGGAAACAGTGTGTTTTAGAAATTCCCACAAATCATGAAAGGCTTCAAGTCTCTAGACCTTTGGAAATTGAGCTTCAAAGTGAGAAAATAAGCCTGAGAGTGTAAATTTAATATGCTGGCTGTGTACTCTGATTAATGGTACCCATCAGTTGCAAAAGAGAATTTATATGATTTTGAAATAGTGGGCTTTTTATATTTTACAAGATGGAGATACTTTCTGCCAATGTCAAGTAACTACTAAGGTTTGGTATCCTTTCTGTCTGTGTACCTCCCCACTCACTCCAAAGCATTGATTAAAGGAGACATGGAGTCATAACTGACAACCAGATACTAATTTCTCTTAGTTCTTGACTTAAACAAATAGGAAGGAATATTTAAGTTTGCTCTCAGATTCACTCTTCCCTTTCTTCACCTTCTTTTCTTTTCTTCATCATTAGATTATATTGCAAATTGTTATTTAACTATTGAATTCTTCATGAAAGGACTCCCAGGATTGCTAAATTTTTTCCCAGGTAGTCTTCTAATTAAAACAGTCCCTTTTCCAGGATAATTTCAGTGATTTGGGCCCCAAATGTTCTACTCTATTCTACTCTATTTTATTCTATTCTAGTAGCTCCCCTCACTGAAAAAGAGATTTCTGAGTAACTAAGCATTAACTTATACCATATTTAGTAGGATCAAAAATCCTGCCCAGAAACCTTTTTTACCAGTGCCTAAACACTTATGTGCAGGAGAATTCAGTCTTCTATGCAAACAGTTGATTGTTGCTACAAGATGATCTTTGAAAGAGAAAAAATAACATACCAAAATTAAAGTTGTCTGCTACTTTTACTAAGCATTATAAATCAAAAGGGAGAAATACAATCTTGGAAAAATTTGCATAGTCAAAAATAGGAAAAAAGTATCAATGTATGTTTAAAATGACAAAACTTCAGGGGCGCCTGGGAGGCTCAGTGGTTGAGCGACCGACTTCGGCTCAGGTCATGATCTCATGGTTTGTGAGTTTGAGCCCCACGTCGGGCTCTGTGCCGCCAGCTCAGAGCCTGGAGCCTGGAGCCTGCTTCTGAATCTGTGTCTCCCTCTTTCTCTGACCCTCCCCCATTCATGCTCTGTCTCTCTCTGTCTCAGAAATAAACATTAAAAAAAATTTTTTTTAAATAAATAAATAAAATGAAAAAACTTCAGATTCGGGCTGGCTTTTTAAATCACCATATTATCAAGGATGGCTGAGATTATGGACTAGATAAGAAATTCACAAATGAAAGAAATTATACCTGGGAAAATACATATAATAAGGTACTCACTAAAGGACTTTAAAATAAGTATGTTTTCTAACTTCAGAGAGGTAAAGGCAGGAACTTCAACAATGAAACAAGAATAAGAAGATTAAAAAACCGACAATTATGAAAACCCCAGTTAGAATCCCTAGAAATGAAAAAATGTAATTGTGAACTAAGTGTGCTGAAAGGTGGACTGAAGTCAGCTGATGAATGAATCGGTAAGCTAAAAGATCTTACTGAGGCATTCTGGAATGCAGCACAAAAAGATAAAGAAATGGAAAGTATGAAAAAAATGTTTCTTTCATGGAAAATTGATTCCCACATTCAAACTGCTGTTTAGTAGAAATTCTAGAAAGAGAATATAGGAAAGGCAGTGTTTAAAGCAATAGTAGCTGAAATTTTCCACAATTAAAGAAAGAGTGCTCTAAACTGGTATCTTGAAACACCATAGTAAAACTTTAGAACAATGAGAATACAGAAAAAAGACACAGCTCCTAATGAGAAAAAAACTGATTACCTACAAAGAAACGATAGTAGTAATACTGGGTGTAGTAAGATAATGAAATAATAGCTTCTTAGTGCTAAGGAAAAGTAACTGTCAACCTAGAGTTTTATGCTCAGCCAAGCTGTTATTCAACAGTGAAGGAAAGAGATAAAAACAGAGACAAAGGACTCGAAAATTAAGACCATGGGTCCTTGCTGAAAGGACTCGTAAAATATATACTCCAAGAAAAATGGACTTTAAAAGAAATAGCAAGCTGTTTACTAGCAAAGGCTTATACCTCACAGGTTGAAAACAAGCTTATCTGGGCCCAACCTATTTTTAGGTATAAGTGGGAACTAATTTTAATAAAATTCAGAATTATAAGAAGAGGGTTAAAACGGCAGAGGAGTAGGGTAACCCTAAGCTTGCCTCCTCCCCCAAACAGCTACATAAATATCGAAATAATCAAATAATTCTGAATACCCAAGAAATCAGAAGTCTTAGAGAACAAAGCTGCATGTCTGCAAACAAACAAACAAAAACACCTGTGGAAGGTAGGAACTGCAGAAGTTGATTTGTGGGAGAAAAGAGCCATGGGTGCTGCTGTGGAGAGGAATCCATGATCCCAGTGAGTACAGAGTCTAACGTTTTGGAGGTTAACACCTGGTGGTGCTTCTGCAAGGAAGCAGGCAGCATGATCTGAGAATCCCCTGGGTCACATGGGGAGAAGCATGTGACTCCCCTGCTTGGAGTGCATTTGGTAGAAGTGATACGGCCTCTCCGGGGGCAAAAGACCTGGCAGGCACTGTAGAGCTGCTCCATTCACCAGTGTAGGAACAAAGACACTGGCTGAGGACAGCAAACCCTGGCTCTGACAGTGTGTTACGATATCATAAACTCTGAGCCACTGCTTCTGTGCGAGTCAAGTGACCATTTCCTGGGGCAAGACAGCACCGGCCACAATACAGTGAAACCCTCCCCCAGAGGATCACAGCAGGCTGTGGGGGCCTCTGAAGTGTGGGGTTCAAACACAGCCATGCCTGAGAGAAAACCGAGGAGAGCTGCACCACCTGGCAGGTGGACAGCTCAGACACAGCTGGGTGGAGGTGGGGATCTGACAGAAGCCAGGGACACAGGAGGGGTGATTGCACATCTGCAAGGGTGCAAACTTCCCACTCCAGAGACTAGAGAGCAGGGTGAAGCCATTTTCACTCCTAGCCCACCAGCACTGATGGACCACAGTGAGCTAAATAGCACCACCAAGTGGAGAAAGAATCTTTTAATTTTAATTTTATTTTATTATTTTTTCTTTTTTGTTTTTCTCCCCTCCAAAATGACAAGACAGAGGAATTCATCACCAAAAAAGAACAGGAAGAAATGATGGCCAGGGATAAGATGTCTGAACTAGAATTTAAAACAATTATAAGGGTTCTAGCTGGGCTTGAAAAGAGCATAGAGACTAGAGAATCCCTTACTACAGAGATAAAAGAATGAAAATCTAGTCAGGCCAAAATTAAAAATGCTATAACCAAGTTGCAAACCCAAATGGAGGCCATAACAATGAGGATGGACAAAGTAGAGGAGTGAATTAGTGATACAAGAGAGAAAATTAATGGGAAATAGTGAAGCTGAAAAGAAGAGGGAAACAAAGGTAATGGAGCATGAAGGTAGACTTAAGGAACTTAGCAACTTATTAAAATGAAATAGCATTTGTACCTCAGCAGTCCCAGAAGCTGAAGGGAGAGGAAAAAGGTCAGAAAGTTTATTTGAGCAAATTACAGTTGAAAACTACCCTAATCTCGGGAAAGAATCAGACATCCAAATCCAGGAGGCACAGAGAACTCTCATCAAAATCAACAAAATCCAGCCAACACTAAGACATATCATGGTAAAATTTGCAAGATACAGAGATTAAGGAAAGAATCCTGCAAGCAGCAAGGGAAAAAGCAGTTCCTAACCTACAAAGGAAGACAAATCAAGTTAGCAGATCTCTCCACAGAAACCTGGCAGGCCAGAAGGGAGTGGCATAATATATTTAAAAAGCTGAATGGGGAAAATATGCAGCCAAGAATACTTTATCCAGCAAGGCAGTCATTCAGAATAGAAGGAGAGATAAAGATTTTCCCACACAAACAAAAACAAAAGGAGTTTGTGACCACTAAACCAGCCCTGCAAGAAATATTAAAGGGAACTCTTTGAGTGGGAAAGAAAGACCAAAAGCAACAAAGACTAGAAAGGAACAGAGAACATCTCCAGAAACACCAACTCTATAGGTAACACAATGGCACTAAATTCATATCTTTCAATAATCAATATGAATGTAAATGGACTAAATTCTCCAATCAAAAGACACAGGGTATCAGAATAGATTAAACCCACAAGATTGATCTACATATTGCCTACAAAAGATTCATTTTAGACATAAAGACACCTCCAGATTGAAAGTGAGGGGATGGAGAACCATTTATCCTGCTAATGGACATAAAAAGGAAGCCGGAGTAGCCATACTTAGATGAACTAGATTTTAGAACAAAGACTGTAACAAGAGAGGAAGAAGGGCATTATATCATAATTAAAAGGTCTATCCAACAAGAAGATCAAACAATTGTAAATATTTATGCCCCAAATTGAAAACACCCAAATACATAAATCAGTTACTAACAACCATAAAGAAACTCACTGATAGTAATACAATAATAGGAGACTTTAACACAGCACTTACAGGAATGGATGGATCATCTAAGCAGAAAATTGATAAGGAAACAATAGTTTTGAATTACATACTGGACCAGATGGCCTTAACAGGTATATTCAGGACATTCCATCCTAAAGCAGCAGAATGCACATTCTTTTCAAGTGCACACAAAATTTTCTACAGAATAGCTCCATACTGAGTCACAAATCATGCCTCAACAAATACAAAAAGATCGAGATCATACCACGCATATTTTTAGACCACAACACCATGAAACTTGAAGTCAGCCATAAGGAAAAATTTGGAAAGACCACAAATACATGGAGGTTAAAAAAACATCTTATTAAAGAATAGGGCTAACCTATTTCCTGGGCTAACTAGGAAATTAAAGAAGAAAGTAAAAAGTATATGGAGGCAAATGAAAATGAAAACACAGTAGTCCAAAACGTTTGGGATGCAGTGATGGTGGTCCTAAGAGGGAAGTATATTGCAATTCAGGTTTATCTCAAGAAGCAAGAAAGGTCTCAAATATACAACCTAACCGTACACCTAATGGAGCTCCAAAAGGAACAGCAAATAAAGCTTAAAGGCAACAGAAGAAGGGAAATAATAAATACTAGAAATAAATGATACAAAACAAAAATAAAAAAATGGGTGACTCAGTTGGTTGAGCATCCAGCTCTTGATCTCAGTTCAGGTCTTGATCTCAGGGTCCTGAGTTTGAGCCCCACATGGGGCTCCACACTGGGCATGGAGCCTACTTAAAAAATAATAATAACGATAGAAGAAACCAAAAAACCCAGTAGAACAGATTACCAAAACTAAGTGCTGGTTCTTTGAAAGAATTAATAAAATTGATAAACCCCTAGCCAGACTTATCAAATAGAAAAGAGAAAGGACCCAAATAAATAAAGTCACAAGTGAAAGGTGAGAGATCACAACCAACAACTCAGAAATACAGACAATTGTGAGAGAATATTATGAAAAATTATTTGCCAACAAACTGGATAATCTGGAAGAAATGGATAAATTCCAAGAAACGTGCAAACTACCAAAACTGAAACAGGAGGAAATAGAAAATATGAATAGACCCATAACCAGCAAAGAAATTAAAACAGTAATCAAAAATCTCCCAACAAACATGAGTCAAGGGCCAAATGGCTTCCCAGGAGAATTCTACTAGACATTGAAAGAAGAGTTAATACTTACTCTTCTCAAACTGTTCCAAAAAATAGAAATGGAAGGAAAACTTCCAGACTCATTCTACAAGGCCAGCATTACCTTGATTCCAAAACAAGCAAAGACCCTATTAAAAAGGGGAATTACAAGCCAGTATCCCTGATGAACATGGATGCAAAAATTTTCAACAAGATACTGGCAAATCGAATCCAACAGTACATTAAAATACTTATTCACCACAATCAAGTGGGATTTATTTCTGGGCTGCTGGGGTGGTTCAGTGTTCTCAAATCAATCAGTGATACACCGCATTTATAAAAGAAAGAGTAAGAACCATATGATCCTCTTGATAGATGCAGAAAAAGCATTTGACAAAATACAGCATCCATTCTTGATAAAAACCCTCAACTAGTAGGGTTTGATGGAACATACCTCAAGATCATAAAGGCCACATGCGAAAAACCCACAGCTAATATCCTCAGTGGGGAAAAACTGAGAGCCTTTCAGCTATGGTCAGGAACAAGGCACGGATGTCCACTATTTAACATAGTACTGAAAATTTTAGTCTCAGCAATCAGACAACAAAAAGAAATAAAAGGCATCCGAATCAGTAAGGAAGAAGTCAAACTTCCACTATTTGTAGATGACGTGATACGTTATGTAGAAAACCTTAAAGACACCAAAAAATTGCTAGAACTAATATATGAATTCAGGAAAGTTGTAGGATATGAAATCAACATACAGAAATGTGTTGCATTTCTATACATCAATAATGAAGCAACAGAAAAAGATCAAGGAATTGATCCCATTTGCAGTTTAACCAAAAACCATGAGATACCTAGGAATAAACCTAACCAAAGAGGTAAAATATCTGTTCTCTGGAAACCATAGAACACTTATGAAAGAAATTGAAAACACAAGGAAATAGAAAAGCATTCCATGCTCATGGATTGAAAGAACAAGCATTGTTAAAATGTCTGTACTACCCACAGCAATCTACATATTTAAGGCAATCCCCATCAAAATAGCACCTGCATTTTTCACAGAGCTAGAACAATCCTAAAGTTTGTATGGAACCACAAAAGACCCTGAATAGCCAAAGCAATACTGAAAAAGAAAAACAAAAATGAAGGCATCCTGATTTCAGATTCCAGGCTAAATTATAAAACTATTGTCATTAAGGCAGTATGGTACTGGCACAAAAACAGGTACATAGATCAATGGAACAGATAGAAAACCCAGAAGTGGGCCCACAACTATATGGTCAACTAATCTTCGACGAAGCAGGAAAGAATATCCAGTGGAAAAAAGTCTCTTTAACAAATGCTGTTGGGAAAACTGGACAGCAACATGCAGAAAAATGAAACTGGACTACTTTCTCACACTGTACACAAAACTAAATTCAAAATGGCTGAAAGACCTAAATGTGAGCCAGGAAACCATAAAAATCCTAGAGGAGAATGCAGGCAGCAACCTCTCTGACATCAGTCATAGCAACTTCTTGCTAGACCTGTCTCTGGACATGATTGAAACACAACAAATGAACAAAAGATATTGAGGTATACTGTGGTATTAGAAAACACAAGTCTAAATATATCAACAATCAAGTTGTGTACTTTTGTAAAGAGTTCACTTGAAATAACCCAATGAGTTAAAAGTAACAAGATAGAAAAAGATGTATCAAGTAAATCTCTACCATTTTGCATCTGTGCTACTGCATTAGGCTCCAGACATTCATCCTGCTTCCTCTCCTCCCATCATACTCCCCTCTCCCCACCACTTACCATGCTACTTTTCACACAGTAGCCAAGTGGTCTTTCTAAAGTGTAAGTTAAGTTAGACAATTAGCCTTTGTTCAAAACCCTTCCTACATAGGATAAAATCCTTACTAAGGCCCAAAGGTCCCTCTGATCTGGCCTTCCCAGGCTATCTGTCTGACCTCTGACCACCACTCTCCCACTTCTACTACACTGATGTACCCACACTGGCAACACACCAAGCATTTTTCAGCCTCAGGGATTTGTACTCATTTATTCTATTCAGATCTCCATTCACATGTCATCTAAGAGAAACTTTCCTGAGCACCCTGTCTAGAATTTCACTTTAATCACCATCTGATTACCTCCCTTTTTCTTTATAACACTTAAACATATCTGTCATAATCTATATGTGTTCTCTGATTTATTTTCTATCACTAGATTGTAAGGTCAAGAACTTGGTCTTATTTGTACCATATTCCTTGGAATAGTGCCTGGCATATGGTAGGTGCCCAGTTCATATGTGTTAACTAGGTACTTTATATTATATATTACTCTATTTTGAAGAAGAAGAAACGGAGGCATAACGAGAATAAGTAATTGGTCTAACTTCTTATTCTGGTGAATGGTGGATTAAGTGAAATAAATACTAACAAATAAAAGAAGACAGTATTGATAATGAAAAGAAATAAATTTTAAGGCAAAATGGATTAAAAGGGAAAAAGAGAAATGCTTCATGTGAGTTAAGGAACAGTTTAACAAGGATTTATCTGTATTATAGCTCCTGTATTTTCAGAGGGAAAGAACAAAACTTGGTAATTATAAAGGGAAGAAGGAAAACTATGGTTCTGGTAGAAGACTAAGCAGCAGAACAAGAAGGCCAAATAATGAGAGATAACTGTAAAAATTTGAATTGCAGTTAATAAGCTCAATCCTAGTAGCTACACATTCATTGTACATGTGTAAAATATGAACAAAAATAGACCATGCTCTAGGCCACAGAGAAACAAGGTTAAGCAGAACATATATTTAACAACAAAGCTCCCAACAAATTAATAAGAGAAAGCCATATAACCTATGAGAAAAATGGGTAAAGGATATGAACAGGCAGTTCTCTAAAGATGCACAAATGGCCAAAACATACAAAATTCACTAGTAACTAGAGAACTGCAAATTTAAAGAACAGAATTGTGTCATTTGTCATACAAATAATAACAAAAAACTAAGGGAGATGATGATAATAAGTGTTGGCAGGTTTACGTGGTAAGAAGTGCCCTTAAATGCTAATTGTGGATTTGTAATTAGCTGTACTTCTGCAGGGTAACTTGGCTTTACCTTTTAACATTTCCCTTTTAACCTGATTTCCTAAAATCTTCCCCTGGAACTCTGATTAAATTTGGATGGGGCTTCGATTTTGTAGCTTTAAAAGTACCCCAGGGAATTCTTACCCTGGAAGTTTGGGTATAGTAGGTATTTTCTCTTTAAGACACACTTAAAGGTGTCTTAAAGAATGCTAGTGTCTACTGAGTTAGCAGATTTAACAGGAAGACAAAACAGTAATGAAAAAGATCTGTATGTATACATTTTAATTATATTTATATACATTGTAAGAAATGATTCTGCCACTCCCTGCCAAAATCTTTTGGAGAGAGCCTTTCTACAATCATCACCACAAAAAGTAGCAGTACGTTTTGGTGCAATATATTTTATGTCTGAAATATTGTTAACTTGATGGAAAATAAGGTGACTATCTAGATCTTTAATTTCATGATAGTGGTCAGTTTTACATAATTTATTTAGATAGTTCCTGAAGAATGCATTTGCAATAGTAAGAACAAAGAAGAAATGTAGAGTTCAGCCATGTTTTTCCACTGTCTTCAGAAAAAGGTTAGTAGTTTTCCCATTGCCTCACAGTGCATCAAATCCAAGCCTACCATCACAGAATTTGGGCTTCATGTAATCTGGCTTTCATTCAGCCTTCTCTCTGGGTTCTTCAATATGAATTCTCTTCTTCTGTGTTAAAAGATGTGTTTGTTGTCCCAAAAAAGCTCTCCCCTCCAACCTATTTTCGTTCCTGCATTTGCATGGGCTAAAGTCCAGCCACAGTCATAACACTTTTGCAAAACCTGTCTCAGTCCCTACTACTGTGTCCTTTTCTTCTCTACTTTTTAAACTTCTCTATTATTTATGGACTGTTCTGCTTACTTTGGTATTTTAATCATGTTATTCTTACTTATGTCTTTGTTTTGTGTTTAATTATAATATTGTCTAACGATGGCATGTCTTACCTGCTTACCTGTCATATAAGCTCCCTGAAGGTTGCTTTATTTCTCTAGAGACCATACAGCACTTAGCACATCCCTAAGTAAAACAGTTGCTGAATTAATAAATAAATATGTTTGTTGTAATAAAGACATTGGAATTTCTTGTCCAGTTTTTGTTTGTTTACATTTGTTTTTATTTGTTTTTACAGTTTAGAGTGTTTATATCTCGGAGGAAACTTCATCAAAGAAATCCCACCAGAATTAGCAAATCTGCCTTCTCTAAGTTACTTGGTATTATGTGACAACAAAATTCAAAGTGTGCCTCCTCAGCTTTCACAGTGAGTAGTTTCAGGCAATCTAAGTACACACAGAGATCCAGGCTTAGGAATTTTTGTCCTAAGTATTCATCCCACGTATTTTATATGTAAAAGAGAATTAGACATTCTCAAAGTAAATGATACATGAGAATTATAGTTTTGAGGTTTGCTGTGAGTTGAGTTGCTTATTTTTAATACTACTTTTAAATGCCCTGGTTTATTCCTCAAAATATTTGGTTAGCCAGTTTTCTCTAATCAAAAATAGAGTAATTTGGCATAGATTTCTCCAGGGTTTATGGAATTTTAATTGATTTTATATTTGTTATGAAGCATTCCTGTCCTGATGAAATAATGTGAAAGAACTTGCTTTCTGTTGCATTTTAAATCTTTGTAGGTGTCTGAATGATAAGGCATACTAAAAAAAAAATCTTTAAATCTAGCATTTGTATCAGCCTGGCACATCAGAATACTAATTCTACACTCTCTAAGATTCCATGGGCAAATGTCATTTCATGATATTTACAAGTCTGCACTCTAGTTTCAGTTCCTTTTTATTTTACTTCATTGACCTTAATTGCTCATTCTCTTGGGGAAATCAAGCTCTTTGCTTAACTCTCTCGGTAGTTAGCTTGCTCCCTGCCATTGATTTTTATACTACCTTCATTGTAGGTTGCATTCACTTCGTTCCCTCAGTCTTCACAATAACTTGCTGACATACCTGCCTCGAGAGATCCTCAATCTTATTCATTTGGAAGAATTGAGTTTGCGAGGAAATCCATTGGTTGTTCGTTTTGTTAGAGATTTAACCTATGACCCTCCAACTCTCCTGGAATTAGCTGCACGGACCATTAAAATTCGAAATATTTCCTACACTCCCTTCGATCTTCCTGGGAATCTTCTTAGATACTTGAGTTTAGCCAGCAATTGCCCAAACCCAAAGTGTGGAGGTAAGTTCATTCAGTATATATGTTTCCTGTTCCTTGAGCTTTTTTTTTATATTGATAGTCGAAATGTTTTTAATTACTTGTCTTCTTTCAGAGAAAGGCATTTAATCTGTTTCTGTTTCCCTCATCCTTTCACCCTTTTACCAAAAAGAAGACATTTCTCCCATCTCCCCCTTCCTTCCTTCCTTTTTGTTTTTCATTGGTTTTGCTTTTTTGCTTGTTTGTTTGTTTGTTTTTACAATTCATACAGAAGGAAAATACCCAGAAAGTCTCAGCATGTCTTTGAACTGTCATAGGATAGTAGAGTAAGACAGTAAAATGAGAGGAAACACAAAAGAAGCATTAAACAGTCCTGACAGTTTAAGTTTGTGTGAAAATCAAGTGAGATCATTAGTGAAACTGCTTTGAAACCTGTAGATTAAGAACCTGTGGAAATGTAAGATTATTTAAGGTTTATTTCTTTATTTTGAGAGAGAGAGTGAACAGGGAGAGGCAGAGAGAGAAGGAGAATGAGAATCCCAGGCAGGCTCTGCACAGTCAGCACGGAGCCTGATGTGGGACTCAAACTCACAAACCGTGAGATCATGACCTGAGCTGAAACCCAAGAGTTAGACACTTAACTCACTGAGCCACCCAGGTGCCCCAATAGTCCTAACAGTTTAAAAAGAGTCTCCAAGGGGCGCCTGGGTGGCGCAGTCGGTTAAGCGTCCGACTTCAGCCAGGTCACGATCTCGCGGTCCGTGAGTTCGAGCCCCACGTCAGGCTCTGTGCTGACAGCTCGGAGCCTGGAGCCTGTTTCCGATTCTTTGTCTCCCTCTCTCTCTGCCCCTCCCCCGTTCATGCTCTGTCTCTCTCTGTCCCAAAAATAAATAAAACGTTGAAAAAAAATTTAAAAAAAAAAATAAAAATAAAAAAATAAAAAGAGTCTCCAAAATGTGTAGCCACCTTTCATATTTATTTGAAGGACATTTTCATAGACCCACTGTTCTGAGTATCAGGTACCTTCATAGAACATGATTCAGGATGTAGGAGAATGGGCTGAATGTGCCAGTTTTGGAATGTACCCTGGACTTATATATTCTTGTAAATCCCTGGCTCAAAATTTCTTGAGTTTAGAGTATTTGGAGAGAATTAAAGAAATGGTAGACTGTAAGGCAGAGTAAAATAGGAAATCAGAGTACTATTGGAAATCAGTGGAGGGAGAGAGTATATTTAATTAGGTCTGGAAAAGAGATGATTCTTGAAGTATGAGTTGAATTTTGATATGGTAAAATTGAGGATAGGAAACTTTTCAGTTGGAGAGAGCAAAATTGGAGACAAAACAGTATGGGGCACACTATGGTTTGAGTAATAATTGCTCAAATGTGCAGTTAGGGAAGTAATGAGAGAGGAGTAAAAGATACATTGAGGCCTAACTATGAAGGGCCTCAAGTGCCAGGGTGTGTGGGTGGGAGCTGGTGACTGATAGCAGGTCATTTTATTTTGGCTCTCTCCTAACAGACTTCTTTTTAAAAATCCAATATATGAGGCTACAGAAAGGTTTTTACTATTGTAGGAGAAATGTAGGTGCTAAGGAAATGGTGCATAATGATGATCAGAGCCAAGTGAGATTATCCCTGAAAGTCCCATTGTGTCTTGAACTGTTTGAAGGTTAAAAGAGAAAATGATTTAGGTTCCTCAAAGAATATTAAAAAATAAAAACGACGCTGTTGGTTTAAAAAGGAAAAAAAAAAAAGACAATACCCTGGGCCGTTTCTGGCCACTCACTCTTAGAAATAGAAGGTGTTGTGCTGTGCCAGATTAGATGTGCTTATGCTCTTCTCTGTGGTTCTCCTTTCCCAAGTTGGCTTTGACAGTGGTAAGGGACAGTATCCTTTTAAATGCTTTTTTTAAAAGACTTCTTTAGTATGTTGGCGTGTCCTTTATCTCAGAAACAAAAATACTTTAAAAATTATTAGTTTAAAAGTTGAGATTATTAATTATAAATTGAGCCTTTTATATTTTCCGCTCAGACTCATTAACTCTTGAACCCTAAGTTAAACAAAAATAAATTTATATTTTGTGTGGATTTTTTGTCTTTGTAGAGTCTGAGATCTCAGAAATGACAAGGTAGTATTGTACTGTTTTAGCGCATGGTAACTCTATAATGCTTTATTTTATTACTTCCATCTGTTTTTAGGATGCTAACACATTTTAGGGAATTTATTATCAATATTAACTGACCACTTTATTGCATTTATTTATTTTCCTAAATTGTTCAAAGTAACATACCATGAAATACCCTTTTTAAACTATGAATTATTCTTACAGTATCAGAAAACTTTAAAGTTAATGGGGAAAGTATTAGGAAAAAGTTAAATAGAAATCATTGTTTCTCCTTTCCTTGAACCACATCTTTTTACTTTAGTCCCTTGTGTGATATACACAGAGTAGTTGGTGCCAGAGGAATCTTAGAAAAAGAGGTTGAGATCCACTGCAGAAAGGTGATGGGACCCAGAGTTGTAGATGTTCCAGTTAATACTGAACCCTGAGCCACAGCAACCTCTGCTTTCCTCTCAGCTCTAGCTGTATTTTTACTTAGCTGAAAGGCCCCAGATTCAGGAGCACTAAAGTAGGAATCAAAAAAGGGGAATACTAGTTTCAGTCTACCTAACAATATATAATTGCGTGAAAATCAAGTGAGATCATTAGTGAAACCGCTTTGAAACCTGTAGATTCAGAACCTGTGGAAATGTAAGATGGCATTTTGCCTTCCCAGTGTATATGAACAGGAATACCAGAAGTCATCTCCTTCCTGCACATTTTATAAATGACAACTTAATCTTTTAAGATCATTATTAAAGCAGTTTTATGGGCTTTTTTAAAGCTTCTTGACTGAAGGGTAGTACCAAGGAGTAACTTGGGGAACAGAGGAAGAACACAACGGTGGGTATCCTGTAATCTCTCCATCAGCCCCTGTCCACCAAGTCACCCAGAGAAAACAAGCTAAGTAAACAGTATCCCTTTAATGCCAGCTCCCTTTAAGTTAAATCTTATCTGGCCTTCTCTTTGCAGCCAAATTGCCATCCCTAAGACCTTCTGGTATTTCTGTAAATACCTATAGAAGCAACTACTGCTTCTGCTTAAAAGAGAAGACTGTATATGACTTTTCTTCAGAATGCTGGAGAAGGGGTTGAAAAAGAAATGGCTCTTTGCTTTGTAATGATTATTTTGTACTTAATTCCTTCTTCTTTCCAGGAGTCTACTTTGACTGCTGTGTCAGACAAATTAAATTTGTGGACTTCTGTGGGAAGTACCGCCTCCCACTGATGCACTACTTATGTTCCCCAGAGTGCTCTTCCCCTTGCAGTTCCGCCTCTCACAGTTCCACATCCCAGAGCGAATCTGACTCAGAGGATGAAGCTAGTGTTGCTGCACACAGAATGCAGAAAGTTCTTCTTGGTTGAAAAGAATGGAGGGTGGTGTGAAACACTAAAAGAACTGAGCAAACGTGGTTAGAAAAGAAAATTGAAGTTCACTGGAAACCAGATCTTCATCTTGAATGTCTGTGAAAGAGTCGGAGATGACAGAAAAGATTTTGTATTTCATCTTCTTATTCAGCAGGAATGAGTCCAGTTCCATGTTTGGATTCTTTGAATATAATTCACTCTGAATGGCAGTTTCAAATTTAGCTGATTCCTTGCAGTTTTCACTTAAGTTTTTCATGAATCATACAGCACATTGGAGCATTCTGAAGAGCAGTGTTATAATAAACCATGAGTGGTGTGACTTGTGACAGTTGAGATGAACAAAGAAGTGATCAGAGCTGTAATTATTACCAGAATTGTCCTTGGGTTTAGGCTGAACACTATCCCATAACAGGATCTGCCCTCCCTTCTTGTATCGCCTGTGTGTCTAGATTACAGAGCCATTCAGATAAGTTCACAGATGGTTACATAGGACCTAACCCTTTCTGACCTCTAACTGATAAAGTAAGGAATATAACTTTTATGTGGGATTTTAAAACTCTTCAGTACTGCTCTTTTGTTCTATATGATTGTGGTTTCCCTTCTATAATCCAGCAATGACTGTTATAGTGCCTTAATCCTAGCAAGGTTTTAGAAATTTATTCAAGGAATGATGCCAGAGTAGCCTGTATAATCTGACATACTATGCAGAATGCTTTAAAATATACCTTAACAGAACTACGTAAACAACTATACATCTGACATCAGAGCTCATGGCCACCTTAACTTGAATTTTTTGTTTAAACATGAAGTGATCCCTTGTAAGCAATCACTTTTGCATTTAATGGGAGGCAACAGTCTTGATTAATCTTTTCATTAAGACAGATAATAGCTTTTGATTTAAAAATCTGTCCGATTTCTTTTGACAGAAAAGAGATGTAAGCTCAGAAAACGTCTTTGTATCTTGCATTAAAGGAGTGGGAAGATGATTTAAAAATTTTTAGCTCACCTCTGACTCCTTTGCCTGTGTGTACTGAACTGTAGCTTTCTGTACATTTTAAAGAAAAACTAGAAAACTACTACAACAAGCCAAATAAAATTGTTGGCAGCACTCATTTATGTAAAGACTTTAAAGCAGTCTCGAAATCGTGTGAAATAGAGCAATTTCTAAAACTAGTTTAACCATAGAATACTTTATGAAAGTAATGTATTGATAAGAAATTTATTGAAGACATCTAAAGTATAGCAGAAAAATGTGTCACAAATTAATTGCTATTAGAAATGACCAAATTTTTATTAACTAGTTTAATATGCAATAAAAATTCAATGATAGTACAATTACAAGTTGATATTATAAAATGCACAACACATACTAGCAGTCATTAGATAACTGACCAATAATAATAACATGATGTTTTGTTGGTAAATGTTACCTATACAGTCGTACGCAGGTCAGAAACACATTGGAACATCAGAGGATCTCCTTTCTGACTTCTTGGCTTTCATGACTGGGGCACATCATTTCTTAAAACCAGATTGTTGTATAATAATAATAATATGTACATATGTTAGGGTTTTGTCTCATATGTTATTTTTTATTTTAGAAGAAAATATACTGTAGGATAGTTCAGACTTTATTATTTTATTCATGAAACATCGTGAGAGTTTCATGACTGCAGTTGTGAAACGCTGCTATAGAATGAATCCCTTCACCTCGTTATAACGTAGTAAGATTCTTTTTTCCTTTTGATTCAGAAATTGTCTATGTCTGTAGAAGTAATCTAGTATGTTTCTGCTGCCTAGCAATGTAGTATATGGGTGATTATATCATAATATGGAAGTAATGGAAAGCCTTTGTTTACTTTTCCACTTGAGCCACAGCAAGCTGCATACTACAAAATTAGGAAAGGTAAAGATGACTTAGGCAGTGCCTAAGTGGCAAACCCAAAATGTTTGTAACTGACTTAGTTAATATCAATACATAAAATATTTTCATAGAAAATAATGTATTCATAGTAATATATCTAAATTGATAGGACCAAATTTTTCTGGCTTAAATGCCTCAGTTTACTAATTTATTACCAGGTTGACCTAAGTAACAGCTTGGGTAATCTTCTGAGAGTTAGTCTTCATAAAATAAATGGGTAGGTACGTCAGTATAGTATTTAACCATACTTACCTCTTTCCAGCTTCCCAGAAAGAAGTTATACTGATTGGTCTTTACAGATGTAAATAGGTCCAACCAGAAACAGTTTCTGGCCTTTGCTTTATATGTAGATGTATACCATAATATACAACAAAATGTTTGTTGTACGTGGACATTTGAAAATCTAAGATCAGTGTGTAGCTGTCTCTAGTGACTTTTACAAAACTCTACATTTCAGTTGTTAGTTTTATCTTTTTTGGTTTTTTGTTGTTGTTTTGTTTTTAGGAGTTAAGGTGCCAGTGTTGCAGGGGGACCTTGGGCTAGTCTTGTCCCTTGAACACAGATCAATATATTTTTTCTTTTAAATCTTTGACCTAACCTTTTATAAGAGCTGCTAATAATTTCTAAGATTTTTTGTTTCTCTCCTCTACCTTACCTTTTTTCATAAATGGTGATTGGTAGAAATTAGCCAGAAGATGAGATGCAAGGGACTTGATAATTTAACAACCAGATAATCAATTCCCGAATCATATAGCTATGTATTTTAAATGTAGTCTCTCTCTTTAGTTGCTAAGTCATCTGTTTGTGTTTAAACTAGTTAATAAACTTTATTTTTTGAGATTTACAAAACCTGCGCTAATTTTCATAGTGAAATAAGTTTTTGATACTGCTCTAATTTTAGTGACCAGAACTTCTGTGTATCAAATTACTTCACCACAGCATTAATGTGTCTAGAATGGAATTCTTTAGTGTTAATATTTGAAATGGAAATGGGTACATTGAACATTCTTAGTAATCTTTATTCTTAGAATCCAATTCTCAGCATCACCAACTCAGTTTGAATAGTCCTAGGATTTTAGGAAATAGGAAGATTAGCTGATAGAACATTTTGCTTCCATGGTGCCAGGGGTTGGCTGACCTAACGACAAGCTATTCGAGGTTCTTAGTATTCCTTGTATTTGAGTACCAGAGGTAGATCTGAGGGTTTACTGTTCATATTTTACTTCTATATGTATGTCAGAGGAGTCTCTTACTCTGAAATTTCTATTCTTTGGAATTTTAAGTAACCAAATTTAAAAATAAAGATGCATTGTAAACCGTACCTCAAATTTGAGAAATTTTTATGTTGATGTAGATAAAAGTTAAAGGCAGTCCACGCTAGTGCAGTGTAATACTGCAGGCCAATTCTGCCAAACATTGTAAATATCAATTTAAGCAAAGAGTAGGAAAAGGCTGTTTGCTGGAGTGTTAAATGAAAGAAATCTTTATAACAAAGGGCAGGAAAAGAGAAGTCACCAGACACCCCAGGATAGCCCTGAGCCAAGAAAGTTCTTTAAAGTAATAGTGAATTGTTTTAAAATCATGTGGCCCATTGACAACCATGTGAAAGTCTTTATCACTAAGTTTCTTTGGTTTCTGCTATTGGGAGATTATCCACATCCCTCTATGATGACAAGCCAGCAAGTAAATAGGATTTTCTTAGAGCCAACTTTGCTCTTTCCAAAGGGAGAAAGTAATACCTCATTAACCTGAAATTTATGGTACAGCCTTAGTTAGTGTTTACCTTTTCACTATGTAAAAAAAGAAAAAAATACTAAGCAAATAATTGGTGCAAATAAAGTTTGATCTTTTAAAGCATTTTAGCAGTATTTATTTATATAAAATGTTATTCTAAGTAATAAAACCCTTTGTAGGCAAAACATCAGTTATAATATGTGTATGTAATTAGTTAAGCTGCATTTATTTAGAAATACCTAATTTTTACTTAAATGACCCTCTTCTTATCCAAAGTAGAGATTGTATTATGTTAGTATAAATATTCTGCATTTAGTCCAAAATAGCTTTTAAAAGTTCTGCTGGGTGTTAACAATAAAGGCTGATACGTATGTTTTTAGGCAACATGTATGTTTTTAGGCAACATGATCTGTGATACATATTTCTGATTCTGTCTGTGTAGAAAAGAAGTACCTGACTGTCACTGTTTCTGTATTAAGCACCATACTCTGTATAACATTAATGTGATGAATTTAATAGAATCCACTTTTGTATTTTCATTACAGCCATTGATCTTTTTAAAGGCAACAATGTCTTCATGTATGCTCAGAAAGTGTGTGCCTTAAATCCTTCATTGTAGACCCAAAGTTTGGGGCACTGTCATTTAGTAAGTGGTTTATGACAGCCTAATGACCTTTTGCATTTGACTTGAGGGAGGTAGACTGTGAGTGACCTGAGGAATTCCTTCCCCTAAAATAGGGCCTAATGTCTATGAGTCTAGAGCTTCTGGAGAAAGAATCCTAATCATGCATACTATGGGAGAAGGTCAAGCCATAAGGATCAGGGTCCTCTGAAATAAAATCAGTGAAAGGTATATTCTTTTTTATATTATTTTGTAAAGAAAATTTATCTGCTACCACTAAGGGTGACAGCATATAAAGGCTGTCATGTTAATAGCATGATGCAAAGATTTTACTGCTGTGAGGCCTAGGATATTTTGAGTGGTTTCTTTGTAACACTAGGTTGCAAGGGGCTATGTTTTAACATTTTTCATGTAAATATCTCCATTTTTCTGTCTCTCCGTGGTCCATATTTGTTGCGAATTAATGTATAAAATAACAGTTCACTAACAACAAACATTATTGAATTATTACTCACAGGGTAATACTGATTTAGGTGCTACTAGACTTTTACCTGGGATTTGTTAGTCTCAGTTTGTCCTAAGGTACAGTATTCAATCTAGTAAATATTAAAACTTACTAGTTTAATGAAGGTTATGTATATACCATTGTACCAGAAAGCCATGGTTGGACTGACTATATGCATTCACCAGAACTTACTTTCTGTGGTTGTGAATAAATGGGATAAAACTTTTATTCTAAATTGTAGTTAGAAGAAACTGGGATAAGATTGAAAATGCTGTTGCTGGTACTATAAAACATTACTAAATTGGTTAGTTCTTCTGTCTACAACTGATGTTTTAAGAGAAACCTTTTAAACTCAAATGGTTGACATTGATGTGGTCATTGATGTGATGTTATTTAGAAGGAATATTAATTTCAACAATCACTTTACAACAGTTTAATCATGGAGAGACCTGTGTGCCTATAATTGGTGTTTGTTGCATTTCTGAGCCCACTTTATATTCACGAGAAACGAAAGTATAATGGGAGAAATATTTTAAATTACCAGTATTTTAACTTTAACTTTTTATAAAGTTTGGGACTTTAAAGTATCAACAAAGGATATTGAAAATATATGTACTTTTGCTTTAGTCAGATTACTTTTTATTGTCTGATTTCTTAATTTTATCTACTTGAAATCTTGTGAATTACAAATATCTATAAATATATAGATATTTAAAACTTAATGATAACAATAAATGTAATTCAGCAACATGATTCAACAATTATATTTCCTTTTCAGAATAAGATACAGTTAAGTGCGTCAAATTTATATATTACTTGGTAATGGCAAATGCTCTAAAAATATATTTAAGCTACTTCAATTCTATACCTCCTTTTTCCCCCCACAGGACTCACAAGAGAATGTGATGTTATATTAACCCTCTGTGTGAATTTTGCCTTATTAAACATTGTGCCTTATTTTATTAAAAGTGCTTTCTTGGAATTTGATTCTGTATTCTGGAAAAGTGGCAGTATTTTAATTTAATTGAACTTTTAGAAAATCTAAAATCCTTATAATGTTGGTATTTGCCTGATTACTTGCTGTACCACTGCTCATCTATTTGTTGAACTTTTTCAGTACATGAATACATACATTAAATTAAGCATGTATTAGCATTCACTCTCTGTGCTGGATGCAAAGGATAAAAGACGAATTAGACCAGGTACCTTTCTACCACAGTTCCTTCTGTTTCCACAGTCTTATCAGACTTATGGATGCATGTTCTAATAAGAAATTGGTGAGGTCATTTTGCTGATGAAGGTCAGGTACTCCATTTCATTTAGTCCAGAATCAAACAATCTTAACACGAAGTAGTATAGTACTAACACACTAATATTACGGTATTTAGTATTGTTCTTTAGTGCCATTATTTTGGTGGCCCTATAACACCTGACATTTTTCTAGATTCCAAAATTGGAAAGAATATTGTGGTTGGTTATGAGTTGAGGTAAGCAGAGTGGGTAGAAAAGACACATTCTTTGCAAAACAAAACAGGTAAATGTTTCAAATTTGCTGAGATGGAAAAAGCTTACCACTTCCCTGGTTAGTATATAGGAGGGCTTCTTGGTTAAGATAGGCTCAGAAATTGAAGGGCAGAAGAGAAAAAAACATTGGGTGTGTTAGGGTCAGGCGTAAGGCAGGGTAAAGATACGAGCCAGAGGCTAAAAAATTTTAGCGGTCAAAGGCTTTATTTGGGAACTAAGGTCTCGGGCGAGGTTCCGTGACTCAGGGAGAGAGAGAGAGTGAGGAGTCAGGGAAGTCGCCCCCAGGTGTGGTGGGTGAGGTTTTTAAGCTGCAGCGGTTCCAGGTTTAGGTCCAGGTGGGCCTTTTTCGCATCAGGTCGTGCTGTCGCTCGGTGATTGGTTGACCTCCAATTCGTTCTGGCACGCTACCAGGGGCTTTTCCTTGGGTTGCGCTGGCTGGCGAGATGGCCATCCCCTCTACTGTGGTTCCAAAGACATCCTAACATTCCAACCTCTTACTGGTGATAATGGGCGACGGATCTGATCTGGCTGCTTCCTGCGGGTGTAAGGGCGACGTCATGGTATGTGGGGTCTGAGGTTGGAATGCGGGAATATGGCCGGACCACCATCTGGTGAAATGCAACCTGGGAAACTTCATGAATTCGTTTTCGTACGAAACGGAGAAAACAAGGTAAGAGCATAAGTATTATACAGATACCAACTAGTGGGGTGACTATACCGAGGAGCCAAGTTAGGAGGGGTGATTGCCACCAGGAGGTTAGGGCGTCTGAGGATCCTGGGCAGGTGGATAGAGTTTTTTAGATTTCCTTTAGGTGTTCTATATTGGTTTCAACTAAGCCTGATTCATTGAGGTAGTAGCGATATTCCTCCCTCAGGAACAGGCATGTTCCCCCTTTTTCTGCTGTCAGGAGATCTAGGGCTCGTCGGTTTTGTAGAGTGACCTGTGCTAGGGAGTTGATCTGCCTTTGTAAGGCAGATAGGGAGGTTGCTGAGGCTTTTAGTTTATTGAGGATGTCTCGGCCCAACAGGGGGACGGGGCAGGAGGGGATGACTAGGAAGGAGTGGAAGAAGTGGAAGCCATTCAGGCAGCAGGTGAGTACCGGTGTGCATGGGGGAATGGAGGGGGTGCCATTTATGCCCATGATGGAAACGGAGGACAGCGTGGTGGGGCCGGAATAGCTCGGCAGGACAGAATAGGTAGCCCCCGTGTCCAACAGAAAGGAGATGGACTTACCCGCTACCTGGAGTTTTACCCTGGGCTCAGCGTGGGTCACCGGAGTTACTGAGTCTGGGCCGGGTCAGTCGTCATCCTCCATCTCCAGCAGTTGGAAGGCAGAGTCCAATCGGGGTGAAGCCTCGCCACGTGGGGGCATTGCTAGTCTGTCGTCCCCTGGGTTAGGATTCCCAATGGCCCATTTGCTGGCACAATGGGCATGGACTGGTAGGCTTTTTGGGATGGGGACACTGATGAGACCAATGGCCTTCTTGGCCACATTTAAAGCTTGGCCCCGGAGGGGGCTGTGGTCCAGAGGGCTTTATTGTGGCTGGCCTCAGGGCAGCTACCAAGGCTTGGGTCTGTAATTGTACCTTTTGTTGGAGACGGGCCTATCGCCGTTGTTCTTGAGCTTCCTCGGCCATTAAAAACTTTAAAAGCCATCTTTACCAGGTCGGCCATAGGGGTTTGAGGATCATCTTCGGCCTTTTTTAGTGTTTTTTTTTTTTAATATCAGGGGCTGATTGGGAAATAAAGTAGGTGGCCAATACTGTGAACCCGGCGGGGGTGGTAGGGTCTAGTCGGGTATACTGGGTAAGTGCCTCTGTGAGCCGACTAAGGAAGGCTGCGGGGTTTTCACTGGGGTCCTGTATTATTTCTTGAAGTTTGTTAAAATTTACTGATTTGGTTGAGGTTGCCCTCATGCCTGCTAGTAGGCACGGGATCATCTGGTCCCGGCGCCGGTGACCATTGCCTGCATGTTGGTAGTTCCAATTGGGGTCGGCCGCCGGGACAGCATCGGCCCCTACTGGCATAGTGGGGTCGGTCATGTGGGTTTGGTCTGCATGTTCCCTGGCTGCGGCCTGGATGCGCTCCCTCTCCTCAGGGGTGAGGGTAGAGGTGAGGATTACATGGATTTCATGCCATGTGAGACTGTAGGCTTGGGCAAGCTATTGGAATTCCTTAATGTATTGGGTGGGGTCAGACAAGAATGACCCTAGCCGCTTTTCAATGGTGGATAAGTCTTGGAGGGAGAAGGGGACGGGAGCGCGAACCAGGCCTTCAGGTCTTGCCACCTCACGGAGAGGTAAGATGGCCGCTGGGGTCTGTTCGCTGGGAGGGGCCTGAGCACGAGTTTGGGATGATATGGGAGGCGAGGGCGGGACGGCTGGAGGTTGGGAGTACGGAAGGGGGCGAGGGCTGGTGCCCGGCGTGGCTAGATCCTCTAAGGGGTCGGAGATCGGGGAAGTTGGTGAGGTGGGGTCATCAGGGGGTTGTGGGCGGGCAAGGAGCATGCATGCAGAGGGGCAGGAGGAACATAGGTTGGGGCGAGACCTGAGGTCCCAAGAGGCCATGACGTAGGGTATTTCTCTCCATTTTCCCAGCCGATGGCAGAAGTTGTCCAGATCGGTTAAGATTTGGTATTGTAAAGACCCCTCGGGTGGCCATTGAGAATCATCTAATTTGTAGAGGCCAGACTACAGTGCAAAGGCGGATGAGTCGGTTACGACGAAGTTCACCTTGTAAGCCCAGGAGCCGTAAGTTTTTTAACAGACATTGGGGGGTAGGTAAGAGATCGAGGAGGTTTAGACTCGTTACTCGCCATTGGCGTGGCAGGGCGAGGCATCCCTCGCGCCGCAATAAGGGGCCTATTGGTGTGCGGGCCTTGCGGTGTGCAGAGGAAAGGAGACTGACTTGCTAGACGTCTCTTGTGGGTGTCAGCCGTAGTTGGAGGAGGGAAGGAGGGGTCTGTCCTACTTACCGCTTCCTGTAGGCGCTTGAGAGTAGGGTGGTTGGCCTCTGGCTTGGCAAGGAGGGAGCTCAGCCAAGGGAGGCGAGCTACTACCTCCCCCCGGCTTTCGGCACCAAATGTTAGGGTCAGGTGTAAGGCAGGGTAAAGATAGGAGTCAGAGGCTAAAAACTTTTAGCAGTCAAAGCCTTTATTTGGGAACTAAGGTCTCGGGTGAGGTTCTGTGACTGAGAGAGAGAGAGAGAGAGAGAGAGAGAGAGAGAGAGAGAATGGAGTCAGGGAAGTCACCCCCAGGTGTGGTGGGGTGGAGTTTTTAAGCTGCAGCAGTTCCCGGTTTAGGTCCAGGTGGGCCTTTTTCGCATCAGGTTGTGCTGTCGCTGGTGATTGGTTGACCTCCAATTCGTTCTGGCACGCTACTAGGGGCTTTTCGTTGGGTTGCGCTGGCTGGCGAGATGGCCGTCCCCTCTACTGTGGTTCCAAGGACATCCTAACAGGGTGTAACTGACCTCTTTCCTTTCTTGAGGATAAAACTGCTCCCTAAGCAGCCCCGTTGGGATGTTCTCCTTAGAACAGGTGTCTGAAGAATAATTTTCTTTAATGGCTTATAAACTGTAGATACTAAATAGGAAGGCAGAACATTTCTGGGGATAGTAACACTTGGACATGTCCTATCCACATCAGTCACTGCCAACTTCATGAGCAATTCAATTCCATCAACATTCTCTAGAATGTTAGAGCTAGAAGAAACTTTAAAGGTATGAAATGGACTCACTTGTTTGAGAGATGAAAAAAATTTAAGCAAAGAGAGACTTGTCCAGGAATCAAAATGTCTGAATCTTGAATCCAAGCCTCTGGATTCCCACTTCACTGCTACTCACTATAACATTCACCTTTATCTAATACCGTATTCTAATACCGTTGGCCATATTGAAGCCAACATCAACTACATCAGAGTGTCTGCTGAATCATGGAAAACAAAAGCAGCAAACAGATCAACTTCACAAGAAACATTCATGAAAGGATGACTTGGTCAAATATTTCAGGTTATAGCCACAAGGCAAGAGATAGCCTTCCCTTTCGGTGAGGAAAACCTTATCAAGTTGTGCTCTGGTTCTTTTGACCATTGATAAAGACATGGCTAACATCTTAAGCAGCAGTGAGGAGCAGACTGACATTACCAAGAAAGATAAGAAAATGTAGGCATCTGCCTACGGTCAATCCATAAACATAGATTCCATGATAGGAAAGCAAGTTCAACTAAACTACACATTTTTATAAGCACTACACATAATTTCTACAATAGTTTGTTTTCGATCTAGCTATGAGGCTGTATGATTATTTTACTACTTAAATCTGAATAATCATGCACTCTTAATACCTTTGTAAATAGAGAAGATTTAAATGGAAAAGCAAACCTGTTCATGATGCCATGGAAACTCATGGAAAAGAAAATAAAAATATGTGAAATAAGTTTAACTTTGAAATTAAGCTTAGGTTACAGCCAAAAAGCTACAATTTTAGAATTTTGTCCTTATTGTTCATTTTAACCTCTTTCAAACTTGACAGTGGTCTCCAAGTTTCTTCCTTATTTTAAGTCTAATTTTATCTGTGCTCAGAACTCTTTCTATTTTTGTAGCTCTCAAATATTTATAAGTTCTTGCATTATTCCTTTTACCCTGTTTATTCATCTCTAGTTAGGTCTTTTAATCTTTCCTTCTAGACTGGTGCACATACAGCCAGGGGCAGAGTTAGTAATAAGAACTTTACCCCTGAATCTGCAGTTAAAATTCTACCCTTTATAAAGCCTACAAGGGTCTGTTGTAGTGAATAACATGTCAATGAGTCTCTCTGAAACAATCTTTTTCATTTCTGCTGAGGGCAGCATGTCATATAAAAAAGACGTGTGTAATTGACTAATGGATAAGAAGGAATTAGATGAATACCAGGTGTCTATGACTTAAACTGCAGCGTAATTATAATTAATTCTTAATTCTGGCTCGCTAGAGAAATTTCTCTCTAGTTCTAAGTGATCACAGAATCAGTGAGAGTTTGAGAAGTCATCATCACACCACTTTACACAAGAGGACAATTCAACTATCTGGGTGAGAACCTATCTTATTTTTAAGTACCTCAGAGAAGATTTTACTTCTTTAGCAATTGTGAAGCTTAACAATTGTCACTGGAGGAAGTATTTCCTAAGGTTCTTGTGATTTGTGCTAGCCAGATTAGATATGGCCACAAGTTTTAAATTATTTATATCAGCAGAGAGGCGCAACGACATTAGTAAGACAAAGTATATGCAAGAGTGTGTGCGCGCACATATGTGCGCATGCATGCACACATGTACATGCATGCTACTCATTATATTCCTTGTGTACCTTTGGCTCCAAAATGTTGCTTCTCCCTTCCTCTCATTACATCCTCTCTGTCCTTTCTCCCAATCCAAAATTCCTCCCATCACTCTAAAAACCAATGTACACAGGAGTCACACTTCTAATAAGTGTGCAAAACCTCTTAGGAAGAGGAAAATGAGAACACAACAGGATCACAGCTCTATGCAATGGAGACCTAAATCCAATAATATAAGAACTGGACATCAACCTGGTAAGTTGAGAAAAGAGAATTCTTCACAGTGAAGCCTTCAACCTTGACACTAAGCAGCAGCCAGGCTAGTGTAGCTACAGGAGTTGAGGTATCTAGGAGGAGGAAAGAAGGACAAGATGTTTCCCAGCCACTCTTGGCTGATTATTTAATGGATGCCCCCTTAAGGAAGGATGGTGATTGATACGTGAACCACAGTGAAGTTATGTATGCATATTATTTGTAAGTTTGCATATTAATCATTGTAAACTTATCCCAAAGAGAAGATTCACTCTTTTACATATTTTTGTATATCCTTATGAACTCTCAGGTAATATAATCTCTTCAAGGTGCTGTTAAAGAGAGGAACTTAAGGGGTGCCTGGGTGGCTCATTCTGACCAGCTCAGGTCACGATCTCACAGTTCATGAGTTCGAGCACCGCACTGGACTCTGCTGACAGCTCAGAACCTGGAGCCTGCTTCAGATTCTGTGTCTCCTTCTCTCTCTCTCTTTCCCTCTCTGTCTCTCTCTCTCTCTCAAAAATAAATAAACATTAAAAATTGTTTTTTAAAAAGGAGAGGAACTTAAGTTGGATCAATCATTATTAATATTGAGATAAGCCCAAATCCTTGTACAATCCCGCATATTCCCACATATACATACACACACAGGTACCCATGCATATATACATATCTGCCCAGCCAAAGATTGAAGTTTGATCACTGGGCACAGAGAGCAAATTGTGCCTGTCACTTTCACCTGACCATGTGGCCCAGAGAGGAATAAATGAGCTGCTAGGTAATCCTGCAGGCAATACTGGGCTTATTGTGTGATAGGATTGATTTTTTTTTTCCTCCTTCCAAAGATGCAGCGCCAAAGCCATCTTACAGTAAAGACCAAGAAGTGGATCTGACACAAAGCAGGTGTTTCTTTTTCTCAAATCAGAATTTGAAGGGATCTGTTTATCATTAATAATCCTATTACCCTGATGAGGGTGATTTTCCTTTGCATGCCCTTTAGCCCCAAATAGCTAACATTTCATCTCTTTTCTTTATGCAACCATGAGCACCAGGGCAAGATTAGGCAATTATTCATATATGAACAGATCCAGAAATACAGACCCATGGGTGCACTCCTCATAAAATTAGACAGTTAGGAAGGTGGGAAGGTCATATTAGATGCAGACATTGATTTAAGGAAATCTCTTTGTACTAAAAACCAGTCTTCAAAAGATAGCTGCATCACTAAAGAGTTTGGGCACCTGTGTCTTGCTTTTCTTCCTTTTCTTCCTCTTCATTCTCTTATTCTCCTCCCCCTCCTTTTCTTTCTCTTCTTTGTCCTTCTCCACCTTCATTATCATGATGATGTGTAGGTCACAGAATTAGACATGGAGGTCAAAGAGGTATTCATACCTTCTAAGGGCTTACCAAGTGCCTAAGGACTAGAACACCAAGAAGATGGCAGTTTGAGTACAGTTGCCTTCTCTTCAACTAGCAACTACAATCTTTTGTCAAATGGCAGCTAAGACCTATGGGTGTATGAATAAATGTGAGGCTATGGGCACTATATGAGTCCTGGAGAGGGAAAGATGCCAGGATTCCCCTCCCAAGACTATAAGACAGACCATCACTGGAAGTGCTCAGGACAAAAACAAACCAACATATCCAGGGAAAACTTGGCTTTCCAAGATCTTGTGGATCCTAAGGGTAAAGGTTGATTTCAGCCCCACATGGATGTATGGCTTTTTCCGGGTCCCCAAAAGACAAGAAGGAACTGAATGGTGAGCTATGTCTTCCCTGCCTCTGAGGCTGAAAGAATCAGACCAGGGAGAAAAGGGTATCTTCCTCCCTGTTTCAATAAAAGTCTTATGAATAGTTTATCTCTACACAATGAGCTCAAAGGGAGGAAACCACTTTGCTTTCCACCATATCTATGACTGCTGCCTGTTAAGACACCACAAATAGCCCTGAGCCCCACTGATTCAACAAAGGAAATAACAACATATCCAAAGAGACTCAATAGCAGACAGGAAGATCAACCGGAACAGACAGAACAAATACCAAGAAGATACAAGTACAAGAAAAAAGAAAGACCTTTAGCCCTAAGAAGAGAAAGGGGTGGGGGAGGGAGAGAAAGAGAGAAGAAAGGTGGGAACCAGAGTGGGGAGGAAAGGAATGGGGGAGGCAATGGGAAATGGAAGAAAAAAAGAAAAGATTTTTAAAATAATACTGCATAAATGAAAGGAGAGAATGATCACTGTTGAGACCTAAATTAGTGGGCTAGAAGATCAAATGGAGAAAATATCTCGAAGCACAGAGCAAAAATAAAAAGTGACTGAAATCATCAGAGAGAAGATGGGAGACTTAAGGATAGATCCAAGAGACTTAGCATACAGTATAGGAAATGTGATTGGAGAAAAAGTACTTATGAAGGAAAGACAATAATTAAACATATAAAAGGAGAAATTTTTCTTGGACCAAGAAATACCTAAGTCTACAGATTGAATGAGATCTGCAAGTTCCAAGCTGAACTGATGAACACACACACACACACACACACACACACACACACACACACACTTAGGAATATACTGGTAAAATTTTTGAACTCTAAGGGGAAAAATTTTTTTACAAACTTCCACATAGAAAGTTGCCTTATTATAAAAAAAAACAGAATCAGATCTCTTATATGCATCACCAGCAGTCAGAAGTTAGTGGAATACTAATGTCTACAGATGTCTGACAGAAAAGGACTGCACCTCAAGAGCTCCATGACCAGCCAAGACATAATTCAGTCTCCACAGTGAAAGAAGATTGCAGATATGTAAGAAGACAGAGTAACACCTATGTTTTCCCACTAAATACTTTAGAAGGGGCTCTAGTCAAATAATAGAGCCCAAGATGATAAGGAAGGAAATGGTAGTGAGTAACAAAACTTAGAATAAATAGGTCAATATAAAGACAGATATAGATACATAGATAAAATACATATGTAGATAACCACAAGCTGAGCAATGTGTAAGTTGTTAAAAAAACAAAGACCAACCTTGAAAATTCCCTGTGCAGATAAAACCAGGTCAGTCATACAAACAAAGTTTAATTTAGCTTATTTTGCAATGCTAACGTGACCTGGGTCATTTCTTGCTTGTGCCTCCAGAAATCATAAGCAATAGTTAAACTGTTTCCCAAGGTTGATCTGAGGTAACCACTGGTCAATTCCCTATCATATAGGAAGATTCTAATATTATAACCAATTTCTGTGAAGAATAAACAGTCACTGCTTTCTTACTACATAAGCTGCTTCAGAACAATATACCTCTGAGTCTGAGTTCATATTTTGGCAAACTGTCTCTTTGGTGTATGTGCAATAAACTTCTACTATTATTTCAATGATTCATTGGTTTTACTTCTGTTATTTCTCAACTTTTGATAGGTGTATAATCCAAACAAAATAACAGCCAAATATATAAGGCAAAAAATTAGAAGAAATACAAGAAGAATTTGATAAAATGCATTTATAGTGATAGAGTTTAATACTTTATTTCAGAATTGGGCAAATCTGGTATATAACAAATATGGGATGACATACGAGTTGAATAATACAATCAATAAACTTGATGTAATAGTTCTGTATAGAGTCTAATATCCCTCAAACAAACAACAAAACATTTTGGAGTACCCATAGAAAATTTACAAAAATCACTCATATTTGACCACAAAGAAAGACTTAACAGATTCTAAAAACCACATTCTCTCATCTTAATTCAATAAAGTTGACAATAAATAATGTAAGGAAGACTAAAAACCATATACAGAGGAAATCAAAACAAAATTATAAATACAGTATTTATAAAGCAATGAAAAAGAGAACACTTCTTACCAAAACCCAGACATCACAGTGGAAACTATACTCTGAAGAAAATATACACCTTAAGTGATTTCATTATTAAAGAAAACATAAAAAATAAAGTTCATTTTTATCTTAAGAAATTAGAAAAAAGAGCAACAAAGTAAAAAGAAATTGGGAAGAGCGAATTAATCAAGATTAGAGTTAAAATGAAAGTAATAGAAAAGAGGTAGAAAGCACAAATAAATATAAAAGCCCTCCTTTGCAAAAGATCTGACCTAATTAAGAAGAACTGTGCAAAAGTAGATAAAATTATGAATTCTGTAAAAGATGACAAGTACAGGAGAAATTAAAAGTATAATAAGAAAAACGTATGGCAACAAACTGGAATCCTAAGGAAAATGGGTGATTTCCTAGTAAAAATACAGATTGCCAAAATGGATCCTGAAATAAGGAAAATATAAATAGACCATTTAGCATAGAAACGATAGAAATGTTTAAAATGGTACTTAAAAACCTTGCATTGGAAAAGCCCACAGGATTACATGAGTTCATAGCTGAGTGTTAGTTGACCTTTAGAAATTTATGATGTTATTTAAATAGTCAAAGCCTAGAGAAAAAAAATGGGACTCTTCATTTAAAGAGAAAAAAATGAGACTCTATTACTTTAAAGCTTGATGTTGTTGACATAGTTCATCTAATCTAAGGTGCAAATTATTATAAAATTCACATTATTTTATGTACCATTAAAAAGTACTTCCTTAGCTAGCACTTACAGTTTATATTTTAAGTGTATGGAAAGCACTGCTTTAGTCCTATTTTAAAAGACTATCTTCTATCAGTCTTGTGCATTCATAAAAAAAAAAAAAGTCTTCATGCTCATACACAAGCTCTTCTGAATCATTTTCAATTCAAAACTGTTGATCTTTGTTTTTTTCCACACAATATTGTCCTCCATACCATCAAAAGTATTGGCAATACTGCCTTTCCCAAAAGGAGGTCTATGAATGTCTCTGGGTTTGTTTTTTATTTTTATTTTTTCCCAAATGCTGGTGTTCACATTCACAAGTTTAATGCCATGGCTTTTTAAAAAAAATTTTTTTTTAATGTTTATTTATTTTTGAGACCGAGTGTTAGTGGGGGTGGGCAGCAAAGAGAGGGAGACACAGAATGTGAAGCAGGCTCCAGGCTCTGAGCTGTCAGCACAGAGCCCGATGTAGGGCTTGAACTCACAAGCAGTGAGATCATGACCTGAGCTGAAGTCAGACACCCAACTGACTGAGCCATCCAGGCACCCCAGTGCCATAGCTTTCTTACGCCTGCTGCAGATGTCAGTGGAAGGTCTCAGACAAGTTCACACAGGCACAAGCGCAGAAAATGACAGCTATGTCATGACTTAGGCCTTGCCAACAGCAACTGTCAGTCACATCCTTATTTCTAAGATACTAAAATATGAAAAAACATACATCCCCAAATTGGTGAAAAAGAGTAGTACAAAACCAGAAAACTATACACTAATCTCACATATGGAATGTAGGTGAAAACATTATAGATAAGGTATTAGCAACTGGAATCCTTCAGTGTTTCAAAAGAATAATGATTAAACTCCAGACCCTCAATTCTGAGGAGACGTTGGGTAATTAACAGGAAGAGGAACTGAGTGAAGATAGTCAAGCCATGAGTAGCACAGTGCTGGTGTCACTTTTTGAGAAAAACAGTACTTGACCAGGGCTGGAAGTACAATCCTAGTTCAGTCATTTAGCATCCATGCAATTTGGATCAGTTCATGTCATTCTCTGGGTCTCAGTGTCCTCAAGTAAAGGTGGACATACCCAGGGTCCTTTCAGGCTCTGATGTTCTCAGCATCCATGGGTCTAGGACAGTGTCTCATCCACCAAGAATCCAGCCCGGGTTTTGCATGGGACTCTGTGCAAGTCAAACCCTTGGTTACTCAGGTAGAAAACTGGTCACACTGCCCAATAAATCCTCCTGCTCTTTAATTTCACACAACAGTGCAGAGTCTAATCACAACTCGGATGGAAATAAAAAATTACCAGGCTGCCCTCCTCAACTTATTCCAGACAAACATGCATGTCCTGGCTCCTTTCTGAACCCCCCATAAAAGACTCAGTAGGCCTCATGTGCAATAGGCTTCAATGAGAGTCACAAGACAAGGCATTGAATTTGTTTTTACTGCCTCCTCAGAGCTCTCCCACACACTCTCTCTTCCTGCAGCTCTTTATTTTCCTCTTGATACTTCTTATATTTAAAATGAATTTACATGTATTTGTTTCCTTTTTTATTGTGGAAAAATATACATAACATAAAACTTGCCATGTTGACCATTTTCAAGTGTACAGTTCAGTAACATTAAGTACATTCACCTTGTTGTACAACCTATTTACTTAATTCTTCATTAAAAAAAATTACCATATGCCTTTAGAAACAAACTCAAATAGCACCTAAAGTTATCAAGTGAAATATAACTCTCCCAGTCATTCATTTCAAAAGAAATAACTCTTAAGTTTCTTTTGGATCCTTCCAGAAACATTTTTAATTTGTATACCAGCACATTGTGCTGCCCCTTGCTTTTTTCATTTAACAAAATATCTTGGAGCTGTTTTATGTCAATTCATACAGATCTTGTTTTAAATATGAGATTATGAGACAGTTGATTTAATCAGTATCCTATTGATAGCATTGTGTTGTTTCTAGTTTTTGTTGCTGTTGTTTCTCTCACAACTGTTGGTTTTGCTATTACAAATAATGCTGCAATAACCATCCTTATATATATAACTTGTCATTTATTACCTACTACACCTGTCATCTCAACTCCTAACTGTGGAATTGCAGGATCAAAGGGAATGTGCATGTAATTGGTTTATTTTTTTAAAGACTCTCTTCTTGGTAGAGTATAAACATGAAGTAGTTTTGTTTTACCAATTGTCACTTTTTTTTAATGTTTATTTATTTTGAGAGAGAGCGAGAACATGTGCAAGCAGGGGAGGGGCAGAGAGAGAGGAGGGAGAGAGAATGCCAAGCAGGCTCCATGCTGTCAGCACAGAGCCTGATGTGGGGCTTTATCCCATGAACCGTGAGGGGAAACCAAGAGTTGGATGCTTAACCAACTGAGCCACCCAGGTGCCCCTGACAATCATCACTTTTAATGATGTTATGAATACACTTCAGGATCTTAAGGGTGTCTTGAGAAAATTCCATACATTTCCAGTCCATTTAAAACTTCAAAGCTGATTCAAAGCTCTACCTTCCCTTGAGAGACCTAGGAGCTCCTTCAATGATAGAAATGGAATGGAGGCAAGGTAAAAGGCAAACACCTCTTGACTTTAAATATCTTGGCTGTGCTGCTTCTCTGGCTAAGCCAGGCAGATAGTTGATGTTATTTGTGTGGCAGGCATCCAAATGTTGAGTTCTTTGAAGGGGTCTGGTGAAGCCTCCCTCTCCGCTGCATAGCTCCCCTGACAAAGATGATCTGGCTCCAGCTCAACCTTCTATTCATTCCCCACCTTAGCTTCTAATACAGGACCACTGGGGTCCTTCACTCCACGGCTATTGCTCTCCAAATAGGTAACCTTCTTGGATGGAGTACTAGCTAGATAATTCAAGCACAGATACTTTCTGTCAGATCCTCTCAATACGTAGGACAAACAAGTGTCCTTGCCACACTACATCATGGAAAGCCAGCTGCTATACACTTTCTCCAATTCTTTTTCCCATATTAGGTAGGCACAGGGGAAATAGACCTGTATATGCCTAAGCAGACCTCATTTGGAAATGAAATGTTTATCTCCCTTTCTTTCTGGTGTCCCTAATTTCTATTAATGATTCTCTTGGCATCCCCACTCACTTGGATCCAGGGAAGGGAAAGCACTCATCCTTCTGTCACCCAAGGAAAGGAAAACCTCTCACCATGGTCACTGTAGTCTATTATCAGAAGACCACTAGTGACCATTTCTCCCATTCCTCCTGTCTTCTTAAATAGGCTCAGAATGCTGTTGAGGTGGTTGTGGTGGTGGTGGTGGTGGTGCCACTTTTCCTTCCTTCCAGAAGCTCTACGGAGGTGTTTGACCCCATCTCAAAGTGATCAGTTGATGGTTCTCTGGAAAATGTATACATATCTAGTTTTTCTTACCTAGTGTCTTGTGGTGTCAACTTTCAGTTTTAAATGCAATTTATGAACAGAAGTCCCTCTCAATTTATTGTTACGTTCATTTAGCTACTTACAAATTACTCTCTAAAAAGTAATGCCATCAACAGCATATGGGAATGCCTGGTTTGCCCAAGCTCTCCCTAACATTCCCTTAACATTTCTGAAGACAAAACTTTTTAGCAAAACCAAACCTCACAACTTTCTTTGTCTTCTACAAAAGGAGGAAGAAAAAGAAGCCAGATTGGAAATGCAGAATACTGACCCCCCTGCTATCATATGAGTATTTCCTGTGTAGATGTTGGACTATTTTGTGTGGATTTGCTTGACCTCTAATAATTAGCTACAGAGTAATGTCTTAGTTCTGCCAGCCTGAGAGCAGGTACTACCAGAAGGCAGTGCACCTGTTGTGAACATAGGGCCTGCAGGGTAGAAGAGAAACCATGACTCCTTGAGGCCAATGTTGAGGTGCTTAGGGAGAGACCTCAAGGGGACTGTGTAATAAAAAATTTGGCTGGCCTTTGCCGCTGGGTCCTGGGAGGTAATCTCTAAATCCCTGGAATTTTTGGAGTAATAGGAGAGACTTTCTTATTCATGGTCAGTCCCTCAGACCATACGTGATAGTTTTTGTTAGCAAGGTGACTCATGATGGGCCCCTAGATCATTTATGCTAATGAGATGGCTCAGGATGGAGGCTAGCTATGCCAGATGGTTGGGGTTTTAAGTGATGTGATATCAGTTCAACTTCTAGAAAAGGGAGAGGTCTGGAGATTGAGTTCAGCTACATGGTAATGATTCAATCACGGCTATATAATGAAATACCAGTTAAAACTCTGGACACCAAAGCTCAAGTAAGCTTTCCTCTGCTGTGTGTATTATCACACATAGACGAGTTGTCCAGGAAGGCAATATGTCCTTGAGGAGGATGGGAGCTTGAGATCTTCCCAACCTGCCCTACATGTCTCTTCTTTTGGCTGATTTTGCTTTGTATCCTTTTACTATAATAAAAACTATAAGTATAGCACTTTCTTGAATTCTCTAAGTCATCCTAAAATATTATCAAACCTGAGAGGATAGTGGGAACGCCGAAATTTGTAGCCATCAGGTTAAAAGTTGGCCTGAGCACCCCCGAACTTACAGCTGGTATCTAAAGTGAAGGCAGTCTTGTGGAGGAGTATGCCATTAACCTGTAAAGTTTAGCCTAATTCTGGGTAGTTGGTGTCAGAACTCATTATAGGGAGGTAGAATCTAGGCAAAATCTGGAAACATGAGGTTCACTCACCTTATTCTTGTGGAGAATCTATTTCCATGACACAAAGAATTAAAGAAATTAACTTCCATCAGTTCTTCTCTTCATTACTGAAGAGTCAAACATCCCTGTGGCTTAGCGAATAGATTGTCCACCTGCAATGTCCTGTCCTAACTCCACTCCAAAGACTTGGCCCAATGGGCTAATTCTGTAGGCCAAGGTAAGAGAATAGTAGGTTCATAAGGAATCATAAGTTATTCAACTTTGTGTCCCTCTCTGAGAACCTACAACAGTTCTTCCCTATGATAGTTACTCAAAATAATAATAGTCGTAATAATAATAATTTAATGAAACTCAGGAAAGTCCACATAGAGTGGCCAAAGGGCTTGAGAATAATCCATCTTACGGGTTAAAAAAAGAATAGACCAGGCCAAAACAATTATGACTAAAAGGAGATGCGATAAAAGTTTATGAAATAATGAGGGTTTGGATGAGCTAACCAGAGAGTGCTTATTCTCTGTTAAATTTCACAGTATTTAAATCTTGAAGCAGGAAAATTTAATACAAGCACTATATACAGTGGGTAATGGACTAAGAAAACCCATTACTCAGAGAAATAGTGCAAGTTGAAAATAATCAAAAGGGCTTAGAGGAAACTCAAGAGGAATCAACCAAAATAGATTATTTCCTAAGAAAAAAATTAAAATTTTGAATATTTGGGGCACCTGGGTAGCTCAGTCAGTTAAGTGTCCGACTCTTGATCTTGACTCAGGTAATGATCTCACAGTTCGTGAGTTCAAGCCCCATGTTGGGCTCTGCTCTGACAGAGTGAAGTGTGCTTGGGATTCTCTCTCTCTCTCTCTCTCTCTCTCTCTCTCTCTCTCTCTCTCTCTCTCTCTCCCCTCTCTTTCTCTCTGTCCCTCTCTCACTTGTGCTCTCTCTCTGTCCTCTCTCAAAATAAATAAATAAACTTTAAACAAAATTTAGAAGATTTATCATAACTTTCTGAGGTCATGGAGCAGAGCCAAGCATTCACACGATATATGCTTAGGATTCACTCTAAAAGTAGAGCCATCAGTCTAGTGGATATGGAGATGACTCAGTCACAACTCCCAAAAGGAGGGGACCCATTACATCAGATCCTGGCTTAGCCTATTTAGGATTCTCTGGGGCTCATTCAGTTGCCCAGTCATGCTGAACTCTGTGTCTTGCCCTCAGATGTCAGTTTATATATCCCAGAAGAAATCCTTTCAGTCCTCCCTACTGAGTCCCTGACAAACTTCCATTTCAACTGTCACTCTCACATACTCTGGTGGGAAGGGATATGGGACAAATTTTGGCAATTTGTCATCATGTACTGAGGAATCCAGCCCCAGGCCAAAATCCTATGTGTGATATTTCAGACCCGATCATAAGAAATTATAAGGCTTTGCCTGTCTGGCTACATAGGTAGAAGCTGCCTTCCCCACACCAGACTTGATGCATTGCCAAAGCATGGCAATTTTCTGGCAGAAGTCACAGTCAAGGACTCAGCCCTCTTTCTCCCCACCCAAACCAGCCATGCTCATGTACATATCTATATTCCTAACCAAAAAGCCTCCAGATAGAGCCCTCTTTATTGGGCTTGGTTGAGACACTTTACTCCACTTTGACTCCATACCTTTCCATTACTATCCCTTCCCTCCCTCTCCCTCACCCTGGCCCACAGGTCCATAAAAAGGCGGGAGCCTTTTGTTCAGGTATTCTTGACAGTAAGATGATTCCCCTCATATGTACTGCATTCACCTGAAAAGCTTTTTAAATATGTTCATTAACAAGCTAAATGCCAAGCAATAAGAATTATGAAACTATATTTTGGTGCATCTATAAGATATAACACTATGAAGGTATTAAAATTGATATTGGAAATAAATGAAAAGATGCTTATTGTAAGTATTCAAAGTAGAATATACTCTGTATTTGTATTCATGTAAAAAAAATATGTGGTCAGACTAGTTACCAATGTTCACCTCCACAGCATTACCAATGGTTACTTCTGGGTGGTGAGGTTATACATATCTGATTTCCTTGCCTATCTGTATTTTCTAATGCAGGATAACCATATATTATTTCTTTAATAAGAAAAAACAATAAACATAATTATTTTTAATGTGTGTATACTCCGTGAATGAACAATTCTAAATCTAAGAATTCATCTTAAGAGTATAATTTTAGGAGTACCTGGGTGGCTCAGTTGGTTGAGTGTCTGACTTGGGCTCAGGTCATGATCTCATGGTCCATGGGTTTGAGCCTTGCGTCAGGCTCTGTGTTGACAGCTCAGAGCCTGGAGCCTGCTTCGGATTCTGTGTCTCCCTCTCTCTGTATACCCTCCCCCACCTCTCAAAAATAAATAAAACATTTTTTAAAAAGTATAACTTTAAATGTGCATGTGAAAATTTAGCTAAGTGATATTTATTGCAAAGTTGTTTATAATGGTGAAAATGTAGAAACAACTCAATGTCTAGTGCTAGGAGCTCGGAAAAATAAATTATTACATTTGTAGATTACAATAACAGGCAACTAAATTAAATACTTAATGAAAAGAGGTTCATAATATACAATAGGTTAAAAAAAAAAAACCAGTTTACAGAACAGTGTATTTCCATATCTTTTGATCCAGAAATTCCACTTCTAGGAAATACTAGCACAAAAAAACAAGTATAAATATCTGGATTATGTCATTTCAGTGAGAAATTAGAAGCTACACACGTTTTATCAATGGATAATGCTAAAACACAATGGCACATTCATATAATGGGCTATTAAGGCAACTATTTTTTTTTTTAATTTTTTTTTCAACGTTTTTATTTATTTTTGGGACAGAGAGAGACAGAGCATGAACGGGGGAGGGGCAGAGAGAGAGGGAGACACAGAATCGAAACAGGCTCCAGGCTCCGAGCCATCCGCCCAGAGCCTGACGCGGGGCTCGAACTCACGGACCGCGAGATCGTGACCTGGCTGAAGTCGGACGCTTAACCGACTGCGCCACCCAGGCGCCCCAATGGCAACTATTGACAAATATGA